>NC_059441.1:17114610-17430860 GCF_021028975.2 Sphaerodactylus townsendi | reverse complement strand
TTGTTCGTACCCCAGAAGAACTGGGAGCAGAGGCATGGAACAGCATGCATTGCGGGACTTGTCTTTGTGTTTTGCAGTGAGGTTCCTGCTGGCGCCAGACAAGGACGACAGTGTAAAGAATGAAACACCAAAGCCAGTAAAACAGGTATGTTTGACAGTCATTATTATCAAAAGGTGATTTTTTTTTTTTTGCTTTCTGTCTGTGCATATTTTTAAATCAAGGGTTGGCCTGAAGAATTTTGTTTCTATTAGAATTTGAAGGGAAGGAGCAGAATGGGATGAAGCAGTTTATACCCTAGAGGTCCACAACTCTCCCTTCTTCTGAAACTTGTGGCCCAAATCCATTTCCTGACCCTTTGCCAAAACAATGTAAACAGACTTCGTATGTTGGCTAGAGCGCGGAACAAGACTTGCTCCAGGCTTCTCACGCAACCTGCAGTAATTCCTTTTTTGTGTGTGTGGGGTTGAGTTAGGAACTTATCAGTACGACCCTTTCCAACTTCTTTTAAAAAACAGTATTACATTTGATTTTGTCACATACACACCAATGGAAAGTAAACAGACATATGGAATATGCGTAAACAAGGCCTAAATTCCCACCACTATACTCAAGGAAAGCTGGAAGTGTGCAAGACAGAGAATACATCTTTAAGCACCCTGACTGTGCATCTGACAATCATACTTAGTGTATTTGTTTCATTAATATTAAAGCAACTCATATAAAACAATTTTAATACCACCGATGGCTTTCCTTTTCTATTGAGAAGATCTCCAATCTAACGCTCTAAAGGGAGGACATGGAAAAGTACTTGGAAATTATTAATAAGAGGGTGTAGCACATCTGTTATCTTACGATTTTAGGTTTCCCCATTTTTGATATGGTATCTTGGCATTTACTGAAAAACCAGATCTGCTTCTAATAAAGTGCCCTTCGGTTTTCATTATAGTCCCATTACGCTGGAGACGGTCCAGACTTCCATCGTTCACATTTCAACCTTGGTGGGCAAAGTCCGCTCGTCTCCTATTATCTGAAGATGCATGGGATCTCTAACACCCTACAAAATTCTCGGCTCTACAAGATCACTCACACTGAAATTTGCAAAGAACCATATCCTTTTTTGATGCTGCTGCTGCCAGCTGGGTTGTATTTGTTGGTTATGAAACTTGAACATGTCAGTCAGAGAAAAAGTATAAAGTAAACAGGACTTCTACTGCCTTGCCTATCTTGGCATCTAGTTTACAAGATCCCATTAATGTTCTCTTTTCTCGAAGGAGTGCACACTGACTCATCATGGGGTCAAACCAAATCATAACAATGTAGCAGTAGTCACATGTTATGCTGTGCCGTGATTGGAAAAGCCAGAATGAGTGAGATCTCTGGTTTGAACCATATCCCAAGTAGCTCTGATCCATAAGGCCATGATTTTCTATGTTCCAGAGAACTGTGGGGGTGGGGAGGGGACGATTTGGGAAACTGTGGGATTCCCCCCCCCACTAGAAAAGTAATAATAGTGAAGGAGGCTACTTGAAAAACATCTTGCACCCCTCTACTAATCGTCCATAAAATGTGCTTATTACTAGTGTTTACCAGTTACTGAGATTACTTGTTCTTTGCGGACTCTTTTACTAGACCAGTCTACAAGGAATACGATTCCTGAAGAAGACCATTCGAAACCCAGTCTTGCAAATCAGCATTTTAGCAGCATTCTAGCACTGAGCAGATGGCTCATGGCTCAGTTTTTAAACCTTGGACAAATGTTTCCAGGTCATCCAGATTCCAGAATGGCGTATTTTCCCCTATCACGTCTGGATCAGATGTCTGAGCCCTAAGCATTGGCAACCACGGGATGTAAACTTGGACATGACTCGTAGCGCTTGGAACCTCTTTGCTGTAAGCCAGCCAGACTTTTAGAAAGTTTGTACGCTACATTATGCGCCATAAGCCCGGGCCTAGCCTTATTCAGATGGTTTTAAATTATACTGCCTAGCTATTATGCTGCCTTTCTTCTGCAGAACTTTGAAGAATCTGGGAAGGGGGGGTCATTTTAATCCATTTTGTTCTGTTGCACACCCATAATCATTCCCAGCTATCCTGGGTTTTGGCAAAGTTGACCATTTCTCTTGAAGATTAATGCCTGAATTCCCTCGGGCAGTTTTGAGGGGAAATTCTTATCACTGCTCTCTCCAGGAAACCAAAATGCTTCCATTTGATAGATTTGGGAAATGAGCATTGTAATTTTCTGATCGTGTTGTTTCGCTTTCGTGAGGTACATAAACACAGGTCTTTATTTCAGTAATGTAAGCTCCGTGATTGAGAATATCGGAGATAACGATGTCTTCTAATTATTCCAGTACTACTCAAGGAGGAACAAGCTTATCTCGCTTTTTGAAGCAGAAATCACCTGTTAGGCAGAGGGAGATGCAAGGATGAATGTGGCCAACCTTCACTGAGGATGATGATTCTTCTGGCCTAATGTCCATTTTTTCTTCATATGGGGAAAGCTGATTATCAGAATGTTACTCTGGCCCCTTCCGCACACGCAAAATAATGTGTTTTCAAACCACTTTCACAACTGTTTGCAAGTGGATTTTGCCATTCCGCACAGCTTCAAAGAGCACTGAAAGCAGTTTGAAAGTGCATTATTTGGCATGTGCGGAATGAGCCTCTGATGCCATTTTGAGGTGGTAGCGAGTAATGTCATAATCCAAACTTCACATACACGCTACAGGGGTCAGTGCTATCAGTCACAGACCAGGAAAGGGATTTAGGCGTCTTAGTTGATAGTTCCATGGGAATGTCAACTCAATGCATGGCAGCTGCAAACTCTATGCTGGGGATCATTAGAAAAGGAATTGATAATAAAACTGCAAAGATTGTCATGCTCTTATATAAAGCAGTGGTGCGACCACACTTGGAGTACTGTGTCCAGTTCTGGTCGCCGCATCTCAAAAAGGATATTGAGGAGATAGAAAAAGTGCAGAGAAGGGCAACAAGGATGATTGAGGGACTGGAGCACCTTCCCTATGAGGAGAGGCTGCAGCGTTTGGGACTCTTTAGTTTGGAGAGGAGGCGGCTGAGGGGGGATATGATTGAAGTCTATAAAATTATGCATGGGGTAGAAAATGTTGACAGAGAGAAATTTTTCTCTCTTTCTCACAATACTAGAACCAGGGAGCATTCATTGAAAATGCTGGGAGGAAGAATTAGGACTAATAAAAGGAAACACTTCTTCACGCAACGTGTGATTGGTGTTTGGAATATGCTGCCACAGGAGGTGGTGATGGCCACTAACCTGGATAGCTTTAAAAGGGGCTTGGACAGATTTATGGAGGAGAAGTCGATTTATGGCTACCAATCTTGATCCTCCTTGATCTGAGATTGCAAATGCCTCAACAGACCAGGTGATCGGGAGCAACAGCCGCAGAAGGCCATTGCGTTCACATCCTACATGTGAGCTCCCCAAGGCACCTGGTGGGCCACTGCTAGTAGCAGAGAGCTGGACTAGATGGACTTTGGTCTGATCCAGCTGGCTTGTTCTTATGTTCTTATGTTCTTAATACTTGCTGTCCTGATAGCGGCTAATAAACAGCAAATACTGTTCTTTTCTCCCCCCCAAAATCCTGTAATATCACCTGCTTGCCCGAAAAACCAACAACGGGAAATATGTGCAGCAAGCTAGCTTTTTAAAAACCACTACTTCCAATCTCGTCTTTGTGGTTTCGGTCATTGGAATTGCACACGAGCAAACGAACAGATAGAGGTTTCTAGGCGGAGTCGCACCCTTCTGAGTCCATTTGGTTTCCTCCATTAATCCTTAGAACAGTGGTGGCGAACCTATGGCACTCCAGATGTTTATGAACTACAATTCCCATCAGCCCCTGCCAGCATGGCCTTAGAACAACTCTATGGGGCAGAGGGCTTAGGACCAAGTTAACTCAAGATCGCCCAGTGAGTTTCGTGGAAAAGTAGAAATCTGAACACCTCTTTGCCTCCCTCCTGAAACCATCACTGCCTATCAAAATCTCCATCAGAATCCCAATTCAAATCGCTACTGAGTTTTAACAACAAAACGAGCCCCAAAGATATTTTTTTTAATGGAAGGAGAGGTTGGAGGTTTTTTTGTGAACATCTTTCTTTTTTCTGTTCTGGCTCAGGCAGTTCCTGGTTTTGCTGTATAAAGAGTTACATGAAAATTTGGCAGTGGGGGAGGCTTGCTGTGTTCAGGGCTTTCCATAAACGACTTTGAAAGTTGTGTGGATTTTCATGGTTTTAACTTAAGCCTGCTACGATCAAGTTCCTCAAAGAGATAGTATGTATCTGTGTCAGATTTGGTTCATGGCTGTACTCTGAAGCTTTAGACTAATCCCAAGGAAATTTGGTAAATCCTTGCTCAGAGGCCCTTGTTTCTCTTAGTTCAATCTCCTAGCTTTTTTTTCTCCTTGTAGTTGCCAAGTCAGAGTTGTGTTTGCATTTATGGTATTTCTCAGTCACTCTGTAGGCTTTTGTATGCCTTTTTTTCTCTCCAAAACCGATGTGCTAAATTCCCCCACCATGATAAGCTTCTTTAATTCCAGTTTTTATAGAATGACAATTTAAAGTGCCATCCAAAGCTATCCTGAATTTTTTTACTTCAGTGCCATCCTTTCAAAGTTGAAAGGGGCACTTCTGCTTACGATGGCAAAGTTAGGGCAGTTGTCTTCAACCACCTTGAACCCCAATTATTTGCCTGGGGCCCATTTTTAACAGACATGTCCCAGTGGTGTAGGAGGTTAAGAGGTCGTGTATCTAATCTGGAGGAACCGGGTTTGATTCCCAGCTCTGCTGCTTGAGTTGTGGAGTCTTATCTGGGGAATTCAGATTAGCCTGTACACTCCCACACACGCCAGCTGGGTGACCTCGGGCTAGTCACAGCTTCTCGGAGCTCTCTCAGCCCCACCCACCCCCAGGGTGTTTGTTGTGAGGGGGGAAGGGCAAGGAGATTGTAAGCTCCTTGGAGTCTCCTATAGGAGAGAAAGGGGGGATATAAATCCAAACTCCTCCTCCTCCTCCTCCTCCTCCTCCTCCTCCTCCTTCTTCTTCTTCTTCTTCACATTCTCCATCTTAAGATTTTAATAGTTACGTTCGGGGGGGGGGGGGGGGCAAAGACCTGTAATGGCAAAATTTGCCCCACACCTAAAAAACCTAATTGGAATACCTGTATGTGAATGCATGTACAGTACTTGCTTTCTTCAAGGCTCCCAAACATGTGGATCGTGAATTCTGCCCTCACGTGTACAAGAGGAAAAATGAAAAATGGGATGTAGAAACATGGGGGGTACAGAAAAGGATGGGGTGACAAATAAGGTTGCAGAGATATAAGAGGCAGGGAAACATGAGAGTCAGGAAAATGGCATAATAGAGAGGTTGGGGGAAGGCGTGTGAGAGAGTGCACGGTTTTTGGAAGCCTTTGAGCTGGAGGAGGAAGCAGCAGGGGAATCCTTATAGAGTAATTGTAGGAGCAGTGACAGAATGTGTGGACTGCGCAGTCTGATGTGGAGGGACAGAAAGAGAAATCCAGCAGAGGGTGCTCAGCAGTGAGGAGGGGGAGCCTGTTGAAGGACAGAGGGAAAAAGTCGGCCAAATGGAAGACGTTAAATGAAAACCCTGCCATGGTAGCAAAAATGCTTTCCCGTGGTTAGCGTAACGACGCAGCCTTCTTCTGCTAATGAAAACAGTCTTCAGAGTGGTTTTAAGTTCTCCGCCATGTTGGTATAGAGTATCAGGAAAACACATCAAGCAGACTGTAATTGTTTATGCGTAGGCATTTGCATAGGTTCTTCAAGACCGCTGAAAAATCCAGCACATAATTGTTTATCCTTCGGAAGGCAGCAGATCCGGCTTGAAGACATGTGTGCGAGCGGGCCCCTGAGCAGCTTCCCTGTCGCTTCTTTGGAGATCTTGCAAGGGGCCTTTCCGCTGGTTTGGGCCCGGACTTTTAAAAAGGGGAAACCATCAGTAAAACAATAGCTTTGCTGAAAGCATTTTGAAAGGTTTATTGCCTTTCCTAGAGGTTGCAGGGGAAGACCAGTTGTGGTGATGGGCGGGCTGTCTCTTTGGTGGGGGAGAGATCCGCTTTTACCATTCTTCTAATAGAGTAGCACCTGGTAGTTTCCTGTGGGAAGGATCCCAGCTCTCGGGACAGCAATGCAAAGCCACCAACTTAGGCAGAAGTTCCACTAGTAGCTGGCCTCTCCCTATTTAGGGTGTTTTAAATGTTTCACTTGGGGATGGCGGGGCAGTTTCCTCGTTGACAGGGTAATGGAGAAGTGACTCTTCTGTTGCATTTGTTTGGGCATGGCTGTTCTCCACACTACATTGATGCAAACAGCTTTCCGATTAGAGGGACTGGATGTCGGATACGGCTAAGTTATGTGTTCAAACGGATACGCAAATGCAACTGACCGCCTGGTTGTGGTGGGTTTCCCGGGCTGTGTGGTCGTGGTCTGGTGGATCTTGTTCCTAATGTTTTTTTAAATAAAACATTCCCTTCTCACTGGACACAGTGTAACGGACTTCCCTCTGTGATACACCTCTGAAGATGCCAGCCACAGATGCAGACAAAACGTTAGGAACAAGATCCACCAGACCACAGCCACACAGCTCGGAACACCCACCACAACCAGTTGAATCTGGCCGTGAAAGCCTTCGACAATGCAACTGACCACCGTTGTCGTTCTCAGCCTTAGACAATGAGTGCAGTTTGTTCCAAGCCCTTCTCCCATGTGCATTTTAACTAGAGCAGAAGGCAAACGATCACATTCCTCCCTGTCTGTCTCCGAAATGGTGCCAGATACACGCTATGCTCAGACACATCCTCAAGTGACCGCTCTAGGCCCCGCACGATGCCATTTCTATCTGCAAGGAATGCCGACTTGATACGAATTCAGCGTTCCAATCAAACTTCCTGAAGGTCCTGAGGAGCGGGGGAGTCTTTTTCCTTGACTGGATGGGCAGCACACCAGCTTCTCCTACTTATCAAGATGTCATTGAGAGAAGTCAGAAGTTCACCAAAAATCTGCGTGATGAGTTTCTCGAGTAAGTAACTGCAGACTCCAAATAACTGTCTTGCCTACTACAAAGCTCTCTGTATTGTGTTGGGGATGAGTTATGAAGACCTGCGTGCAAAAGATCCCAGGTTCAATTACTTGAGTGGCAGTTCGTGGGTAAAGACTTTCTCTTTCTGAAACCTGGGGGAGCAGCTGCCAATCAGAGCCAGCACCCTTGAGCTTATTGGAATAACGATCAACTGTTTGAATGAACAAATTAAACTGTTTTAACAGGGGAAAAACCACAAGGAGAGTCATAGGGCCTTTCCCCACTTACCTTAAGCCCCGCGCTACTCTCCTCAAGTAGCCCGGGGTCCCCCAGCACTCCCCACGACAGGGGCGGCGACAGCGCAGCCGCCCTGATGCTGCCGCTGTCACACCCCCTCAGCACGCGGCATCCCTGGCGCTCTTGTAAACAGCGCCTTTTGATGACCCCGCACAGAGCACGGGGTTGTGGGGACGCCTGGGCGCGCATCAGGGATGCCACACGCTGAGAGCAGCGCGTGGCATAGGGGGGATCGTGGTGAGTGGGGAAACGCCCATAGTGATAGGTCAATAATACAATATCCATTTCAGCTGCTTCCCTAACTAGCCTGGTACCTCGGGGAGACTGAATTGTTTATCATGCATTCTTCTTCAGTAGTTTTGTGTTTTGTTTTGTTTTTTTTTTTAATTTATAAACTGCTCCAAGAAAATGCTTTTAAAGGCTGCCATGAAGAAATCCAGCTAGAAGTTGCAAAACAGCAATACACACACACACACACAGCTGGCCACAGCGGTGAAACATGAAAGATAATATAGATTCTTGAGCTACTGACTGATGAGCAAGAGTTGCACAGAGAATGGACAAAACACCCAGGTATGCTGGATCCCCTTGGCCGCTCAACAATGTAGTCCTGTGCAGAATGACTCGAGTGTGAACCGACCGAAATCAACCAGCTTAGGCTGGAGTAACTCCACATAGGAGAGCACTTTGTGAGTCATTCATTTTTGTATAAGGCTTTGCAGATGTCTGCAGCTGCAGCCCTTTGAGCTGATCGGGAAAAGCTGGCTCAGTGGCTCCCTTTCAAAGCTATTCTGGACCAAGGGATCTGAGGAATGCTGAAGCTCCCAAACCAGGGGTCTGCAACCTGCAGCTCTCCAGATGTTCATGGACTACAAATCCCATCAGCCCCTGGCAGGGACTGATGGGAATTATAGTCCATGAACATCTGGAGAGCCGCAGGTTGCAGACCCCTGTCCCAAACAAACAACCTGACTGAAAAAGCCAGGATGACCCACTTTGCTGCATTTAACGTTCAGCTCCGTTGTCTGCGACTAGCATCTTATAATTCCCCCAAACGCTGCGTTCTGCTGGATAATATTTCAAGTATGCCTAATATGCGTCTTTGCTTTTTAGTTGTCATCACAGTTACAACGACGAACTAGCAGAGCTAGAAGAGCAGAGGAAAAAAGTGGACCGGAAATTCCGAAGGTTTGCTTTGCATCTATTATCATTGAGTTCATCCTTAGGAATATCAGTAACCGTTAGGAACAAACCAGTTGTCAAAGACTACGAGTGAATGTTTATTTCTGTATTCCATCCCAAACCTACCGTACATACTCGCGTATAAGCCGAGTTTTTCAGCCCTGTTTTATGGCTGAAAAATGCCCCCTCGGCTTATACACGAGTCACTGCTTACCAGCCGGCTCTTCAGGCCTCTGCCGAGGCTGGGAGTGTGGCCGGGACGACCTCCCTCCGGCTGCATAAGCCACTTCTCGCTGCCCTCCTCCGAGGGTGAAGGGGAACCCTGGCTGGCTGGGCTTCCTCAAACCCTGGGAGGCAGAGGGAGCTCCTTAGTTGGGCAGTGACTCCCCCTGATGTCATTGCCCAAATAAGGAGCTCCCTTCACCTCCTGGTTGCCTGGGCTTCCTCAAACCCAATGAAATCAGGGGGAGTCACTGCCCAAATAAGGAGCTCCCTCTGCCTCCCGGCTTCCCATCTTCGGCTTATACACGAGTCAATACATTTTCCCAGGTTTTGGTAGTAAAATTAGGTGCCTCAGCTTATACACGAGTCGGCTTATACACGAGTTTATACGGTAGTCACTTTTTAAAGGCAAAACTGAAAAGCTTGAAAGCAGCTGAGGAATAAAGCAATACATCAGATAGAAACTGCAAGTTCCACAGCTTCCGTGATGCTTCTTCCGTGTGGGTCCTGTGGCCCAGGGAATCAGCTTCCCCAAGGGTTGCAAAGCATTGCTTGGGGGGGACGGGGGGGACGGGGACGACCATGCACAAGAACTGACTGCCAGTGCCTGTGACAAACAGATTGCTGGATCCAGTTCTTCGATTCCATTTTGGAAGAGCATTGAACATTTCCCCAAGGAGAGAGCTGGGAGAGTACGTGGTTTTCCTTTAGATTAGCCTGTGCACTCCCACACACGCCAGCTGGGTGACCTTGGGCTAGTCACAGCTTCTCGGAGCTCTCTCAGCCCCACCCCCCTCACAGGGTGTTTGTTGTGAGGCGGGAAGGGCAAGGAGATTGTAAGCCCCTTTGGCTCATTCCGCACATGCAGAATAATGCACTTTCAAACTGCTTTCAGTGCTCTTTGAAGCTGTGCGGAATGGCAAAATCCACTTGCAAACAGTTGTGAAAGTGGTTTGAAAACGCATTATTTTGCGTGTGCGGAAGGGGCCTTTGAGTCTCCTGCAGGAGAGAAAGGGGGGATATAAATCCAAACTCTTCTTCTTTGCTGGTTATTTCCGGAAAAAAAATCCCAAATTGTGAGGAGAGGAGTGCAGACAGTTCCTAGGTAGGAAGTCCTAACAAGGTTGCAGGGTTATGAGAGACAGGGGAAAGTGAGTGACAGGAAAATGGGATAACGGAGACCTGTAGGTTGGGGGAAAGGCTGCGACAGATTGCAGTTTTTGGAAGCCTTTTAGCTGGCTAAGAAGGCAAGACATCAACCTCTCTCTCTCTCGTTGTCAATGTGGGCCCCCAGTTTGAGAATCTGAGGGTGCTCTGTCCAATCCACAGATGTGCAGCTGAAGTGGCTGGGTGGCTCATTGATTTACTGTCGCTGCTGGCACTTAACTCTTCCTATTAGTCACAAATGTTGGCGAACAGGAGCTGTTTCTCCCATGCCGCCCTTGTGCCTCCCCCACCCCTGAAAGGGGCTAAAGCAGCCGGGTTGCCAAAGCTGTCTTGGGTGGATTCCCATTCACAACTGACAGGCTTCCAACTGTTTCTCTTTAACTGAAGGAGGGCTAGTATTAACTAACAGAACGCCTGCCTTCTGCATTGAAGAAAAGAATTCTTTTTTGAATACCTGGTGGCAGACGTTTTAATACCTTCATTACAAATAGGAGTTACGCAGGCCAAAAGTCCAGCATAGGAGAAACGGAATTCAGTACACGTTTGCAGGCCCAGGTGAATCCTGAGCTCCAGGTGGTGGAAGGTGCAGGTTTTATTGGCGCACTGAGATGTTACCATTCTCTTGGGTTGATTTAAATGCTTCTAGAAGAGTTACGTTCTAGGCCTAGACTGGGGACACAACTCACTCCTGCAGCAAGAGAAACTCTTGAGGAGGGAAAGCTTGGTGTTGTGTTGGCCTTGCTTTTCTCACTAGACATTCCAGACAACTTAGTGGCTTGTCACTTGCATGAAGCTAAAGTAGGAGGAACCACAGTTGCAAGTCTGAAGTGCAGCAGTAAATATGAGGCTGCAGGAGAGAGATCACTAAATTGTAACCGTCTTTTGTTTCTAGCCTGTTGGCAAAAGTCAGCAAGAATCCTCATGAATTAAGGCTGAGAACACAGGCCTTAGTCCAGGAACTGGTGAGTCACCTTTCTATGGCGATTTCCCCACTGAGAAATTAAAGTCGGATGCAACCAGGTTTCAAAAGAAACAGCACTTTTTTATCACGATTTCTCCCTCCCCACTGCAGCGTGTGATTAGTGAAGACCTCGATGTCTATCGCAGATTCAAACAATGTCCCCACAAACACGTGATCTGCTCGGCGGATCTGTTCTTCCTCATCCTGATTGGCTGTTGTGTTGTGTTGAGGCGGGAACTTTTTTGAAAAAAAATTTTTGGCACGACACTACGTCATTACGTGACCACGTAGATGCATACGTACAATCTCCCCGCCTATGCTGCTTTCTTCTGATTGGCTATCGTGTTGTGGTGGGAACCATGCTTCACTGTCATCTTGTTTTCCGCGCAGCTTTGTGACTGCATGGTTTCGCCATTCTAAATCTCTCTGCGCAGCTGCGTTGGCACAGAAGGCTAATCTTGGTTTATACAGTTTGCAATTGGCACAGAGGGCTCATCTCAGTTTGCCCAGTTTACAGTTGGCATGTAAAGCCAATCTCGGTTTACACATGCTGCACGTGTTCACTGTTCCACTCCTTGTAGCCATGTTTCAACGTAGCCCTTGCCGATGCGAAACCAAAAAAAAAGGCTGCGTGCACATCACGCACAGCTGCTGCACTCTGATTGGCTGGAAGGCTCCGTGTCACTCCCTACAGCGGGAAAATAAACCTACATTCAACCCCTGAACCTCCCCACCAATCCAGCTTGGGGGGGGGGGTGTTTTTTAAAAAGCTGCACTTCCATGCATTTTCTGGAAAAACACGTGATAAGGGGTAGAGCAAGCACCAAAATCTGAATGAAGCCATGTTCGGCACCTAAGCAGTGGGGAGTCCTTCCTTAAACTGCATTTTTTGCTGTGTGGATCATGTGTTATATTGTCCGTGGGGATTCCACCTATATCTATCTTGTAAGCACGTTTTGCGGCTTAGATGAGGAGCAGGGAGCTCCTTTGTGTTCAAGGACCCTTCTGTCCATTTTAAATGGGCGAAAAGAGCATGTTCCACTTTGTCTCCTACGCAAATGCTGGACGGAGCTAGCAGAGTTGAGAAGAAACCCCTGTGCTTTATCCAGGCAGGTGAAAGGGGCCAAACTAATACCTCCAAGGTCTGCTCAACAACTCCTGCTTGCTTTAGGAAGAAGATGGCTCCCCTCAACAGAGACCTCTTTAGGGATGTTGTGAGATGGCAGGGGAAAGGGGGTGGGTGTGTGACAAATCTCATAAGGCCAACTTTTCTCTATTTTAAAATGGCCAGCATTGTCCACAGCACCTAAACAGGCTCCGGCCTGCTTTTTCTGGCCCAGCTACTTTGCATGGCATTTTTACTTAACCACTTCCCACTTCCACTGATGTCTGGACTCTGCTGCCACAATGCTCTTTGGGCTAGTATTTATTCTTGTCCCCAAATCATCCCTGCTGGAACACTTATGGACCATCCGCTCCCTCCAGGTGCTTCCAGAACACCCTTTCTCCTGCAGCCTTTACAATACCTATGACTCACGGAAGGTGGGTAGTAGGTTTTCCTGGATGCTTACCTAAATTAGAAGAATGTCACCTGCTGAGCTGTTTGTTTCAGTAAAGTGAAGACCCCCCACCCCACCCCGAGAAGCATCTTATAGTAGTTAGATGTGCCAGGGAAATTTTTGCTAATTCCTACCCTGTTTCCCTGAATATAAGACATCCCCTAAAAATAAGACATAGTAGAGGTTTTGCTGAAGTGCGAAATATAAGGCATCCCCCGAAAGTAAGACATAGCAAAGTTTTTGTTTGGAAGCATGCCTGACGAACAGAACACAGAAAAATAAGACATCCCCTGAAAATAAGACATAGTGCATCTTTGGGAGCAAAAATTAATATAAGACACTGTCTTATATTCGGGGAAACACGGTACTTTGGGTTCTTCCTGTAGATTATGCCACATTTTTCCTGTACAGACTTTCTCTGCAGATGAAGCTGCTGTCCGGTACTTTGACTCCCTTTGTGCTCTTCCAGTTGCTGGATGGAGAGAATCTCTTTCAGGGGGAGGATCATGAAACCAAAGAGTGTTCCAGACCCGCATGGGAGGGAACCTTCTCGAAATAAGGCAGGGCCCCATTTACTGTGACTTTTGTATAGTAAATTGCAACTGTTTGTTTTGCTGCAACAGGAGAACCAAAAACAAGGCCTGACCACATCCAGTGCAGTGAAAAAACCCCAACACTGAGATTTCCAAAACTGGCTGAATCGTTCCTTCCGCTGAATTAAGCTCGGCAATATACGTCGGATCAAACGTGACTTCTCTTTCAGGTCAATAAAGTATGAGAGGCGGCAGCCTTCCACTCCAACTCTGGCTCATTTCATTTTACTTAATGAGTAGGCTTTTGGCAAATCGCCTTCCGTATTGTAAAGTCCAGACAGAAATCAGCCTTTGGAAAATCTTCGTGGGAAGCACATTTTCAGCAGAGAAAAATACAGTATGAAAATTATTACAGCTATATTTAATTCTGAGAATGCATCATGATCATGGCTATTCCCTATTACAATAAAAAAAGGTTTATTGTGGCAGAGAAGTCCTGCCAATTTCCCAATGCCCCGAATCTTTTTTTAAAAAAATCTGGCATCCTTTAGGCCTCAAGGAATACCGCAGCTCCACCGCCTGGGCTGGTAGCAAACAAACTGTTTTCTTCCATTGCTAACCTTTGGTCACTGTTCTTGTAATAAGCCTCTTTTACGTTTGCTAGGAATCTCTCCAGCTTGTCTTCAGGAACCATTGACACTGTGCAGCCACCCCATCCGGCCCCGGTCAGGCGCGATCCAACCGCTCCAAACTGCCTGGGAGAATGAAAGCAAGAAAACAGATTTTTGGACCCATAAATGAAAAAAAAGAGAACATGCTTTACATGAATATGGCTATTCATATGTGTGAATGCTGTGAACGTTGGACATTAGTGGGTTGGAATCCCTCTCATTTTCTCAAGGAGTCAGTAGCTGGTGGGTGTAGGGGTGTGGACTCTAATCTGGAGAACCAAGTTTGATTCCCCAGTCCTCCACGCGAAGCCTGCTGGGTGACCTTGACTAGTCACAGTTCACTCACAACTCTTGCAGGCCACCTACCTTATAAGGTGTCTGTAGCGGGGAGGGGAAGGGATGGCCATTGTAAGCCACTTTGAGACTCCTTAAAGGTTGAGAAATCCAATTCTAAAAAAAAGTCAAGTCACAGGCGACTTATAGTGCCCCCCTGGGGGGGGGGGGGAGTGTTTCAAGGCAAGTAATAAAGCAGAGCTGGTTTGTCACGACCGTCCTTTGTAGTCTTCCTGGGAGCTCACCCTTCCAACTACCAACCCAGACGGGCTTCTGAGACGTGACAAGATTGAGCTACACTATATCATTCCGCATCTCCTTAAGCAAGGAGGTCTCCTTTATTGTGCATATCTGCATTTGTGAAGCCCACATTAAAAAAATACCTGTCTCCATCTTATTTCTCCAGTACTTTGGCAAGGAAGGGGCTGCCAGATGGCACTTCTAATGTACACAAGCTCTCCCTCGACTGTGTCTCAAAATAAGCAGATCAGCATGCATTCACTCCTTTAAAATACAAAGCTACTTTCCAAACAAATTGACTTCAGACAGTCTCAAAACAGCAAATACAGAAATAGAACATTATAATTAAGGTTCTTAGAATTCTGGACAATTAACAATGGCAGCTAAATTAAAACAAACAAGGAATATTCAGCAGGAAAAGATACAGATATCTCCCCTCCCCCTCCAAAGCAATAAAAGAAACCCCAACAACATCAAGTGGGAATAAGCACAAACTTAAAATAGTTAGGAAGATAATAAAGTTTTGGCCTGGCACCGAAAAGTAGACCATAACAAAGAACCCAAAAACTTGCCACACCAATGACTACTAAAACTTATAAACACACAAGGAAGTCAGAAGACAAAAAGATATGGTGTGTGCTACAAGGTTGCCGGTTCACTTTCTCAGTTCTGAACAGCCAAATATTTTAGTCACCAGATAGTAAATGCATGTACATGTTGGAGGCAAAAGTTATTTGCGCCACACTTTTTTCATATTTTATTTTTCACTTAATTTTTAAACTCGGCTATTTTTCCTCTTTCAAATAAACTCGTCTTCCCAAGGCACCTGCTTTAGAGTTAAGGGAATAAGAAGCAAGCAAGCGGAAGAAGTCATTTGCTCGCAGTATTTGTTTGGTAAAGAGCTTTCGGTTTTTGTTCAGCTGGTAGTCATAAGAGAAATTTCCATATCTGGTAAAGTCCAGATGCTGAACAGCTTTGCTCATCAAGAAGAAACGCTTCATGCTGTCAGAGAATCACCAGCTTGCTCCAAGAGGCTTTTCTGGGGAAGCTGGTCTGTTTTGGTGCAAGAAACTCCTCCCCCAGTTGGGAATGGGGCTTATTTATTTGGAACTAGCATGCCCGGCCACGCATTGCGAACAGTTCGAACATGTGTCATTGCACAATGATTGCAAGGGAGGGGAGAGGCAAGGGGCCCCTCGCTCCCCTCCCTCTCTCCCGTTCCCTTGCATGGCAACCCTGCAGGTCCCTCCCTAACGTTCCCCTTCCTCTGCTAGGGTGGGTGGGCCATGTCCAGGTGGGCTGATCCTGTCCCTTTCACTCCCTTCCCTTGCAGGCGAATTATCTAGCGTAAAACACGCTGGGAGGCATGAGCTACGTTGTGTTCAAATTTCAGAGCGTTTGGTCCAGCAAACCCCTGGACCCTCCCTCACCTTCCCCTTCCTCCGCTAGGGTGGGTGGGCCATGTGCAGATGGCCCGCCCCATCCCTTTCACTCCATAAGGCAGTGGTTTTCAAGGAAGGCATGGTTGGTTCCCTTGTATCAGAGGGTGTTGCTTTGATGGCCAGCAGATGGCGCTGTTGCGGAACAGAACTGTGGTTCCAACTGTCACAGGTGTAGCATGTACACAATAAGTGGCACAGTTGTGACATGTACACAACAGGAGGTGTGGAAACAGTACGAAAACCTGGCCGCACGTGAATGTGACGTTGTGTGAAAATTTCAAAGCAATCGGTCCAGTAGTTTGGGAGATTACCTGTCAGCAGAAAAACGAACTGATAGATTTTTATATATATAGAAAACAGCATCAGGGCTATGTATGCAACTGCAGCTTGGGCCTGGTAACTGGGAACAAAGGCTCACCTCCGACTACTGTCATTTCCACCTTCATCCCTGTGGGAGAGAAGGGTTATAGACTTCGAGCCCCTGCACTGGTACACAAGAGGCCATGCAGTTATAGCAGGGATGTCCAACCACAGCAAGCGTCTGCTAATGCATGATATTTTCTGAGGGTGTTTTCGCACATGCCTAATAATGCATGGCATAATCCATTTGCAAACGATCATTAAAGTGCATAGAAAGTGGATTGAAAGTGCGTTATTCAGAGGTCTGCAGAGGTAATGACAGAAATAAAATATATTCCATGTAAGATAAGGCTGAAACAAATTAACAAGTGGTTGGTCACTTACGATAAACTTCCTGTCACGAACCTTTTAGACGAGGTTTTATAATGGGGATTTGGTGTGTAGATGCATCCTTCAGAGTTTTATGATGGCTTCCAGAACTGAGCGCTCTTTTATTTCAGTGGGACCTTTACTTCCCATTTTCAACTTGGACCTTTTGTGCCTCCATTACATTCTGTTTTGTTTAATCGACATCTTGAACAGATTACACAGTTCCGGCCAATTTTCATTTTCATCCAATCTATGCAACTTCCATAAAACAAGGCTCCCCAAAGATTCTAGTCGATCATCAAATCATATGGTGGATTTAGTCTGGAGCACCATGACCTTATTTTGGGCAAAGCAGACCAGCAGAGGAGCTCTTAATTACAGTGAGCCAGGTGGTGGCCCTTGACCACTGTAAAAACCTCCTGGCCAGGTGGGACTGCTAGTCTGAGCAACTTCGAGATTCTAGGTTACAGAAGGGCGAAGTGAAGAAGACAGACTCAGGCTGCAGCATTGGCATAGCAGAAAAAGTAAGGCAAAAAAAATAGATTCCTCTTTTTCTTGTGATAAAGAAGATGTGAATGCATTGAGGGTACATTGAAGAACAGTTTTGGGGAAGAGGTATTTAGTTAAAAGCAGAACTGATTTGGGGATGATACGGATTTGAAGTTTTAACCTCTGATGAAAAGAGCTGCATGTATAGAAAGCCAGAACGATATCTGGTCTTGTTATTTCTGCCTCACGAGACACTACCGTATGGTTACAATAAGGGTAATATTGCTGTTGTGATGGGCTTCTAGTTTGGTACTAATGGGCTCTATTCCTAGTTGAGAGCTTGGGTGAGGGATGTTAAGGGAGGTGGCCATCTTCTCACTAGTTCTATTGTGTTGTGTAGTTTATGGCTTCTCAGTGCATTGTTTGTAACAATGGTTAGCCAAATGCCTCTGGGAAGTTCATATCCAGGTCATGAGTACCACGGCACCCTTCCAGCATTTGTCCCTAGCATCTAGTATGGAGGGGGGGAGGAATTGTGCAATAATTCTATCCCTTAGATGAGCAAGGTGTTTACTACAGAACCCATCTCCTGATTCTCCAGGGTGGGTGGGACTTTTGGCACACATTCACAGAAACACAGCTTCACACTCTGCAAACTGTTGCTCTAAACAAAAACACAGCCCAGCTACGAAGCAAGAGGCTGAATTCCAGATCCTGTTTACAAACTCTTTAAAAAGTGAGTGACATTTTGCAATACAGACAGCACGTAACTTAAAAAAAAACCCAGACTGCATTTGAACCCCAATTGCTGGGATCCCTTCTAATACAAAGACGCAGTAAATATCCTTACCCGTGGGCTGGTCTGTGGCTCAAATGCAGACGCTTGCAGCATTTCCAGTCATGCACTGGCTGCGTGCTCACCAATGCATTCTAGAAGTTTGGCTCCTCTGAGTCTTGTGAACTGGCTAAGGTGGTCACTATGTCTGAACGGCAGATGAATAAACTCTACACGGATGTATCGAGTATCCCTGGAGGGGCTGAAATGATTTATCTCTCTTCCTCATCACTGCTTGCACTTCACGTCTGGAACCCTCTAGGCCCCACACTCTTGCAGTTTCTGGTTCTCAGCATTTTCTCAGCGGCTGTAATAACCTTCACTTAACACCAAACTACCAGCGCTCCCAGCCAAGCGCTTCGTGGCATGACAACCATACCGTATGGTCATGCTGAACTAATTTAGATTCTTCCCAGGGCTCTGTCTTTTGCACCAATACATCAGCCTGGGATGATTGCTATCACGTTAAAAATTAGGAGACTGCAGCATTTGATGATTAACAATTAGGAGACTGCCGCATTTGATGAAGCTGAGCTGCAGATACTGTAGCGTCCGTTGTATTTTCTTTATTCGCTAGCTTCCCTGTTCCAGCTGCCCCTGGAAACAGCAGCCAGGTTGCTTCAGACAGAAAGTTTTCAACAAAACAAGTATTTTGAGATCTGTCTGGAAGGATGAGATTGAATCCTCTCCGGGGAAAGGGCTTTGCCTTATTCTTTATTTGAACAACATCTAGCGCAGGGGTAGGGAACCTGCGGCTCTCCAGATGTTCAGGAACTACAATTCCCATCAGCCCCTACCAGCATGGCCAATTGGCCATGCTGAAACTGGTATAATTCCAGTATCTCGGAAAACTGGAAGTTCCTGATCTAACAATGTTTCTTGAGACAGTTAGTAAAAAAGAATGTCACGATATAAAACCTTGCCCCTTAAAGAACTGAAGACAGCATTTGGAGCATTTTGGGCTGGATTCTGCACATACCTTGTGGGAACTATTACTGGAAACTTTGCTGGCCCTTTGCTTTTGTCCACAGAACTTCATATTATGGCTTGCACTGGCTTCCGAGCTATGCACCACTTGTAAACTGCAGAAATGCTGGCCCATCAAATTTTGGCAGTTTCCATCCGGATTTCTTTCAGAAGTCTCGTCTCAAACTATCAGTTGCTAAAGACCCACTATGTAACAGAGTCAGGGAGAAACTAAGACACAGAGATGACTAATAGAGCTCAACAGCAAAAAAAATGTATGGGTCAGTTCTTGGATGGCATCCTTCTTTCCAACACAAACCTGCTCCAAGATCTATTCTTGTTGCTTCCTAAATGCCCCGCTGTCCTGGTGACAGTGACAGTTTCATGTTAGAGTTCTGCAAAATAACATTTCTGTACTCTGTTCTGGATTTGCATCAATGAGGGAAATTTGCAGTTCAGTAGAAAATTCACATGGTTCCATTCAGATGTTGGGGAGATGAGTGGTTTAGATTTCAAAGCCCTTCCTAGACCTATTTGTTCCCACTAATATCTTGGAGGTTATGCATTCCTCTAATTTGAGGGACAGGTATAGGAGGAGGAGGAGGAGGAGTTTGGATTTATAACCACTTTCTCTCCTGTAAGAGTAGAATCAAAGGAGCTTACAAGCTCCTTTCCCTTCCTCTCCCCACAACAGACACCTTGAGGTTGGTAGGGCTGAGAGTTCCAAAGAACTGTGACTAGACCAAGGTCTCCCAGGGGGATGTAGGAGTGCGAAAACACATCTAGTTCACCAGATAAGCCTCTACCACTCCAGGTGGAGGTGAGGGAATCAAACCCGGTTCTCCAGATTAGAATCCACCTGCTCTTAACCACTATACCCACGCTGGCTGGAGAGTATGAAGCTTTGACACTGGCAAAGAGAAGGCTAATGGGGTGATAGTTTTCTGGGTCTGCTCAAGAGCCTTTCTTGGAACTTGGAAGATTAGAACTATGATGGTAATTCAGAAACCCATGTGTGGGCAAAACAAGTTAGCCTGAACACAAAATTGCCAAGTTGAACAGGAAAATGTGAAGAGGACTCTCTCGAAGGAACCAACCAGAATTGGGATCCAGCAGGTTCTCACCAGTTCCTGAGAGTGGGTTACTAATTATTTGTGTGTGCCGAGAGGGGCTACTAATAATGGGGTCAGCTTTTCTGTCTCACTCACCCTAGCCTCCCCCTCTTCTTTCTCGTAGCCTGGAGCTTGCCCATTTAGTAAGAGGAGGGACCCTTTAACTACTGTTGGGTCCAGGGGAATCTTTAGTTGTTCTGTTGGCAGTAGGCGATAGGACTTCCTATAATGAGCTTAAATTATGCAGAAAGATACCAGCTGGAAATTAGGAACCTTTTTTTTTACAGTAAGAGTTTTTTACAGTAACAGAGAAATTATTAATGCCCTTGAATGCCCGGCCACACTCATCGTGCCCCGCCCAGCCCCACTGGTGCTACGCCACTGTTTGAATCCTACCACCATGGGAACCAGTTACTAAAATTTTTGGATCCCACCACTGGACTTAACTTCTAAGTGCTGCTTTTCACGGGACATGTAATGCTATATAGAGTATCAAGTAGAATGTTTCAGGAGAAGCTGACTGTGGAACAGCGATGACTAAGCAAGGCACAAATGTGCCTGGAAAGACAGACATTTATTTGATTAAGACTGGAGGAAAGTGATGCTTCTCATGGTACATACTCTCATTCATCTGCCTCTGGTCAAACAGGTTTCCATAATATAAAGCAATGTACTGTCAAAGGCTTTCGGCTGGAATCACTGGGGGGCTGTGTGGTTTTCGGGCTGTATGGCCTTCTAGCAGCATTCTCTCTGACCCCGTTTTAATGCATCTGTGGCTGGCATCTTCAGAGGAGGCTGCTAGAATGCGACCATACAGCCGGAAACCACTTAGCTTTTAATACAAAGCACAGACAACCTGTTCTCCAGAAGCAAAGTGGCAGAAAAGTCCCGTGTGGAAGAGCATTCATTATGCAAGCCCCTGCCTCCAGCCTAGATGGGCTGCAAACATCATAGTAGGGTCCTGACCACCTGCAAGAATTGGGGCCAAACAAGCCATCTTGATTGCTGAACTCAATCATTAACCTGGCCAATTTTGGAAGGGCTTTAAGAGGATGCTCAAGAACCACAGCCTTTGGCAATGGGTATAGCCCTGCAAAGCGATGGACAGTTAAAATCTATTATGGACTTAAAACCACTAATAACACTGCAGCCAAGCAGGGTATACATGCGTATTATTCGAAGGCTTTCACTGACGAATCGCAGGTGCTGTGTGGTTTTCGGGCTGTATGTATGTTCTTATTCTCTCCTGATTTGTACTGCATCTGTATTTGGCATCTTCAGAGGATCTGAGCCTTCGACAATACATTGAACATCTCTGAGGAAGAAATTGTTCCAAGACGCAGTGGAAAACTACGGCTCAGGAAGCACACTTACTGTGTTCTCTAACCTTACTTCTCGCTGCAGGAACACAGGTACTATCCCATCATTTCTTGCAGCCAAAAGGACTTTCAAAACACCACAGGCTCACATCTATAACCGCCTAGAGCGTGCACTTTTCGTGGAGTCAGATCCTCTGAAGATGCCAGCCACAGATGCAGCTGAAAGCGTCAGGAGAATGCTGCTAGAACAAGCCATACAGCCGGAAACCACACAGCACCCAAAGTGTACATCCTTCTCAAGCCAGCTGGAAGTGAGTGACATTAGGAAGGTGTGACTGAACTTAGGACAGCACCATGCAGGTAATCAAATGTCTGAGGTGGCAGGAATGGAGGATAAGTCCAGTCAATGCCAAATCACACAGCAACGGTGAGTCCTTTCAGGTTGTAAGGCATGCTTCTGGTAGCTGAGGACCATTTTTTCCTGCTTTGTATCTCATTCTCACATGGAAAGGTTTTCCTGTACACTGTCAGGCTTTGTGAATGTGAGATTGGAGGAAATAGAGACCCTGTCATGCATTTTTCAATGATGCTATGCATGTGCAGAAATGAGGGCAAAATGTTTAGCTCTCTCCCAATAGCAATTTTATTTGGTTCAGAGGAAAGCTGCATGAAAAGACTTCAGATGATAATCCTAACATTACAGAGTAGTGGCGAAATTCAGTACTTGTACTGTTAAAAGTCGATGAGCATAAACAGAAGTTAATTTAAACACTAATTAGCGGTAGGCTATTTGGATTATCAATTTTATTTTGGGCTTTAAACATCACTTGTGCTTATCTGAAGTTTTGTAGGTTTGATTTCTAGCTTATGGTTTTAACATTTTGTAACTGTAAAGTTTTTCTAGTTTTTCAAATAATATTCCCAAATTTTTATTTGGAAATTATACATTGTGCTTTTTATACTCTATATTTAAATGAATTTCTGGTCTTTGACCCGTGATCAAAATGATTGATTGATTGATTGATTGATTAGTTGATTGATTGATTGATTGATTGATTGATTGATTGATTGATTGATGACTGATTGATTGATTTAAAGGTTTTCTTTTATAGTGAGGAAGAGAGACCATCCATGAGTTAGTGCTACGGTACTTGCCTCCTCAGAGGGCTGTAGTCACTCTGCTGTAATAGAAGGAGTTAATTGTGCCCATGCAAGGAGACATGACAGCAGACTAGGATGGAGACCAGACCAAGAGCAGTCAATCATGCAGAGTTGCAACAAGCCAGTCTAAAATGCTTTCTGGGGCCTTCCTAATTATGCTTTCTCACGTGGCTGTTCCCACCTCGCCACACACCAGTTTGATTAATGGTGTGGAGCAAGGCTGGCTGTGATTGGGGCAATGTTACAATGTCAGAATCGCGAAAATAGCTGACCACAGCACTTCCTAGGAAGGGAGGCTGGTTGGTGGAAACAGACAGGAATAAATACTTTCATTTTTTTTAAAAAAAAGCCACAAAGCGCCATTAATAACATTATCATCATACACACACACACACCCACAATTCAAAACCCCATTCTCAAAAGTGCAGGTTTGTTCACTAGGGCTTGTCAGGACTTACAGACAGATGTCCGTAGCTGATTCAGTTCAGGGCAGCTGCATTCAGAAGGTCACCGGCAACTGAAGAACGTGAGCTCCTGGTTCATCAAATCCCCAGCAACGAGACGATCGGCACAGCTTACGGGCCTCCTACCGCGAGATCTTCTTAAACTCTAGAACTCTGGCAGCCTGCGCTGTACACATGCTTAACACGCTGGTACAATTTAAAGATGGTCACTAAAGTAATAAAAAAGAAAATGTTAATGTAAGAAAAGAATGGAACCTTATGTGGTTGATTGTTGTCAGATGTGGTCTTGCAGCTGTGCCCCAGAGGAAACTGGCAAGAAGGATGATCTAGCATCTTTATGTCGAAAGCTCTTCTTTCTATTTTAGAAGGTATATGAAACATGTGCATCTCAATTCGACGAGGGAGGGTGTACAGCAAATACTCTTTGAGGAGCTTCTCCATTTCATGTTGATGAGGCTCTTTTGAACCATGTGGATTGATCCCCTCATATATTGGTACGCTCACTAGCTCTGCTTGACCTCTCTATTTTATTGATTGATTGATTGATTGATTGATTGATTGATTGATTGATTGATTGATTGATTGATTGATTGATTGATTGATTGATTGATTTGTATACGCCCTTACCCTGGAAGCTCCTGGGCATGATGCACAGCATAATTTCCTCATACAACATATATACAAACAAAACCTCATTAAAATTAGATTAAAACTCAGCAGTAATTAATAAAGATGGCGTCGGCTGATAAGAGCCCCCCAATTAAAACCCTCCCAGAAAGAGGGGGGGGGGAACAAAACAGGAAAGTGGGTCCCCTAGATGGCAAAAGGAACTCCAAGTCGAGGAGGAATAAAAGGGAGGAGGCACTTCAGCTGACCCGGACACTCCAAAGCCCGGTGGAACAACTCCAGTCTTACAGGCCCTGTGGAACTCACCAAGATCACTGCAGGGCCCAGACAGCTGGAGGAGAGTGATGTTCCACCAGGCGAGAGCAAGGCCGAGAAGGCCCCTGGCCCCAGTGGAGGCCAGCCAAGATCATGGAGGGGCCAGGAACCCACCATGACCTCTGACCTGCTCTGGGCCAACTAATATGTGTTGCTAGGAACGTCACCTCCCAAAAGCGGACTTTCAGTTAAATATGAAGTATAAGTTCTGTGCTGGGAACTTAATTCTTGGAACAATAACAATAACACACGAATTGGGACCATGGCACATGGAGAAAGAATGTTTCAGCATCACCCTCTTGTTGTTTAAGCTTAGCGTCAGTATTGGCCCCAGGGGAAACCTACACTGATACCTTGGTCATTTCACTGCACATACCGCGTGACAAGCAAGCAGTTGCAGGAATGTGCAGCGCTTCTTTTTTTTCTTCTAGGAATCTTCGATGCTGACAGTGATGTAAATCACCTCCTTTGCTTCTCATGAAAAATTGCGTTAGAATTGCACACTTGAAGGTGGCAATTTCTTATTGTGGAAAATTCTAAGCCAAGCCCTGTCCAATGTAGCTGCCACAAAGTGGAGTCGCGTGACTTTGGAAGAGTTTAAGCACTACACCATCTGAGGAACTGGAATGAATGGGAGGGAAGAAGCTTTGCAATGAATGGACAAAACAATATATCTTTACAGAGTAGCCAGCATTTTATTTTGGCTTGATATAGAAACGGAGTTGCTGTTGGATGAGAAATGGACCCAATATGGCATTTGCTGAACTACATCATGGCTTTTGGAATATGATTAAAACCCGTCAAAGGCAGGTGAGAGGGAGTAGAAATGATTCCCTCCTGGGAAAGAGGTCAGTGAAACAACGTTTAGGGGTTGCACAATCCCCCCATTTACCAGATTCACATTCAGGAGTACATTTTGTCCTGTAGAGAAAAGTAAGAACTTATCCTGAAGGTACTTTAAGTACCGCACTGTGCCTAAATGTTACTGCTGAATGTCTCGCCAGATGTGTCAATGTGTGTGTGTGTGTGTCAGGGTAGGGGAGTTTACAAAGGTGGGCATATATTTTTTTTTATAATTTTTATTAGGAAATTAACTTTGTTCAGGATAGTACACAGATTTCCCATTTCAAAGTTTTCAAACTCTACTTCCAAGCATTTTCTTTCTAGAGCTTAGTACATTAAGAATTGTAGGTGAGAATTGAGACTGAAATTCTGTAAAAGAGATTAATACAGAACTAATATAGCAAACTAAATCTTCCCTGCATCCCCCCCCCCCCCATTAAGAAGGAGGGAGAAAAGAAAAAAAAAAAAGAAAAGAAAGAAAGAGAGAAAAATATAGCAGACAGAAGAAGAAGAAGGAAAAGAAAAGAAAGAACAAAATACTTCAACTACCAGAGGGAATAGAGAAAGAAAGAAGAAAGAAAGAAAACCTAGTTCAAATTTGGCTACAGGTTTAGAGATAGTTTAAAAGAAGAAATTCTAGAAGGACCTCCCCTTAGCCTCCTTTCTATTTGATAATCCCTTATTTCTTGGAGTTTTAATGGATTTACAATCCACGTTATTATATTTTCGTCTTTACTTCGTTCCTTGGAGTCATTTTTTCTTTAAATTAACACTGTAGGTAGATATGTGCATTCTTATATTCATTTCTTGATTGAATATATTGTAACAGAGGTTGCCATATTTCTATAAATTTTCCCATCGTATTATTTTTAATTACATTAGATAACTTATCGTACGTTGCGTATTCTATAAGCTGTGATAGCCAATCCTCTATCGTTGGGATTACAGTCTTCTTCAAAGTACAAAGGTGGGCATATAAAACTGAGTTCATCTACGGCTGAATTCTCCTCCTGGGCCCTTCCCCCCCCCCTTCTGACGGCGTCATTTTACAGCGGGGCCATTTTCTGAAATGTGCATTTGTTTAAAGGCATATCTGAAGTTGCGTGAGAGTTTGCCATAGCTCATGCTCTCTTGTAAATCACCAATTGAACAGTAGTAACCCAAAGAATGAACTGAAAACACGTCTGGTTTCCATTTGGAGGCATGCATTCTTGCCAAAGGCTGCGATTGATTCAAAGACCACCCTTCGGTAAAGCGCGGCTTTGCCAGCCAGATTACCTTAAAGCGCTTCGCGGTTCTCTCCAGCTCATCACGTTACATATTGGCAAGCGAGGCCGTCTTTGTGCTTTTGACCATCGGCCAGATGCCGGGGAGACCAGGTTGGGGCAACGTTCTGTCATGCAGGGAAAAGCTCTGCAGCCTTCTGCCTTTGGTGTTGCTTCTAATCGAGTGTAATCCTTTCAAAATCAATTATTAAATCCCACATGACAAAGTCCAGGGCAGTGTTGTTTTTTTCCTGCAGACTCTCTTGTTTACCCAGGAAATATGAGTGAAGAAATGATGGCTTGGATCATCGGCTTCATGGCAACGTGCTTCAACTGTCTTCCACCGAGGAGCACATTTCCTCTGGTGTTAGGAACTTCTGCTTGCGCAAGACACATATTTTTTCAGGAAGCCCCGCATGTCTAGTAGGAAGACTATGCCCCTCAGAGGACAGCCTCCACAATGAATGGCTGGATAAAAGTACGTGCAGGACAAAGTTATATTACTGAATCTGAAAAGGAACTTGGTTTTCCTCCTAGTAAAGCTGGTAATGGCCAGCATGGTGTAGTAGCTGAGAGCAGGTGCATTCTGGAGAACGGGATTTGATTCCCTCCTCCTCCACCTGAGTGGCAGAGGCTTATCTGGTGAACCAGATGTGCTTCTGCATTCCTGCTGGATGGCCTTGGGCTAGTCATAGTTCTTTGGCGCTCTCTCAGCCCCACCTACTTTGCAAGGTGTCTGTTGTGGGGAGAGGAAGGGAAAGGAGCTTGTAAGCCACCTTGAATCTCCTTACAGGAGAGAAACGTGGGGTATAATTCCAAACTCCTCTTCCTCCTCCTCCTCCTCCTCCTCCTCCTCCTCCTCCTCCTAAATAGGGAATGGTCTGAAGCAGGGGTCTCCAAACTATGGCCCTCCAGATGTTCAAGTTGTTCTACAGCAGCCATTGACACTCCCTTTGCCAAACGTATTGCAGCTGTAGCATGATTTGAGATTTATTCCATCAATTAGTATTCAGGATGTAAAAGTTGAATTTTACATGCAGTGGCGTAGGAGGTTAACAGCTCGTGTATCTAATCTGGAGGAACCGGGTTTGATTCCCAGCTCTGCTGCCTGAGCTGTGGAGGCTTATCAGGGGAATTCAGATTAGCCTGAACACTCCCACACATGCCAGCTGGGTGACCTTGGGCTAGTCACAGCTTCTTGGAGCTCTCTCAGCCCCACCCACCTCACAGGGTGTTTGTTGTGAGGGGGGAAGGGAAGGAGATTGTAAGCCCCTTTGAGCCTCCTGCAGGAGAGAAAGGGGGGATATAAATCCAAACTCCTCCTCCTCCTCCTCCTCCCCCCCCTCCTCCTCCTCCTCCTCCTCCTCCTCCTCCTCCTCCTCCTCCTCCTCCTCCTCCTCCCCCTCCTCCTCCTCCTCCTTCTTCTTCTTCTTCTTCTTCTTCTTCTTCTTCTTCTTCTTCTTCTTCTTCTTCTTCTTCTTCTTCTTCTTCTTCTTCTTCTTCTTCTTCTAAAAATTACCAATCAATCCATAAGAGGCTGATGGGATGCTTTTGACTCGTGGGATAATTCCACCCCTCAGGTTTACATGTCAGCATTAGATTACAATTATTATTTATTTAGTTTTAGAATGGAACAAAGTGGTTTAGTCATGTTTCACTCAAGTGAGGGGATAACCACATTTTATGGGGAAATAAAGGAATGTTTTATGGGGGAATGTCTTCCTGGGATGGGACATACTGACACGGGGCCGTTTCTGCATGGCACAATTATTCCAGGAGATCAGGCGG
Organism: Sphaerodactylus townsendi; assembly: GCF_021028975.2. Taxonomy (NCBI): domain Eukaryota; kingdom Metazoa; phylum Chordata; class Lepidosauria; order Squamata; family Sphaerodactylidae; genus Sphaerodactylus; species Sphaerodactylus townsendi. The sequence goes on along the minus strand of NC_059441.1, from coordinate 17,403,265 downwards.
CTGAGCAGGAAAAATAAGGTGGTTCTGCTCCTGTGGTGGTTGCATGGTGGCGGGTTCAAGAAAGTCCTGGGATGAGGGAAATATCGCAGGACAAACCCGCTTTAGGACTGGGAACCGTACAGACTTCTTGGCCAAACCAGGATAGTCCCCTTGCTCAACCCGGAATATTTGGACCGTGCAGGAACAACCATGGAGTACTTAATTAAAAAGAAAAACTCTAGTGAGAAAAGTAGAACAGATTATGGCAGAGTTTAGTGTGTGCATTCAGACAAAGAGCCAAGAAATAAGACCCAGCCCTTCAGAAGACACTAAATATCTTGGCTCTAATCCAAAGTGCTCCTAACTTTGGTTGTAAGCTTTTGGCTTGAATCATATAGGGCTGGTGACAAGGGAGAGGCTAAAAGGAAACCAGAGCTATTATAAATATAGTAGCATTTCTAGTACTATAATCAGACTGAGTTATCTCCCCCCGCCCCACCAAAAAATACCTTGATAATAAAAGGCAGTTAAGGCATATGGTTTTGGTAGCTTTAAGTATCAAAAAAAGCCAAAACTGAACAAGTTTTCAAGGAGCTGGAGCAGCAGACTTAATTTGAACATGAAATTATGAAGCCTTATAGTGAATCATCACCCTACCATTCATCCAAGATCAGTATTACCTACTCCAGCTGACAAAGGCATTTGAGGTGGCCAGGAGTACCTGGGGACCCACAAAACATGGAGCACTAGGACCCAGTAGCACTGGGGAATGCACATCATTCAAGTTCCATCACTGTTAGCAAAACCTCTCTGGAGTTCCCTGGTGCTGCAAGGAACAGGGCATCAGAACCAATAACAGACTCCACATGTGTACCAATAATCCAAAATCATTGAAAAAAGGAGCCTGCTGGACTCAGACCAGAGTCCATCTAGTCCAGCACTCTGCTGCCTGCAGTGGCCCATCTGAGTGCCTTTGGGAGCCTGCCACATGCAGGATGTGAAAGCTTAATGGCCTGCTGCTGCTGCTGTTGCTCCCTAAGCACTGCCTGGTCTTCTAAAGCATTTGCAATCTCATTACTCAAGGAGGATCAAGATTGGCAGCCACAGATCGACTTCCCTCCTCCATCAATCTGTCCAGAAACCCTTTTAAAACTACTCCAGGTTAGTGGCCATCACCCACCTCCTCATGGCAGAATATTCAAACACCAGTAGCCCTGGTTCAATTACCCCTAAGCGTTATATTTTATTTTTTCTGCATCAGAAAGGGGAGAAAGCCAGTGGTTAAATTCTAGTCATAAAAAAGTAGGATTCTTAAAAAAACAGTGCCAGAGTTTATTTGGGGAGGGAGGAATAGAAGCTTTCTGTATATAGACATTGCAAAACATCTGTAAAAGCTATTAGAGCTACGAGAGTAGAATAGGGAATATGGGCAGCCTCCCCGAGTTTATAGGGCAAAGATTCAATTACACTGGATAACTGAGCACAGATCCTGACTCACAATGGATGTGGCCAACACAAAGCAGAGAAAGCAATTTCTCAGAGCTTCATTGTTTCCTCACATCTTTGCTTAGCAAAAGCAGGCTGACATTCAATGGAACAAAGAAAGTCTGCCAGCAGAAATATACACACAGACAGTGGATCTAAGAAACATTTCATGTCTGTATACAGCGTAACTATATGTGGTTGGCTGATTTAATAATGAGCGGAATAGCTAGAAAACTAGCTAGCTAGATTAAAATTCACTTGCTAAATCAAGGGTTGCTCAAAAAGAAATAATCAAAAAATAGCCTCTATTTATTTCAAAGGGAGAATTTGGAACACATAAATGTTTTACAGAACAAACTGGTTCTTTTTTTTTTAAAAAAAACTATATACTTTTCTAAGGCAGCCAGTTTGAAGAATGCGCTTTTGATTCTGTTTCCACCATGTCAGAACCAGAAAGAAGTTCACCGTCAGCGCTGTTCTTTAAGCTGAGGAATTGAAAAAATACCATCATTTATTATCACGGTCAACAGGCAGAATAGCAAAACAGATTTAAAAAAAAAACAATGTTGCAGGGATGCATCTTTTTAACAGGATCAATAAAGAATCCTTATGCAAAGAAGGTCAGCTAAAAAGCCCAGCCCAATACAGACATACTCAGCAGACGCTTACACACATGATAAATTTAAACTGTAATAAAACACTAAACAATATATGTATTTTACATATCTCAACTTCCCATTATCAAGAGCTTTCCCAAGTTTTTTTCCTGGATTTTCAGAGCTGTAAGAAAGAGGAGGAGGAGTTGTGTTGATGAGGATGTGGTTAAAGTTGTTGATGTTTGGATTGACACCCCGCCTTTCTCTCCTATAAGGAAACTCAAAGGAGGAGGGGATTCTTCACCCAGAGCAATGATGAGAAGAAGAGACACTGAGAAGACAGCCAAGTGCAGCTTGTCCTGGCTGAAATTCCAGACTGTAGCACATTCAAGATCCTTAGAGGAAGATGAGGAAGAAATCACCAGGCATGTAGACAAACCAGCTTAGGCTTTGCTCTAAATGGCGTCTCTGCAACCTAGAGCTCTCAGATGTTCATAATTCTGTGTTCATGGACTACAATTCATGGACTACAAAGCTGAGTTTTCTGCCCCCAGCCCCATATGGCATGGACATGCCCCCAGCCCCATATGGTGGACAATGCACAGAGGACATATAGAGTCAAGTGTATCCCTGGCTGGTACGCCCCTGGCTTATTCTACCACTCTACTGAGCAATGTTTATTTGTGGCCCCACCTCAGCATGTTTCCTTTTGGCTCAGGTTTGTACCCTTCATCCAAATTAAGTGTCTTTTCCATGGGAGGAAGGCCTTTTAAATTCAGATCAGCGTTGTAGCCCATGAACTGGAGAGCGCGGAGTTGCAGACCCTATACCAACTCTCCCTCCCAGCTATGAGTAGGTTAGCAGTGACCCAGGAGGCATTAGGAGGGAAAATGGCACCGCAGGCAGCACACCTGCTCCGGCGTCCCCCTATTGCCTGTGCTTCACTCACCTGAGGAGGTGGTGGTCCCGGGCAGCTTGGTGGGGCAGGCAGGCCACAAGGAGAAGGAGGAGGGGTGTGGGGGCGATTTTCTGCCCCACCATGTGATGTGAACAGGGGCCACCCATGCTGTTTGTCCCCAGGCAGCCCCGTGGAAGCTCCACCTCTGAGTGACACAGTGGCAGGCTCAGCAGTGACTTCCTTTTCTTTTCTGGCCCCCAGCACAGTCCATTTTCTACCAGCAACACAGTATGCCACAGGTGTGTCAAACTCGCGGCCCTCCAGATGTTCATGGACTACAATTCCCATCAGCCCCTGCCAATTGGCCATGCTGGCAGGGGATGATGAACTGCAATCCCGCCAACATCTGGATAACCATGAGTTGTTACCCTATACAACTTATCTAAACTAACCCGGCTTCATTAATTAGTGGTGCCTGCCATCTTAATAATGCTTGCAAGCCCTAATATTTCTTCAGCTTCGAGCTGAAGGCTCAGACATACGGGCTAATCAACACCCTTGCACGTCAAAGGCTCCAAACGACTATTTCAGATGGTATTGAAATCTGCACTGTTTTCACATCTCATTAGCATTCAGTTCCTTTACATGAATACGAACCACCGCTGGGCAAACGCTCACCGTCTTGTGTGTTTTGACTGAGGATTTGGACCTTGCCAGCTCTTTGGGGCTCTACGAGGAGTTCTCCCATTTCCTCGATGCTGTAGGCTCGGTGAAATACTTCTCAGCGGTCAGCATTTCGTCCAGCTTAGTTCAATGGAGCTTGCACATCCTGTAGCTTTGCCATTTGTACCAATGCAGGCCTCTGGATTTTTTGCTAAAGCTGCAGCAACAACAAACCAGGCATCGTTTTTTAGGATACAAAATGAATACAAGATGTTTATTTTAACCAAATAAACCAGCTGACCGGCCTTCTAGAATATTTTCCCTTCCGCTTGGAATTGCTTTATTGATCTGCTCAGCAGGCATTTTAATTAAACATTCAGTCTCAACGGTGGTGGATCAAAACTTTTAGTAACAGGTTCCATGGTGGGTAGGATTCAAATGGCGTGGCGTCAATGGGGCTGGGCGGAACACGGCGAGTGGCCAGGCATTCCCGAGGCAGGGGCATTCCTGAAGCGGGGCTGTGGACACAGCGGCTGCATGCAGTTGTGAGCGAAATGGAGTACTGCGCGAAGCAGGCTGCGCCGCCCGGTGCACCTCCTGCTGGGCACTTCAGTTCTGCGCTACTGCTGAGAGGAGGTAACTGAAGCAAAAATCGTAATATCAAAATCACCAATTAGTAACCCCTCTCCTTTTACACGAATAATTAGTAGTAACCTACTCTCGGGAACCTGTGAGAACCTGCTGGATCCCACCTCTGGTCTCCAGCAATAGCAAGGTATGTGAACGCACGATGCTGCCGTCTACTGGGGTTGATTCCAGAGGCATATCTAGGGAAAGTGTAGCCTGGTGCAAAATCTGAGTTTCTGCCCCAGCCCCATATAGAGGCCACCCTCTCCCCACCAAGCAATGTTTATTGTATGGACCTGGGGGAGAATGTGGGGGCTATTCCTCCCCCCATGTGATTAGATGGCCGGAGCCCAGGGACATAAAAGGTCAAATTTCTCCCAGGCTGGTACGCCCCTGGTTTATTCTACCACTCTACTGAGCAATGTTTATTTATTTACACCTCATGTTTCCTTTTGGCTCAGGTCTGAACCCTTCATCCAAATTAAGTGTCTTTTCCATGGGAGGAAGGCCTTTTCGGTCTAGAGCAGCGGTTTCCAAACAGTGCTCTGCGGAGCACTTGGTGATCTCCAAGTGCTTCGCAAAGGGATTGGAATAAATGTGACAAGATCTCAACATTGTGCATTTGCTTGGCCAGGAACTATGTAGGATGCCTAACAGGTCATGGTAAGATATGTTTCGCTCCGTGACTCAGTGTGGAGTGACTGTAGGGTGGATATATGTTATGTCCACTTTGTGGATGGGGAGGGGGTTTAGGCCACGGAGGGAAACAGATCTCATTGTGGAGGATTATCTGGGGAATTCAGATTAGCCTGTGCACTCCCACACATGCCAGCTGGGTGACCTTGGGCTAGTCACAGTTCTTCTGAGCTCTCTCAGCCCCACCTACCTCACAGGGTATTTGTTGTGAGGGGGGAAGGACAAGGAGATTGTCAGCCCCTTTGAGTCTCCTACAAGAGAGAAAGGGGGGATATAAATCCAAACTCTTCATTGTGACATGCCTCTGAAGATGTCAGTCATAGATGCGGGCCAAATGTCAGGAGCAAAATCTACCCAACCAATGCCACATAGCCTTGAAAACCCGCGTTGACTCCAGCCATGAAAACCTTCGACAATCATTTAAATAGCTCCTCACCTCAAAATACTAATTTAGCTATGATTTAACTTAGCCTGAGATTCTTAGCCACTAGGCAATGCCAGTTCCTTAGCAGACAGGATAATCCCGGATACTTCTCTTGACATTATAGTAGACAAGTCATAATAAAGAGACCTGATATTCCACCCAGACGACCTCCCTCGTGCTGTTTGAAGAGGCTTTGAAACAGCTGCTGATATACACAGATCATCATTGGCTATTCCTGGAAAGAGGATTTCTGCGTTTCTTTTGCTTTGATCTGATTCTTGATGACTGAATCTCATCTTTCCCTGGGTGTCACGCATTGCTGGGACAAACAAACATGACAAGACTAAACATTTGGGGCAGTCATTTGCAGTGACGGGGCTGCTGTCCGGTTCTTCCATTTTTGCTTCGATCTGCGGAGGTACACTGGCCCCCTCCCCTACATTTCTTCCTTAAGCTTCTACCTGGGAGTAGGGGTGCAAAGGCCACAGGGCTGTATCCAAGAAGGACACTCAGGGAGGCTTGCCTAAAGATACATGAAATGATAATGGTGAGTGGCCTCTGAGCATGTACAAAGCGCGGTTCCCCCTCAGGAAGCGTCTAGCCAAATCTAAGCACATCTGAATCTGAAGGGATATGGAGTTCAGGCAGCACTTATCATCGTAGCAACTGAGTCCTGTTCTTATATAACAGCACCTGGGCAAAAGATGCTGCTAGGCAGGGATGACGCTCTCCATAATGAGAAACCCACACACCTGCTCGCACTCACTGGGACAGACTGGCAGGAAACCAGCCACCTCCATGTGGCTCACGGCTTGGTCAGCTACCTCCTTTGCTGCATGGGACTCATCTGGTTACCTCCTTTCCTATGCCACACAAAGGTTGAGGTGCTCCATGTTCAGAACTGGGGGAAGGGGGCAGGTGTCTGGCTTTGTCCATAAGCTCATCACGATATTTCCCAGTGTCCTTAATGATCAATCCACCTCTACTCACTAAGGCAGCTTTAAAGGGGCTTAGTTAGTTATGAAGTCACCGATCTACTATGGCAGGGTAGGAACCTGCTTGACTCTCAGATGTTCAAGACACAATTCCCATCAGCCCCTACCAGCATGGCCAATTGGCCATGCTGACCAAACGATGGGAATTGCCCCCAGGTATCTGGAGAAACACAACTACAATCTTGATCCCCTTTGATCTGAGATTGCAAATGCTTTAACAGACCAGGTGATCGGGAGCAACAGCCGCAGAAGGCCATTGCTTTGCAGAAGGCCATTGCTTTCACATCATGCATGTGAGCTCCCAAAGGCACCTGGTGGGCCACTGCGAGGAGCAGAGTGCTGGACTAGATGGACTCTGGTCTGATCCAGCTGGCTCGTTCTTATGTTCTTAATACTGGAAAAAGCTATTGTGGACACTTAACTTTTAACTGCCAGAAGCTCCAGGGTACGGTCTCTGTTTTCTGGAATTTGTTAATCAATCAATCAAGCCTTTATTGGCATAGTAAACGATAAAATAAATACAGCAAGATAAAACTGGTAAAAAACATGGATACACAGAGCAAGGAATAAAATGTTCAGTAAAAAAAAATGCTGCTGGTTTTTGATAATTTCCAAGAGGAAGTCTGCCACTACCACACAGAAGGAAGGATCTGGATTATTCAGCAAGCAGTGTAATCTAAATAAATCAGGGAGATCAGTTGAGAATAAGGGAGTAAGATTCACATACTTGGATCTAATGTCCTTGAATCTGGGACAGAATAAGAGAACCAAATAACAAATAAATATAGAAGACTTAATAATAAATAAGTAAATAAGTAAATAATAAGTAAATAAGTAAATGAATGAATGAATGAATGAATGAATGAATGAATGAATGAATGAATGAATGAATGAATGAATGAATGAATGAATGAATGAATGAATGAATGAATGAATGAATGGTGGGCCAAAGATTCGACTAAGCCAGCGTTACACAGGCACAATCTGTTAGAAATTGGCTCCTGCTACATCAGTGTCCCTGTTTTCTGTCTTTGGGGGAAATGTTTGGTCTCTGGAAGATGCATCTCTGAGATGGGTGAGGGAAGAATACATTTTGGCATATGTATGAAAATGCACAGGAGGCTATATAGCCTGACCTTGTCAGAACTTGGGAGCTAAGCAGGGTTAGTGCTCGAAAGGGAGACCACCCAAAAAGATTCTGCAGAGGCAGGCACTGGCAGAGCCCCTCTGGTTCTCACTCGCCTTAAAAGCCCCTTGCTGGGGTCGCCATGGGTCAACTTGACAGCATGTTATCTGCACTGACGGAAGACTACGCCGGTGCCTCAATGTCATTCCGTTACCTCTGCAACAAACATTTACCCAAATAGTAAATCCTGCGGCATGTCTTTGACTTGCGGCTCCTATTTGTAGATCTAGTACAAACTAGATTCCAAAGCAGTTCAGTATAACGTTAAGTGTAAACGGAAGACACTGCCCATAACGGTTTAACTTGCAGTAGGTGAAGAACTGACTTGGGTGACGCGAGAGGAGGGGGTTATTGGGCTGGGAGGACAGATGCATTGCACACAAAAGTTGTCTGCGAAACGTTGCGGGGCGTGAGACAGGCCTGAACAACACCCTCGATCGAGCCTGCATTTCAGACATGCAGGGGTGAATTGTGGCGGTTTAGCAGCGAAGAATAGCCTGTATATGCTCAAAGCCTTTTTTTCTGGCATGGAAAACAGGTTGTGGGGCTACATCCCAGAGAGCCCTGGGTTGCATTAAATCCTGGCCACCGTCCAGTGACTGCTAGGCGAGAGCAGCGGTTGCGGTTACTTTCCCTGAAGACAGGGGTGCAAAAATATTGTCAGTGACGAAGCCTTGCACTCAAAATGCCCTCGGGGGGCCTCTGTTTGTTTGTTTCAGGTTTTTTAATTATGACTTATTCTTAAGGAGAAACATATTCCCGACCACAACTCTGTCTAAATGGAGGAGTTTTTGTCAGGGCAATTTTAATAAGAGGTTCATGTCGTCTTTTTTTTCCTTTCCAAGCTAAAAATGTGGTCTGTTCCCACTCCTAGATTACACAGATAACGTAAGTTCAGCCCCAGTGGGCTGTGGGGCTCCATGTTATCCAATTATATGTCACTGTGGCATTTGTGAGTTCTCAGTGCAGCCTAGTGGGAATAATGAGGCGGCCGGGTAAAAAAAGGCTTAAAAAATCGTAGACGGAGTGGAATTCCGAGGTAACACCCTTCTTAGACGTTGGGAGCGCAGCCGTCAACGTGCTGGGACGATTAGCATAAACTACCAGTTTGCAGGATAGGCTGTTCGGATTCAGAAAGCTCAAACAGAACAACTGCCCATATGGCACATGTGCAAGAATTTGTTGGCAGACTAGTGGCATGGATAGAATTCCCTGAAAGTTCGATTGAAAAAGGTAACAGAGAAGAACACAAGAAGAGCCTGCTGGATCAGACCCGTGGGCCATTCTGTTTCATGAAGTGGACGCAAAAGTTGCCTTAGAGAGCCAAACAGAGCATAGAAGACAAAGTCCTCCCTAGATACGGCCTCCCACCACTGGGATTTAGAGTCTGCTGCCTCTGTAAATGAACTAATTAGTAGTAGTCATTGCTAGACTCGCTCCTCCATGAATTTGTCAACCCCCCCTTTTCATAGAATCATAGAGTTGGAAGAGACCCCAAGGGCCATCAAGTCCAACCGCCTGCAATTCAGGAACACACAATCAAGGCACTCCTGACAGATGGCCATCCAGCCTCTGTTTAAAAACCTCCAAAGAAGGAGACTCCACCACGCTCCCAGGTAGTGCATTCCACTGTCAAACAGCCCTGACGCTCAGGAAGTTTTTCCTGATGTTTAGGTGGAATCTCTTTTCCTTCACCTTGAACCCATGACTCCTGGTCCTAGTCTCTGGAGCAGCAGAAAATAAGCTTGCTTCCTCACCAACATGACATCCCTTCAAATATCTAAACCTAAAGTAACAAACAAACAAACAAACAAACAAACAAACAAACATGGCCATCATGTCACCTCTTAACCTTTCCTTCACCAAACTCAACATCCCCAGCTCCTCAAGTCTCTCTTCGTAGGGCATTTTAAAGCAGCCTATTCTTGTGGCCATCGTTACCACAACTGGCAGGGAATTTCACAAGTTAATCACTTGTGGAGTAAAGAAATTCTTCCTGTTGGCTATCCTGAACAATAGTCCTTTCAGAATCTAGATCAGTCCCCAGCACTGTGTGAAACTTCCTAGAGTCTGCACAGAACTGAGCCGCCCGGGAGAGCTTATCCCCGTGGTGGGATCCAAAAATGTTAGTAACAGGTTCCCATGGTGGTGGGATTCAAACTGTGGCGTAGCGCCAATGGGGCTGGGTGGGGCACAACAGGGGCATGGCCAGGCATTCCTGGGCGGGGCATTCCTGGGCGGGGCTGTGGCAAGGACGCAGCCACTGAACCGGTCCTTGGGCAGGAAACGAGTGCACGCATGCACAGGCTGCCACGCACGCCGGTGCACCTCCTGCTAGACTGTTCAAGTTCTGTGCGCTACTGCTGAGAGGAGGGGCGTAACTAAGGCAAAAATCACGTGGCAAAATCACCAATTAGTAACCCCCTCTCGGCACACACAAATAATGAGTAACCTACTCTCGGGAACCTGTGAGAACCTGCTGGATCCCACCTCTGGCTTATCCTACTGGTGGCCCCTCTGCGAACGACACCAGTGTGGTGGCTGCACACCTGCACGGCTTAGAGAGCACGGGTCCTTAACCTATTTGCCAACATTTTCATTGGGTGCCCATGAGTTCTAGTATTATGGGAGAGGGAGAAAAAGTTTTCTCTCTCCCACTTTCTCTACATCATGCATAGTTTAATAAACCTCTATCATGTCATCCCATAGCGGCCTGTTTTTTAGAACGAAAACTCCCCATCTAGAGTTGCCAAGTCGGGCTGGGAAATTCCTGTAGATTTGGCAGTGAAACCCAGGGAAACGTGGGCTTTAGGGAGGCATTAGGAGTAATAAAAGCATCAGGATCAGATATGTGCTTAACCAGCTTTTCCGTTTCTGTTAAACTGCTACTGTCTAAAAACTAAAAATTTGCCCCGAGGTACTACATATAATGAACAAAAGAAAACACAGTATGCTACATCCTCCAGTATACATTCTCCACGTGGTTTTATACAAGGGCATTACACAACTGATTGCTTTATTTTCAATCCCTTTCCTAATAATTCTTAGCATAGAGTTTGCCTTTAATTTGTTAATTTTGAGATATCTTGGCTTCCAGTAACACGACATTTTGAACACATGGAACCTGCAAAAATATATCAAGCAGCCAAAGAAGAATATATCGAGTGTCAATTGAATAGTCCCTGCAACACACTCGCGTGTGTCTTACAGCATCAAAGAGACAGGATTCATCCTTAATTTTTGTTAAGTTTCCAATGTGGGGGAAAGAACCGGGTAATACGTTCAAGCATTGTGAATCACAGGGAGATTCTTAAAAAGATGGGAATTCTTTCTATTGAATTTTGCCAAAGGTTTATGGAGTCAAATTATTGCCTACTCTAGCAGATTCATTCCAAAATCGCAGCCTTGCTAACTGAAATCTTTTCATAGGCTATATGACTGAACCTGAAAACTCATTTGCTTAATTATAGCCTGCAGAATTCCTAGCCCAGTGGCTTTTGGGGGGCAGATTTTTAATTAATAAAGTTTTATTTTAGTGAACTAGCAGTAGCATGCTAGGAAACTGTTAGGGGGGAAAAATGAAATAAAATAAATCCTAAGAACTGTTTCCTGAGAGTAAGAGCCACTGAATAAAATGGGACTCCTTCCCTATGAGGAGAGGCTGCAGCGTTTGGGACTCTTTAGTTTGGAGAGGAGGCGGCTGAGGGGGGATATGATTGAAGTCTACAAAATTATGCATGGGGTAGAAAATGTTGACAGAGAGAACCCCACCCCCCCCCCCCCCCCCCCCCCCCCCCCCACCCACCCCCCCCCCCCCCCCCCCCCCCCCCCCCCCCCCCCCCCACCCCCCCACCCCCCCCCCCCCCCACCCCCCCCCCCCCCCCCCCCCCCCCCCCCCCTCCCCCCCCCCCCCCCACCCCCCCCCCCCCCCACCCCCCCCCCCCCCCACCCCCCCCCCCCCCCACCCCCCCCCCCCCCCACCCCCCCCCCCCCCCACCCCCCCCCCCCCCCACCCCCCCCCCCCCCCACCCCCCCCCCCCCCCACCCCCCCCCCCCCCCACCCCCCCCCCCCCCCACCCCCCCCCCCCCCCACCCCCCCCCCCCCCCACCCCCCCCCCCCCCCACCCCCCCCCCCCCCCACCCCCCCCCCCCCACACCCCCCCCCCCACATGCTGGTAGGGGCTGATGGGAATTGTAGTTCCTGAACATCTGGAGAGCCGCAGGTTCCCTACCCCTGATCTAGCACTTAATGTTTCTTGAGACAGTTAGTAAAAGAATGTCACGAATATAAAAACCTGCCCCTTAAAGAACTAGGGAACAGCATTTGGGAGAGCATTTTGGGCACAGTTCTGCACATACCTTGTGGGAACTATTACTGGAAACTTTGCTGGCCCTTTGCTTTTGCTCCACAGAACTTCATATTATGGCTTGCACTGGCTTCAGGCTATACTTCTGTAAACTGCAGAAATACTGGCCCATCAAATTTTGGCAGTTTCCATCCAGTTCTTTCAGAGAAGTCTACGTCTCAAACTATCAGTTGCTAAGACCCACTATGTAATGCAAGTCAGGGAGAAACTAAGACACAGAGATGACTGTCGACTCAACAGCAAAAATGTATGGGTCAGTTCTTGGATGGCATCCTTCTTTCCAACACAAACCTGCTCCAAGATCTATTCTTGTTGCTTCTAAATGCTCCGCTGTCCTGGTGACAGTGACAGTTTCATGTTAGAGTTCTGCAAAATAACATTTCTGTACTCTGTTCTGGTTGCATCAATGAGGGAAATTTGCAGTTCAGTGAAAAATTCACATGGTTCCATTCAGATGTTGGGGAGATGAGTGGTTTAGATTTCAAAGCCCTTCCTAGACCTATTTGTTCCCACTAATATCTTGGAGATTATCCATTCCTCTAATTTGAGGGACAGGTATAGGAGGAGGAGGAGGAGGAGTTTGGATTTATACCCCACTTTCTCTCCTGTAAGTAGAATCAAGGTGGCTTACAAGCTCATTTCCCTTCCTCTCCCCACAACAGGCACCTTGCGAGGTAGGTGGGGCTGAGAGAGCTCCAAAGAACTGTGACTAGACCAAGGTCACCCAGCAGGAATGTAGGAGTGCGAAAACACATCTGGTTCACCAGATAAGCCTCTGCCACTCAGGTGGAGGAGTGGGGAATCAAACCCGGTTCTCCAGATTAGAATCCACCTGCTCTTAACCACTATACCACGCTGGCTGGAGAGTATAGCTTTGACACTGACAAGAGAAGGCTAATGGGGTGATAGTTTTCTGGGTCTGCTCTGGAGCCTTTCTTGGAACTTGGAAGATTAGAACTATGATGGTAATTCAGAAACCCATGTGTGGGCAAACAAGTTAGCCTGAACACAAAAGTACCAAGTTGAACAGGAAAAATGCAGAGAGAAGAGGACTCTCTCCCGAAGGGACTTAACCAGAGGTGGGATCCAGCAGGTTCTCACCAGTTCCTGAGAGTGGGTTACTAATTATTTGTGTGTGCCGAGAGGGGGCTACTAATGGGGTCCGCTTTTCTGTCTCCTCACCCTCGCCTCCCCCTCTCTTCTTTCTCGTAGCCTGGAGCTTGCCGGCTAGTAAGAGGAGGGACCCTTTAACTACTGTTGGGTCCAGGGGAATCTTTAGTTGTTTCTGTTGGCAGTAGACGATAGGACTTCCTATAATGAGCTTAAATTATGCACAGAAAGATACCAGCTGGAAATTAGGAACCTTTTTTTTACAGTAAGAGTTTTTTACAGTAACAGAGAAATTATTAATGCCCCGCCCCCGGAATGCCCGGCCACGCTCCCATCGTGCCCCGCCCAGCCCCACTGGTGCTACGCCACTGTTTGAATCCTACCACCATGGGAACCAGTTACTAAAATTTTTGGATCCCACCACTGGACTTAACTTCTAAGTGCTGCTTTTCACGGGACATGTAATGCTATATAGAGTATCAAGTAGAATGTTTCAGGGCTGACTGTGGAACAGCGATGACTAAGCAAGGCACAAATGTGCCTGGAAAGGGCCAGACATTTATTTGATTAAGACTGGAGGAAAGTGATGCTTCTCATGGTACATACTCTCATTCATCTGCCTCTGGTCAAACAGGTTTCCATAACAATATAAAGCAATGTACTGTCAAAGGCTTTCACGGCTGGAATCACTGGGGGGCTGCGTGGTTTCCGGGCTGTATGGCCGCGTTCTAGCAGCATTCTCTCCTGACGTTTCGCCTGCATCTGTGGCTGGCATCTTCAGAGGAGGCTGCTAGAACACGGCCATACAGCCCGGAAACCACCCAGCACCCCAATACAAAGCAGCACAGACAACCTGTTCTCCAGAAGCAAAGTGGCAGAAAAAGTCCCCGTATGGAAGAGCATTCCGTTATGCAAGCCCCTGCCTCCAGCCTAGATGGGCTGCAAACATCATAGCGCAGGGTCCTGACCACCTGCAAGAATTGGGCCAAACAAGCCATCTTGATTGCTGAACTCAATCATTAACCTGGCCAATTTTGGAAGGGCTTTAAGAGGATGCTCAAGGGGAACCACAGCCTTTGGCAATGGGTATAGCCCTGCAAGCGATGGACAGTTAAATCTATTATGGACTTAAAAACCACTAACACTGCAGCCAAGCAGGGTATACATCGTATTGTCGAAGGCTTTCACGGCCGGAATCACTTGGGTGCTGTGTGGTTTCCGGGCTGTATGGCCGTGTTCTAGCAGCATTCTCTCCTGACGTTTCGCCTGCATCTGTGGCTGGCATCTTCAGAGGATCTGAGCCTTCGACAATACATTGAACATCTCTACGGGAAGAAATTGTTCCAAGACACACGGAAATTGGAAAAGCTACGGCTCAGGAAAGCACACTTACTGTGTTCTCTAACCTTACTTCTACGCTGCAGAGACACAGGTACTATCCCATCATTTCTTGCAGCCAAAAGGACTTTCAAAACACCACAGGCTCACCGCATCTATAACCGCCTAGAACGTACACTTTTACGTGAGTCAGATCCTCTGAAGATGCCAGCCACAGATGCAGGCGAAACGTCAGGAGAGAATGCTGCTAGAACACGGCCATACAGCCCGGAAACCACACAGCACCCAAAAGTGTACATCCTTCTCAAGCCAGCTGAAGTGAGTGACATTAGGAAGGTGTGACTGAACTTAGGACAGCACCATGCAGGTAATCAAATGTCTGAGGTGGCAGGAATGGAGATAAGTCAGTCCAATGCCAAATCACACAGCAACAGTGAGAGTCCCTTTCAGGTTGTAAGGCATACTTCTGGTAGCTGAGGACCATTTTTCCCTGCTTTGTATCTCATTCTCACATGGAAAGGTTTTCCTGTACACTGTCAGGCTTTGTGAATGTGAGATTGGAGGAAATAGAGACCCTGTCATGCATTTTTCAATGATGCCCCCTGCATACAGAAATGAGGGCAAAAATGTTTAGCTCTCTCCCAATAGCAATTTTATTTGGTTCAGAGGAAAGCTGCATGAAAAGACTTCTAGAAGATGATAATCCTAACATTACAAGAGTAGTGGCGAAATTCAGTACTTGTACTGTTAAAAGTCGTAGACATAAACAGGGTTAATTTAAACACTAATTAGCGGTAGGCTATTTGGATTATCAATTTTATTTTTGGGCTTTAAACATCACTTGTGCTTATCAGTTTTGTGATTTGATTTTAGCTTATGGTTTTAACATTTTGTAACTGTAAAGTTTTTCTAGTTTTCAAATAATATTCCCAAATTTTTATTTGGAAATTATACATTGTGCTTTTTATACTCTATATTTAATAATTTCTGGTCTTTGACCGTGATAAAACTGATTGATTGATTGATTGATTGATTGATTGATTGATTGATTGATTGATTGATTGATTGATTGATTGAAAGGTTTTCTTTTATAGTGAGGAAGAGACCATCCATGAGTTAGTGCTGGGCGTGCCTCCTCAGAGGGCTGGTCACTCTGCTGTAATAGAAGGAGTTAATTGTGCCCATGCAGAGACATGACAGCAGACTAGGATGGAGACCAGACCAGAGCAGTCAATCATGCAGAGTTGCAACAAGCAGTCATCTTTCTGGGGCCTTCTAATTATCTTTCTCACATTAGCTGTTCCCACTGCCACACACCAGTTTGATTAATGGTGTGAGAATGGCTGTGATTAGCAATGTTACAATGTCAGTCGCAAAATAGCTGACCACACTTCCTAGGAAGGGAGGCTGGTTGGTGGAAACAGACAGGAATAAATACTTTCATTTTTTTTTAAAAAAAGCCACAAACGCCACACACACATACACACACACCCCACAATTCAAACCCCATTCTCAAAAGTGAGTTTGTTCTAGGGCTTGTCAGACTTACAGACAGATGTCCGCCAGCTGATTCAGTTCAGGGCAGCTGCATTCGTAGAGGTCTCGGCAACTGGCGTGGCTCTGGTTCATCAAATCCCCCAGCAACCGGACGGCACCCACGGGGGCCTCCTCGCAGATCTTCTTAAACTCTAGAACTCTGGCAGCCTCGCTGTACACATGCTTAGCACGCTGGTACAATTTAAAGATGGTCACTAAGTAATAAAAAAGAAAATGTTAATGTAAGAAAAAGAATGGAACCTTATGTGGTTGATTGTTGTCAGATGTGGTCTTGCAGCTCCCAGAGGAAACTGGCAAGAAGGATGATCTAGCATCTTTATGTCCAGCTCTTCTTTCTATTTTAGAAGGTATATGAAACATGTGCATCTCAATTCGGCAAGGGAGGTGTGCAATACTCTTTGAGGGCTTCTCCATTCATGTTGATGAGCTCTTTGAACCATGTGGATTGATCCCCCTCATATATTGGCACGCTCACTAGCTCTGTGACCTCTCTATTTTATTGATTGATTGATTGATTGATTGATTGATTGATTGATTGATTGATTGGTTTTGTATACCGCCCTACCCCTGGAGGGCTCTGGGCGGTGCACAGCATAATTTCCTCATACAACATATACAAACAAAACCCCATTAAAATTAGATTAAAACACAGCAGTAATTAACAAAGATGGCGTCAGCGATAAACCCCAATTAAAACCCTCCCAGAAAGAGGGGGGGGGGAACAAAACAGGAAAGTGGGTCCCCTAGATGGCAAAGGAACTCCAAGTCGGAGGAATAAAAGGGAGGGAGGCACTTAAGCGGCCGGACACTCCAAAAGCCCGGTGGAACAACTCAGTCTTACAGGCCCTGTGGAACTCACCAAGATCCTGCAGGGCCCAGACAGCTGGAGGGAGAGTGTTCCACCAGGCGGGGGCCAAGGCCGAGAAGGCCCTGGCCCGAGTGGAGGCCAGCCGCATCATGGAGGGGCCAGGAACCACCATGACTCTACCTGCTCTGGGCCAACTAATATGTTGCTAGGAACGTCACCTCCCAAAGGACTTTCAGTTAAATATGAAGTATAAGTTCTGTGCTGGGAACTTAATTCTTGAACACACACACACGAATTGGGACCATGGCACATGGAGAAAGAATGTTTCAGCATCACCCTCTTGTTTAAGCAACGTGAAATGGCCCCAGGGGAAACCTACCTGATACCTTCAATTCATTCACTGCAATACACGTGACAAGCAACAGTTGCAGGAATGTGCAACGTTCTTTTTCTTCTAGGAATCTTCGATGCTGACAGTGATGTAAATCACCTCCTTTGCTTTCATGAAAAATTGCGTTAAGTGCACACTTGGTGGCAATTTCTTATTGTGGAAAATTTCGCCAAGCCCTGTCCAATCTAGCTGCCACAAAGTGGAGTCACGTGACTTTGGAAGAGTTTAACACACACCATCTGAGGAACTGGAATGAATGGGAGGGGAAGAAAGCTTTGCAATGAATGGACAAAACAATATCTTTACAGAGGCGCCAGCATTTTATTTGGCTTGATATGAAACGGGATTGCTGTTGATGAGAATGGACCCAATATGGCATTTGCTGAACTACATCATGGCTTTTGGAATATGATTAAAACCCGTCAAAACGGAGCGGGGAGTAGAAATGACCCTCCTGGGAAAGGGTCAGTGAAACAACGTTTAGGGGTTGCACAATCCCCCATTTACCAGATTCACATTCAGGAGTACATTTTGTCCTGAAAAGTAAGAACTTATCTGAGGTACTTTAGTACCGCACAGCGCACAAATGTTACTGCTGAATGTCTGAATGTGTGTGTGTGTGTGTGTGTCAGGGTGGGGAGTTTACAAAGGTGGGCATATATTTTTTTTTATAATTTTTATTAGGAAATTAACTTGTTCAGGTTAGTACAGATTTCACATTTCAAAGTTTCAACTCTACTAAGCATTTTCTTTCTAGACTTAGTACATTAAAATTGTAGGTGAGACGAAACTGAAATTTGTAAAGTTAATACAGAAGTAATATAGCAAACTAAATCTTCCCTGCATCCCCCCCCCATTAAGAAGGAGGAGAGAAAAAAGAGAGAGAAAAAGAGAGAAAAGAGAGAAAAATATAACAGAAAGAAGAAGAAGGAAAAGAAAAGAAAAGAACAAAATACTTCAACTACCAGAGGAATAGAGAAAGAAAGAAAAAAGAAAGAAACCTAGTTCAAATTTGCCAGGTTTAGAATAGTTTAAAGAAGAAATTTAGAAGGACCTCCCCTTAGCCTCCTTTCTATTTGATAATCCTTATTTCTTGGAGTTTTAATAGTTACAATCCCGTTATTATATTTTCTTCTTTACTTCGTTCCTTATAGTCATTTTTTCTTTAAATTAACACTGTAGATATATATTTTGCATTTCTTACATATTCCATTTCTTGATTAGATATGTAGCAACAAGAGGTTACCATATTTCTAGACAGCCATCGTATTATTTTTAATTACATTCGATGCTTATCGTACGTTCGCATTATTCTATAAACTGCTGATATAATCCTATCTATCGTTGGGATTACAGTCTTCTTCAAAGTACAAAGGTGGGCATATAAAACTGAGTTCATCTACGGCTGAATTCTCCTCCTGGGCCCTTCCCCCCCCCCCTTCTGACGGCGTCATTTTACAGCGGGGCCATTTTCTGAAATGTGCATTTGTTTAAAGGCATATCTGAAGTTGCGTGAGAGTTTGCCATAGCTCATGCTCTCGCATAAATCACTGAGGTGGAACAGTAGTAGCCCAAGGGATGGAACTGAAAACCACGTCTAGTTTCCATTTTGGAGGCATGCATTCTTACCAAAGAGGCTCACGGTTGATTCAAGAGACCACCCCTTGGTAAAGCGCGGCACCTGTAGATTATAATAAAGCGCTTCGCGGTTCTCTCCAGCTCATCTGCACGTTACATGTGTAGAAATGAGGCCGATCTTTTGTACTTTTTTGACCATCGGCCAGATGCCGGGGAGACCAAAAAAAAAGGTTAGAGGAACAGCGTTCTGTCATGCGGGGAAAAGCTCTGCAAGCCGCCTGCCTTGGGTGGCTGCTTCCTGGCTCGAGTGCCAATCACCAAGATGTTATTAAATCCCACATGACAAAGTCCAGGGCCAGTGTTGTTTATTTCCACGCAGACTCTCTCTCTGTTTACCCAGGAAATATAAGGTAGAAGGCCTTATTCTTGGATCATCAGCTTCATGGCAACGTGCTTCAACTGTCTTTGCAGGGCATTTCCTCTGGTGTTAGGAACTTCTGCTATTTTAGCAAGACACATATTTTTTCAGGAATTTGCATGTATCCCCTAGTGGGGAGGGCTATGCCCCTCAGAGGACAGCTGCCTCCACAATAGACCAAAGCTGGATAGAAATTGCATTACCCAGGACAAAGTTATATTACTGAATCTGAAAAGGAACTTGGTTTTCCTCCTAGTAAAGCTGGTAGTGGCCAGCCTTGGGTGTAGTGGCTGGAAACAGGTGCATTCTGGAGGCAGGATTTGAAGTTCCCTCCTCCCTCCCACCTGGAGTAGCAGAGAGGAGCTTATCTAGTGAACCAGATGTGCTTCACCATTTCCTGCTGGATGGCCTTACTTGGGCTAGTCATAGTTCTATTAAAGCTCTCTCAGCCCCACCTTCATTACAAGGTGTCTGTTGTAGGAGAGGAAGGGAAAGGAGCTTGTAAACCACCTTGAGTCTCCTTACAGGAGAGAAACGTGGGGTATAATTCCAAACTCCTCTTCCTCCTCCTCCTCCTCCTCCTCCTCCTCCTCCTCCTCCTAAATGAGTAAGATGAATTAGAAGCAGGGAGTCTCCAAACTACTTGGCCCTCCAGATGTTCAAAGTTGTTCTACAGCAGCCAGTAACACTCCTTTTTTAAAGCGTGTGCAGCTGTAGCATGATTTGGGTTTGCTTCCATCAATTGAGTATTCCAGGATGCCAAAAAGTTGAATTTTACATGCAGTGGCGTAGGAGGTTAACAGCTCGTGCTATCTAATCTGGGAGGAACCGGGTTTGATTCCCAGCTCCTGCTATACCCTGGAGGCTTCGTGGGGAGGCTTATCAGGGGAATTCAGATTAGCCTGAACACTCCCACACATGCCAGCTGGGTGACCTTGGGCTAGTCACAGCTTCTTGGAGCTCTCTCAGCCCCACCCACCTCACAGGGTGTTTGTTGTGAGGGGGGAAGGGAAGGAGATTGTAAGCCCCTTTGAGCCTCCTGCAGGAGAGAAAGGGGGGATATAAATCCAAACTCCTCCTCCTCCTCCTCCTCCTCCTCCTCCTCCTCCTTCTTCTTCTTCTAAAAATTACCAATCAATCCATAAGAGGCTGATGGGATGCTTTTGACTCGTGGGATAATTCCACCCCTCAGGTTTACATGTCAGCATTAGATTACAATTATTATTTATTTAGTTTTAGAATGGAACAAAGTGGTTTAGTCATGTTTCACTCAAGTGAGGGGATAACCACATTTTATGGGGAAATAAAGGAATGTTTTATGGGGGAATGTCTTCCTGGGATGGGACATACTGACACGGGGCCGTTTCTGCATGGCACAATTATTCCAGGAGATCAGGCGGCTGAGCAGGAAAAATAAGGTGGTTCTGCTCCTGTGGTGGTTGCATGGTGGCGGGTTCAAGAAAGTCCTGGGATGAGGGAAATATCGCAGGACAAACCCGCTTTAGGACTGGGAACCGTGCAGACTTCTTGGCCAAACCAGGATAGTCCCCTTGCTCAACCCGGAATATTTGGACCGTGCAGGAACAACCATGGAGTACTTAATTAAAAAGAAAAACTCTAGTGAGAAAAGTAGAACAGATTATGGCAGAGTTTAGCGTGTGCATTCAGACAAAGAGCCAAGAAATAAGACCCAGCCCTTCAGAAGACACTAAATATCTCGGCTCTAATCCAAAGTGCTCCTAACTTTGGTTGTAAGCTTTTGGCTTGAATCATATAGGGCTGGTGACAAGGGAGAGGCTAAAAGGAAACCAGAGCTATTATAAATATAGTAGCATTTAGTACTATAATCAGACTGAGTTATCTCCCCCCGCCCCCCACCAAAAATACCTTGATATAAAGGCAGTTAAGGCATATGGTTTTGGTAACTTTTAAATATCAAAAAAGCCAAAACTGAACAAGTTTTCAAGGGCTGGAGCAGCAGACTTAATTTGAACATGAAATTATGAAGCCTTATAGTGAATCACCCTACCATTCATCAAGATCAGTATTACCTACTCCAGCTGACAAAGGCATTTGAGGGTGGCCAGGTACTGGGGACCCACAAAACATGGAGCACTAGACCGTAGCACTGGGGAATGCACATCATTCAAGTTCCATCACTGTTAGCAAAACCTCTCTGGAGTTCCCTGGTGCTGCAAGGAACAGGGCATCAGAACCAATAACAGACTCACATGTGTACCAATAATCCAAAATCACAAGAAAGAGCCTGCTGGATCAGACCAGAGTCCATCTAGTCCAGCACTCTGCTACTTGCAGTGGCCCATCAGGTGCCTTTGGGAGCTCACATGCAGGATGTGAAAGCAATGGCCTGCTGCTGCTGCTGTTGCTCCCGAGCACCTGGTCTTCTAAAGCATTTGCAATCTCATTTCAAGGAGGATCAAGATTGGCAGCCACAGATCGACTTCTCCTCCATCAATCTGTCCAAACCCCTTTTAAAGCTATCCAGGTTAGTGGCCATCACCACCTCCTGTGGCAGGATATTCCAAACACCAATCAGCCCTGGTTCAATTACCCCCCTAGCGTTATATTTTATTTTCTGCATCAGAAAGGGGAGAAAGCCAGTGGTTAAATTCTAGTCATAAAAGTAGGATTCTTAAAACAGTGCCAGGTTTATTTGGGGAGGGGAGGAATAAACTTTTCTGTATATGGGCAATTGTGCAAAGCATCTGTAAAAGCTATTAGAGCTACACGAGTAGAATAGGGAATATGGACGGCCTCCCCCCGAAGTTTATAGGGCAAGATTCAATTACACTGGATAACTGAGCTCTGAATCTGACTCACAATGGATGTGGCCAACACAAAGCAGAGAAACAATTTCTCAGAGCTTCATTGTTTCCTCACATCTTTAGCAGCAAAGCAGGCTGACATTCAATGGAACAAAGAAAGTCTGCCCTTGAAATATACACACAGACAGTCGTCTAAGAAACATTTCATGTCTGTATACAACTGTAACTATATGTGGTTGGCTGATTTAATAATGGGCAGGAATAGCTAAACTAGCTAGCTAGATTAAATTCACTTGCTAAATCAAGGGTTGCTCAAAAAAGAAAATAATCAAAATAGCCTCTATTTATTTCAAAGGGGAGAATTTGGAACACATGCGGCATGTTTTACAGAACAAACTGGTTCTTTTTTTAAAAAAAAACTATACTTTTTCTAAGGCACGCCAGTTTGAAAGTCGCTTTAGATTCTGTTTCTACCATGTCAGAACCAGAAAAGTTCACCGTCAGCACGCTGTTCTTTAAAGCGAGGTGAAAAATACCATCATTTATTAATACGGTCAACAGGCAGAATAGCAAAACAGATTTAAAACAATGTTGCAGGGATGCATCTTTTTAACAGGATCAATAAAGATCCTTATACAAAGAGAAGGTCAGCTAAAAAGCCCAGCCCAATACAGACATACTCAAAACGGGCAACACACATGATAAATTTAAACTGTAATAAAACACTAAACAATATATGTATTTTACATATCTCAACTTCCCATTATCAAGAGCTTTCCCAAGTTTTTTTCCTGGATTTTCAGAGCTGTAAGAAAGAGGAGGAGGAGTTGTGTTGATGAGGATGTGGTTAAAGTTGTTGATGTTTGGATTGACACCCCGCCTTTCTCTCCTATAAGGAAACTCAAAGGAGGAGGGGATTCTTCACCCAGAGCAATGATGAGAAGAAGAGACACTGAGAAGACAGCCAAGTGCAGCTTGTCCTGGCTGAAATTCCAGACTGTAGCACATTCAAGATCCTTAGAGGAAGATGAGGAAGGAAATCCTCGGAAACATGTAGACAAGCCAGCTTAGGCTTTGCTCTAAACCAGGCGTCTGCAACCTGCGGCTCTCCAGATGTTCATAGACTACAATGTTCATGGACTACAATTCATGGACTACAAATCTGAGTTTTCTGCCCCCAGCCCCATATGGCATGGACATGCCCCCAGCCCCATATGGTGGACAATGCACAGAGGACATATAGAGTCAAGTGTATCCCTGGCTGGTACGCCCCTGGCTTATTCTACCACTCTACTGAGCAATGTTTATTTATTTACACCTCATGTTTCCTTTTGGCTCAGGTTTGTACCCTTCATCCAAATTAAGTGTCTTTTCCATGGGAGGAAGGCCTTTTCGGTCTAGATCAGCGATTTGTAGCCCATGAACTTCTGGAGAGCCGCAGGTTGCAGACCCCTGCTCTAAACTCTCCTCCAGCTATGAGTAGGTTAGCAGTGACCCCAGAGACGTAGAGAGGGAAAATGGCACACGGGGCAACACCTGCTCCGAGCGTCCCCCCTGTGCCCCCCTGTGCTTCACTCACCTGAGGAGGTGGTGGTCCCGGGCAGCTTGGTGGGGCAGGCAGGCCACAAGGAGAAGGAGGAGGGGTGTGGGGGCGATTTTCTGCCCCACCATGTGATGTGAACAGGGGCCACCCATGCTGTTTGTCCCCAGGCAGCCCCGTGGAAGCTCCACCTCTGAGTGACACAGTGGCAGGCTCAGCAGTGACTTCCTTTTCTTTTCTGGCCCCCAGCACAGTCCATTTTCTACCAGCAACACAGTATGCCACAGGTGTCAAACTTGCGGCCCTCCAGATGTTCATGGACTACAATTCCCATCAGCCCCTGCCAATTGGCCATGCTGGCAGGGGATGATGGGAACTGTAGTCCATAACATCTGGATGGCCATGAGTTTGACACCTATGCAGCATGCAAACTAACCGAAGCTTCATTAATTAATTGGTGCACCATCTTAATAATGCTTGCAAGCCCTAATATTTCTTCAGCTTCGAGCTGAAGGCTCAGACATACGGGCTAATCAACACCCTTGCACGTCAAAGGCTCCAAACGACTATTTCAGATGGTATTGAAATCTGCACTGTTTTCACATCTCATTAGCATTCAGTTCCTTTACATGAATACGAACCACCGCTGGGCAAACGCTCACCGTCTTGTGTGTTTTGACTGAGGATTTGGACACGCAGCTCTTTGGGGCTCATTTCGAGGAGTTCTCCAATTTCCTCGATGCTGTAAGGCTCCGGGTGAAATACTTCCTCAACGGCGGTCAGCATTTCGTCCAAGCTTAGTTTCAATGCGACTTGCACATCCTGTAGCTTTGCCATTGCTTTCCAATGCAGGCCTCTGGATTTTGCTAAAAGCTGCAACAACAACAAACCAGGCATGCGTTTTAGGATACAAAATGAATACAAGATGTTTATTTTAACCAAATAAACCAGCTATTCGGCCTTCTAGAATATTTTTCCCCTTCCACTTGGAATTACTTCAATGATCTGCTCAGCAGGCATTTAATTAAACATTCAGTCTCCAGCAGTGGTGGGATCCAAAACTTTTAGTAACAGGTTCCCATGGTGGTGGGATTCAAACTGTGGCGTAGCGTCAATGGGGCTGGGCGGGGCACGACGGGGGCGTGGCCAGGCATTCCGGGGACGGGGCATTCCTGGGGCGGGGCTGTGGCAAGGACACAGCCGCTGCGCCAGTTCTTGGGCAGGAAATGAATGCACGCAGGCGCAGGCTGCCACGCACGCCGGTGCACCTCCTGCTAGACTGCTTCAAGTTCTGCACGCTACTGCTGAGAGGAGGGGCGTAACTGAAGCAAAAATCATGTGGCAAAATCACCAATTAGTAACCCCCTCTCAGCACACACGAATAATTAGTAACCTACTCTCGGGAACCTGTGAGAACCTGCTGGATCCCACCTCTGGTCTCCAGCAATAGCAAGGTATGTGAACGCACGATGCTGCCGTCTACTGGGGTTGATTCCAGAGGCATATCTAGGGAAAGTGTAGCCTGGTGCAAAATCTGAGTTTTCTGCCCCCAGCCCCATATGGGGGCCACCCTCTCCCCCACCAAACAATGTTTTGTGTATGGACCTGGGGGGGGGGGAGAAGAGGAGTGTGGGGGCTATTCCTCCCCCCATGTGATTAGATGGCCGGAGCCCAGGGACATAAAAGGTCAAATTTCTCCCAGGCTGGTACGCCCCTGGTTTATTCTACCACTCTACTGAGCAATGTTTATTTATTTACACCTCATGTTTCCTTTTGGCTCAGGTCTGAACCCTTCATCCAAATTAAGTGTCTTTTCCATGGGAGGAAGGCCTTTTCGGTCTAGAGCAGCGGTTTCCAAACAGTGCTCTGCGGAGCACTTGGTGATCTCCAAGTGCTTCGCAAAGGGATTGGAATAAATGTGACAAGATCTCAACATTGTGCATTTGCTTAATAGAACTATGTGGGATACCTAACAAGGGTCATGAGTAAGATATGTTTTCAGCTCCATTGACTCAGTGTGGAGTGACTGTAGGGTGGATATATGTTATGTCCACTTTGTGGATGGGGAGGGGGTTTAGGCCACGGAGGGAAACAGATCTCATTGTGGAGGATTATCTGGGGAATTCAGATTAGCCTGTGCACTCCCACACATGCCAGCTGGGTGACCTTGGGCTAGTCACAGTTCTTCTGAGCTCTCTCAGCCCCACCTACCTCACAGGGTATTTGTTGTGAGGGGGGAAGGACAAGGAGATTGTCAGCCCCTTTGAGTCTCCTACAAGAGAGAAAGGGGGGATATAAATCCAAACTCTTCATTGTGACATGCCTCTGAAGATGTCAGTCATAGATGCGGGCCAAATGTCAGGAGCAAAATCTACCCAACCAATGCCACATAGCCTTGAAAACCCGCGTTGACTCCAGCCATGAAAACCTTCGACAATCATTTAAATAGCTCCTCACCTCAAAATACTAATTTAGCTTCATGATTTAACTTTTCCAGCACCTAGCATTCTTTAGCCACTAGGCAATGCCAGTTCCTTAGCAGACAGGATAATCCCGGATACTTCTCTTGACATTATAGTAGACAAGTCATAATAAAGAGACCTGATATTCCACCCAGACGACCTCCCTCGTGCTGTTTGAAGAGGCTTTGAAACAGCTGCTG
Source organism: Sphaerodactylus townsendi (assembly GCF_021028975.2). Taxonomy (NCBI): domain Eukaryota; kingdom Metazoa; phylum Chordata; class Lepidosauria; order Squamata; family Sphaerodactylidae; genus Sphaerodactylus; species Sphaerodactylus townsendi. Next base: position 17,377,161 of record NC_059441.1, on the reverse strand, counting down.
ATATACACAGATCATCATTGGCTATTCCTGGAAAGAGGATTTCTGCGTTTCTTTTGCTTTGATCTGATTCTTGATGACTGAATCTCATCTTTCCCTGGGTGTCACGCATTGCTGGGACAAACAAACATGACAAGACTAAATATTTGGGGCAGTCATTTGCAGTGACGGGGCTGCTGTCCGGTTCTTCCATTTTTGCTTCGATCTGCGGAGGTACACTGACCCCCTCCCCTACTTTCTTCCTTAAGCTTCTACCTGGGAGTAGGGGTGCAAAGGCCACAGGGCTGTATCCAAGAAGGACACTCAGGGAGGCTTGCCTAAAGATACATGAAATGATAATGGTGAGTGGCCTCTGAGCATGTACAAAGCGAGTTCCCCCCTCAGAGCGATCACAACCAAATCTCGCACATCTGAGATCTGAAGGGATGGGTTCCAGGCAGCACTTATGATCATAGCAACTGAGTCCTGTTCTTATATAACAGCACCTGGGCAAAAGATGCTGCTAGGCAGGGATGACGCTCTCCATAATGAGAAACCCACACACCTGCTCGCACTCACTGGGACAGACTGGCAGGAAACCAGCCACCTCCATGTGGCTCACAGCTTGGTCAGCTACCTCCTTTGCTGCATGGGACTCATCTGGTTACCTCCTTCCCTATGCCACACAAAGGTTGAGGTGCTCCATGTTCAGAACTGGAGGGGGGGGGGAAGGGGGCAGGTGTCTGGCTTTGTCCATAAGCTCATCACGATATTTCCCAGTGTCCTTAATGATCAATCCACCTCTACTCACTAAGAATAGCTTTAAAAGGGGCTTGGACAGATTTATGAAGTCGATCTATGGCAGGGGTAGGGAACCTGCGGCTCTCCAGATGTTCAGGAACTACAATTCCCATCAGCCCCTACCAGCATGGCCAATTGGCCATGCTGACAGAAACGTGATGAGATTGTGGATTCCACAGAGCTATCCTGGAAAACATCTGAGGTTCCCACCCCTGATCTATGGCTACTAATCTTGATCCTCTTTTGATCTGAGACCTGCAAAGCCTACCTTAGCAGACCAGGTGCTCGGGAGCAGCAGCAGCAGAAGGCCATTGCTTTCACATCCTGCATGTGAGCTCCCAAAGGCACCTGGTGGGCCACTGCAGTAGCAGAGGTGCTGGACTAGATGGACTCTGGTCTGAGATCCAGCAGGCTCGTTCTTATGTTGTCTTATTTTCTTAATACTGGAAAAAGCTATTGTGGGACTACTTAACTTTTAACTGCCAGAAGCTCCAAGTGCGGTCTCTCAAGTTTTCCTGGAATTTGTTAATCAAATCAATCAAGCCTTTATTGGCCAAATAGTAAGCGATAAAGAATAAACCTACAAACAAGATAAAACTGGTGCAAAAAGCCATGGATTACACAGAGCATAGGAATAAAATGTTCAGTAAAGGTAAAAAAAATGCTGCTGGTTTTGATAATTTCCAAAGAGGAAGTTCCTGCCACTACCACATGAAGGAAGGATCCTGGATTATTCAGCAAAGCAGTGTAATCTAAATAAATCAGGGAGCTCAGTTGAGAATAAAGGAGTAAGATTCACATTATTACTTGAATCTAATGTCCTTAGAATCTGGGACAGCTATAGAAGAACCAAATAACAAAATAAATATAGAAGACTTAATAATAAATAAGTAAATAGAAGTAAATAATAGAAGTAAATATAAGTAAATGAATGAATGAATGGAATGAATGAATGAATGATTAGATGAATGAATGAATGAATGAATGGAAATGAATGAATGAATGAATGAATGAATGAATGAATGAATGAATGAATGGTGGGCCAAAGATCTGACTCAAGCTTCAGCTGCTATTACACAGGCAACAATCTATTGGTAGAAATTGAAACTCCTGCTACATCATCAGTGTCCCTGTTTTCTGTCTCTTTGGGGAAATGTTTGGTCTTTGGAAGATGGTGCATCTCTAGAGATGGGTGAGGGGAAGAATACATTTTGGCATATGTATGAAAAATGCACAGGAGGCTATATAGCCCTGACCTTGTCAGAACTTGGGAGCTAAAAGCAGGGTTAGTGCTTTCGAAGAGGAGACCACCTTAAAAGATTCTTGCAAGGAGGCGAAAGGCACTTGGCAGAGCCCCTCTGGTTCCTCACCGCCTTTCATGTAAAGCCCCCCCTTGCTGCAGGGTGCAGCCATGGGTCAACTTGACAGCTATGTTATCTGCACTGTGGAAGACTACGCCGGTCCCTCAATGTCATTCCGTTACTCCTGCAACAAACATTTACCCAAATAATAGTAGAATCCCTGCGGCATGTATCTTTTGACTTGCGGCTCCCTATTTATTAGATCTAGTACAAAGCTAGATTCCAAAGCAGTTCAATTATAACGTGCTAAAGTGTAAGCGGAGGAACACTGCCCATAACGGGTTTAACTTGCAGTAGGTGGAGAGGGACGCAGACTTGGGTGACGCGAGAGGAGGGGTTGTGGGCTTGGGGAGGGACAGGATGCATTGCACACAAAAGTTGTTCTAAACGTTAGAGTGATGACAGGCCTACGAACAACACCCTCGATCGAAAGCCACTGCATTTTTGAACGTACAAGGGGTGAATTAATGGCCCAGGTTTAGCTTGGCGAAGAAAAGGAATAGCCTGTATATGCTCAAAGCCTTTTTTTCTGGCATGGAAAACAGGTTGTGGGGCTACATCCCAGAGAGCCCTGGGTTGCATTAAATCCTGGCCACCGTCCAGTGACTGCTAGGCGAGAGCAGCGGTTGCGGTTACTTTCCCTGAAGACAGGGGTGCAAAAATATTGTCAGTGACGAAGCCTTGCACTCAAAATGCCCTCGGGGGGCCTCTGTTTGTTTGTTTCAGGTTTTTTAATTATGACTTATTCTTAAGGAGAAACATATTCCCGACCACAACTCTGTCTAAATGGAGGAGTTTTTGTCAGGGCAATTTTAATAAAGAGGTTCATGGAGTCTTTTTCCTTTCCAAGCTAAAAATGTGGTCTGTTCCCACTCCTAGATTACACAGATAACGTAAGTTCAGCCCCAGTGGGCTGTGGGGCTCCATGTTATCCAATTATATGTCACTGTATATGGCATTTTGGCTGAGTTCTCGGAGTGCAGCCTAAATTAGTGCGGGAATAATGAGAGTGACGGGTAAAAAAAAGGCTTAAAAAAAATAAATGAAGCAGAATTGGAATTCCGGAGGGTAACATACTTCTTAGACATTGGGGCCCTTGGCCGATCCAGCGATGCTGGGACAGAGTAGCTGCATAAAACTACCAGTTTACAGTGATACAGGCTGTCTTCCAGGATTTCAGAAAGCTCAAACAGAACAACTGCCCATATGGCACATGTGCAAGAATTTGTTGGCAGACTAGTGGCATGGATAGAATTCCCTGAAAGTTCGATTGAAAAAGGTAACAGAGAAGAACACAAGAAGAGCCTGCTGGATCAGACCCGTGGGCCATTCTGTTTCATGAAGTGGGCCTTAAAAGTTGCCTTAGGAAGAGCCAAACAGGAGAGCATGAGAAGACAAAGTCCCTCCCCTGGATACGACCTCCCACTGCTGGGATTTTGTGAGTCTACTGCCTCACTGTAAATGAATCTAATTAGTAGTGAGTCATTGCTAAGGGACTCGGCTCCTCCAATGAATTTGTCAACCCCCCTTTTCCTTAGAGAATCACAGAGTTGGAAGAGACCCCAAGGGGTCATCAAGTCCAACCCCCTGCAATGCAGGAACACACAATCAAAGCACTCCAGACAGATGGCCATCCAGCCTCTGTTTAAAAACCTCCAAAGAAGGAGACTCCACCACGCTCCAAGGTACTGCATTCCACTGTCTGCAAACAGCCCTGGCGCTCAGGAAGTTTTTTCCCTGATGTTTGGAGTGGAGATCTACTTTTCCCTTCACCTTGAACCCATGACTCCCTGGTCCCTAGTCTCTGGGCAGCAGAAAATAAGCTTGCTTCCTCACCAACATGACATCCCTTCAAATATCTAAACCTAAAGTAACAAACAAAACAAGTAGTACAAACAAACAAAATGCAAAACAAACCTTGGCCATCATGTCACCTCTTAGCCTTTTCCCTTCACTCAAACTCAGCATCCCCAGCTCCTCAGAGTCTCTCTTCAGGTAGGGGGCATTTTAAAAGCAGCCTATTCTTGTGGCCATCAAGTTACCACAACTGGCCAGGGGAATTTCACAAAGTTAATCACTTGTGGAGTAAAGAAAATTCTTCACTTGTTGGCTATCCTTTGAACAATAGTCCCTTTCAAGAATTCCTAGATCAGTCCCTCAACACTGTGTGAAACTTCCTAGAGTCTGCACAGAACTGAGCCGCCCGGGAGAGCTTATCCCCGTGGTGGGATCCAAAATGTTAGTAACAAAAGGTTCCCCATGTTGGTGGGATTCAAACTGTGGCGTTAAGCCAATGGGAGCTGGGTGGGGGGGGCACAACAGTGAGGGGGGCATTGGCCAGGCATTCCCTAGGCGGGGGCATTCCCTGAAGTGAGGGCTGTGGCAAGTGTTGCGCAGCCACTGAACCCGGTCCTTGGGCAGGGAAGCGAGGTGCAGCATGCACAGGCTGCCAGCCCAGCGGTGCACCTCCTGCCCTAGACTGTTTCAAGTTCTGTGCTTACTGCTGAGAGGAGGAGGCATTAACTAAAGGCAAAAAATCCGTACGTGCAGCAAAATCTCACCCAATTGGTAACCCCCCTCTGCGGCACAATAATAAATAATGAGTGTAACCTACTCCGGGGAGACCTGTGAGGGGAACTCTGCTGGATCCCACCTCTGGCTTATCCTACTGGTGGCCCCTTCTGCTGGCGAAGCGACACCAGTGTGTGGTGGCTTCACACACCTGCACGGGACTTAGAAACCGCACGGGTCCTTAACCTATTTGCCAGCTTATTTTCATTGGAGTTGCTCTTATGAGTTCCTAGTATTATGGGAGAGGGAGAAAAAAGTTTTCTCTCTCCCCACTTTTCTCCACATCATGCATAGTTTAATAGAACCTCTATCCATGTCATCCCATGGCAGCCTGTTTTTTTAGGAAGCGAAAACTCCCCATCTAGAGTTGCCAAGTCGGGCTTTAGGAAATTCCTGTAGATTTGGCAGTGAAACCCAGGGAAGCATTGATGGAGCTTTGAGGGAGGCATTACTAGGAGTAATAAAAAGCATCAGGATCAGATATGTGCTTAACCAGCTTTTTCCGTTTCTGTTAAGCTGCTACTGTCTTAAAAAACTAAAAAAATTGGCCTACTTGAGGTACTACATATAATGAACAAAAGAAAACACAGTATGCTACATCCTCCAAGTATACATTCTCCACGTGGTTTTATACAAAGGGCATTACACAACTGATTGCTTTATTTTCAATCCCTTTCCTAATAATTCTTAGCATAGAGTTTGCCTTTAATTTGTTAATTTTGAGATATCTTGGCTTCCAGTAACCACTATTATTTTGAACTACATGGAACCTGCAACAAAATATATCAAGCAGCCAAAGAAAGAATATACTCGAGTGTCAATTGGAATAGTCCCTGCAACTACACTTTCAGTGTGTCTTACAGCATCAAAGAGACAGGATTGCCATCACTTAATTCTTTTTTGTTAAAGTTTCCAATGTGGGGGAAAGAACCGGGTAATCTCACGGTTCAAGCATTGTGAATCACAGGGGAGATTCTTAAAAAAGATGGGAATTCTTTTCTATATTGAATTTTTTGCCAAAAGGTTTATGGAGTCAAGGTATTGTACCTACTCTAGCAGATTCATTTCTCAAAATCCGCTTAATACTTGCTAAGCACGAAATCTTTTCATAGGCTATATGACTGAACCACAGAAACTCATTTGCTTAATTATAGCCTGCAGAATTCCTATAGCCCAGTGGCTTTTTGGGAGGCAGATTTTTTTAATTAATAAGAAGTTTTATTTTAGTGAACTAGCAGTAGCAATGCTAGGAAACTGTTAGGGGAAAAAATGAAATAAAATAAAATCCTAAGAACTGTTTCCCTGAGAGTAAGAGCCACTGGACATGAAATGGGACTCCTTCCCTATGAGAAAGAGGCTGCAGCGTTTTGGGACTCTTTAGTTTGGAGAGAGCTGGCTGAGGGGGGATATGAGTTGAAGTCTACAAAATTATGCATGGGGTAGAAAATGTTGACAGAGAGAGAATTTTCTCCTCTTTCTCTAATACTAGAACCAGAGGGCATACATTGAAAATGCTGGGGGGAAGAATTAGAACTAATAAAAGGAAACACTTCTTCACGCAACGTGTGATTGGTGTTTGGAATATGCTGCCACAGGAGGTGGTGATGGCCACTAACCTGGATAGCTTTAAAAGGGCTTGAGACAGTTGATTTATGGGAGGGAGAAGTCAGTCCTGATTCATGGCTACTGCAATCCTTGAGTCCTCCCTATAGATCTGAGACTGCAAATGCCTTAACAGACCAGGTGCTTCAGGAGCCTTGGCCATGAGGAGGCTAGCCATTCGTTCACATCCTACATGTGAGCTCCCCAAGGCACCTGGTGGGCCACTGCGAGTAGCAGAGAGCTGGACTAGATGGACTTTGGTCTGATCCAGCTGGCTTGTTCTTATGTTCTTACTCCGTTCTGAGCAGCCTGTTTAAGAGAAGGTCAAAACCTGGACTGCAAGTTAACAAACTGCTTACTGTTTGTCCTCTCCTGTTTTTCAATTTAAGCCTTGTTTTTTCCCTTGTACGAATTTTTTCAAAAACGAGCTACATTTGGTGCCATCTAGTGACTTTCCAAGGTCTATTTCTTCTGGAGAGGAACGTTTTAGTCAAATGCTTTGGATGTAAAGGACATTAATATTTAGACACCAATTCATCAAAAGGGAAATCTGTTTTTACTTATGATATCAGTATGTCTAAGTGCAACTTTCTCCGACCCTTTCCAGTTATGCCAATTTTATGGGTTTGCTTTCCATTTTTCTATCCTAACGCTCAACCCAAACTAGCTATTTATTTGCTTTGTTTATAGTCTGCCTTTCTTATTGAGACTCAAGGCCGATTACAGAACTGGAAAACAATGCAAAAAAGGCCAATATGGCGGATCCAACCACAACTATAAAAGGAGAGCAATGAAATAAAAACACTATAACGCATCCAATAAACAATGCAATGTAATATTATTTTAAAACTCCCTAAAGTATTCAGACACTGAGACTACAACCCTATTCCCTTTATTACAAAAATGCCCCTGGCTCAATTGCTATGCAAATGGCTGTTGTTTTTAGGCTGTCTGAATGGATAATGAGTTGGATTTAACTGGCTTTTTCACTAGTGGATTTGGGAGTCTTCTTTATGAGAACTCAAAAAAAAAAGCTGTGTTAGGATCAGTGGCAGAAGTCATGTGGGGCGGGGGTTATGATAAGGAGGGGAAAAGGACAATGTTAAGCTAAAAACGTGGTGGGACCCAACCAGAGGTGGGATCCAGCAGGTTCTCGAGAGTGAGTTACTAATTATTTGTGTGTGCCGAGAGGGGGTTACTACTTGGGTCCGCTTTTCCATCTCCACGCCCTCGCCTCCCCGAGAGCCATACTGCCTTTGAATATGAAAGTTCCATATAGCAATTGCGACTAATAATGTAACTCCCTGAACTGGGTTAATCCCTTTCAGGTACCTTTTATCTCACCAGTCTCTATCAAAGAACCTGTGTGTTTCACCATTGCATTTTCTATAATGTGATGATGATTTAGAAATGACCTGGTGCAAAAAAAAAATTTGGGGTTGTGGTGGGGTGGCTGCCCATGGGGGGGCATCCAACTCAGGTTTTGGCTTGGAGGGCTCAGGTTTGCCCTAGAGCCACCTCTACTTGCCCCTTTGTTGAGGGGGGGCTGGCGAGGGAACCTGTTACTAAAATTTTTTGGATCCCACCACTGGACTCAACCCAATATGTTTTCGCATACCTGATAAAATGGGTAAGGGACTACAACCCTATTCTCTTTTGACACTGAAATTCACAGGGTAACAGCCCCAGCAGCAATGGAAAGGGGCAGTTTGACTCTTGATTCACTTGTAGGATATAACCATGACCCTGACTCTTGTGGCAATGGGAGAAGTACTCTTTGATGTAAACTCCCCCTGTTACATTGCAGAACGTGGATCTAAGGAGTCCGCTATTATCCGTCGCAATTTTTAAATCAAAATGCAATTACTCTGCATTATTTACTATTATATACCACCTTAGATCCTGGGGAAGGTTATACCTTTTTCAGTAAACATGCTGAGATCTGCAAGAAATAGGTTAAAGTCGGATTTTAATCTTAACTGAATTATACCTTGGCTCAGTGGTGGGATTCAAATAATTTAACAACCGGTTCCGATGGCAGGATTCAAACAATTTAACAGCTGGTTGCAGTGGTGGGATCCAAAAATTTTAATAACAGGTTCCGATGGTGGTGGGATTCAAACAGTGGCGCCGCCGCACTCACGCACCTCCAGTCCCTATTAGGCAGGGAGGTTGCTTTAGTAACCCCTTCTTGGCACTCGGAAAAAAATTAGTAACCACTTCTAGAGAAGTGGTGAGAACTGGTTGGATCCCATCTCTGGCTGGTTGCTTACAAGCACCATTTTAACAACCGGTTTTGCCGAAGTGGTGCGAAAAGGCTGAATCCCACCACTGCCTTAGCTCATAATTCTTTTTTGTTCTATAAACTTTTTTGTTTTATGACCAAACTAACTGCTAAATTTTTAATTCACATTATCTGTTTTTATAAATGATCCGTGGCACTGGTATGTGTAACTTATTCATAGACAGCGAGTATAACTTTTTTCAAATACAGCATTCGTGTTTATTCACATCTCAATGTGTTATGCCAATAAAGGTTTATTGTACTGTATTATTGTAAACTCTTTTAGGGATAACTGTGCTATGTGAAGTCTATAACACTGATCAAATCAAGATGGCACAAGGAGGTTATTATCACACTTTATAGCACATAAGAACATAAGAACATAAGCACGGAATCCTATAGGCCCTCCTAGCACAGTGGAGCACAGAGGCAAGTTTAAATGTTGCATCTCTCTTCTCTAATAGGAGGAAAATAAACAGAGCCAGCATCTTCCTGTGCAGCTGATTATAGGGAGCAATTTCCCACGTGAGGCATTTGTTTCCGGACTGGCCATTTCAGGCTGTGTAGTAGGAAAGAATAAATTTTAAGAATGTTCCAACATTCATTACAGCATACAGAGGGGAAGTGATACATTGAATTTCTACCTGACATACTATTTACCTAAGTGTGAGCAATATCACATGTAGAAAGGAAGCATGTTGTGGGTTTTCCGGGCTACGTGGTTGTGGTCTGGTGGATCTTGTTCCTAACGTTTCGCCTGCATCTGTGGCTGGCATCTTCAGAGGTGTATCACAGAGGGAAGTCTGTTACATACTGTGTCCAGTGAGAAGGGAATGTTTTAGTGGGGTATATATTGTCCATTATTATTTACTTTTGTTAATATCACAATTGCCACTTCTTTAGCTGGTTGTTGGCCTTTCCTTACAACTCGAGCCTCACCCAGAGGCCTAGGACATTGTAATGTATCAGTATAGTATTAGCGCATTATTTTTATTTAAAATTCTAATGGGCTGCCCCCCCCCTTACCCATAAACCACCTGTGGAGGCTGAAGTGAGACAGTCTATTTACAAGAACTTAATGTAGGACTTCTGCTCATTTATCCTAATATGAATCAGAAAACATAGAAGTGGGAGATAAGGAGGGGGGGAACCAAGACTGTTTGGCTCAAAGTTCAAGACCTTCCCTTTCCCGCTTCCAGAATGGAGTAAAATCCCTCTGCAGCACTGGTTTTGATAACAGGGACTCTAAAAGCAAGAATTTCCTGGCAGCTCAAACTGAGATGGCTGGAAGACCTACAGCAATCTCCTAACTAGGTCTTGGTTGCCAAGAAAAAGGACTTATCCGGCTGTGCCCTTCTACATAGTTAGCGCAATTGCTCTGCAATAGCAGTTAGGGGAAAGGGAAGAGCTACATTCACAGGCTATGAGTCTACATTTGTGGGAATGCTCTGACTTCTTACAAAGAATCGTGAGCTCTGTAGTTTGGTACAGATGTTAAGAATTTTCTCCCCCTTTCTCTGCACAGAATTAGAACTCCTAGGATTTCTTGGGGAGAAGCAAGACTTAGACAGCTAAATGAAAGCCCCTTATATAGATGATTCCAACATTGGCTGGGTGATCTCTGCACCAAAAGATTTCCAAACGGTGCATTATGATTAAAAATTTACCAGGATTTAATTAACCTGCACAATTCATCCGACTTTCAAGGTTTTTCAAAGAGTTGTTACAAATAGTTGGGAATATGCTTGAGCAACCAGTGTATGAACAAAATGGCAACCCAGGGGTTCTATGATACTACAGGGTTTCTTCAAGATGCTTTACAGAAAGGGAAATTAACAGTTTCCAGGAATCCAAGTGTGAACTAGGCACAGATTTTTGCCAGTTATGTGCCTGTCACTTCACAAAAAAGGATTGCAAAAACATTGAGGATTATTATTAATCAGCGTGTCAATTTTTCAGTCAGGTTAAGACATTGATGGCCCGAACCTTTAGGGCGAGAGTAGAACTGGCCCAATTGCAACCCCAAAACTCCCACTTATTTATCGCATAAAGTGCCAACCTGGCAATTTTAACCTGAATGCTGAGGTTTTTGGTTTAGAAGAAAAAACTGGTTGGCTCCCCTCTCCCTCCATTCCCACCAGCTCAAGCAGGGGCCAGCCTGCCTCTAACTCCATCAGAGTTCTGCTTGGCAGCCCAGCTTCTGTGCCTCTCTAGCATCTCTCCTCCCCTGTGCCCCCCCCCCCTCAGGCAGCAGCCGCCCGAGTTTGGGCACCAGGCCAGCCAGCCAAGACCTCCCTTGCTCATCACCGCGGTGCTTGCACATCATGCTCAGTGGCCCAGGGCCAGCCTAGATGGGGCGTGTATGTGGGGGGTGATTTTCAGCCCCCCACATGACAAACTTGTGTGCGCCCCCACATGGGTCTCCACAGAAACTCTGTGGCTTGGCGTGCCACAGAGGGCGACTCCTCTGGGCACCCGTACATGGGTCTGCCCAAACTCTGGCAGGATCCCATGGGGTTGCTCTGCACTTGGGCCATGTATATTTTCAGTTATGCAAATGGGTATTTCCATGCTGGCTCTTTGATGAACTCTTGCTGAGTTTGGTGACACTTAGTTTTTGTGGTGGTATGTGTGTTTGGTGCCATGGCATTTGACTGTGACATCATTCCTATGAATGTAATATCCTCAAAATCGTCCCTAATGATTCATGAAGCTTGGCTCAGGTCTTGCAAATTGAGAGCTGTGGCTTCCTTGATAGAGGCAATCCATCTTCTCCTGTTGCCTTCCACTTTTCCTAGTTTTATTGTCTTTTCCTATGAGTCTTGTCTTCTCATCATGTGACTGACGTACGGCAGGCTCAGCTCAGTTTGACATTGTTAGGCTCCAATTATAAAAGGCTCAAGGGCCATCTTCATTAATAGCTCAAAGCCGCTATGCTTATTATTATATTATATTATATTATATTATATTATATTATATTATATTATATTATATTATATTATATTATATTATATTATATTATATTATATTATATTATATTATATTATATTATTTATTTATTGTATTTGTATACCGCCCTCCCCGAAGGCTCAGGGCGGTTTCCAACAAAATAAAAAGTTAAAACATCATATATATAAGTTAATTGGCAACCCAAGTTAATTGGCAACCCAATATTATATTATATTTATATTATATTATATTATATTATATTATATTATATTATATTATATTATATTATATTATATTATATTATATTATATTATATTAATTTTTGCTCCCAAAGATGCTCTATGTCTTATTTTCAGGGGACGTCTTATTTTTTCTAAGTGTTCTGTTAGATAGGGCATGCTTCCCAACAAAACACACTTTCACGATCTTACTTTCAGAGTTACCTTATATTTACATACTGGCAGCAAAAAACCTCTACTACGTCTTATTTTCCGGGGATGTCTTATATTCAGGGAAACAGGGTATTATCTCTCTTCTAATTATTTGTACTTTCTCCACATGCTATCAGCATGTTTCAAGTCCCAAGGATCTCTGTATTTTATTTGAGAGGCAAAACCATCAAAGTGCTATAAATAAGATTCTGCACTGGTAAGATGAACTCAGCAATTCACTGAATTCATACACACAGCCCTCTTCATGGTATGTAAATAACTAGGAGCGAATCTTTCTAAAGGAAACTGCTGTACAAACAATGTACCCCCCCACCACCACCAAGTGAAGAGAAAAAGCTTATCCCATGAGATAGCTGCAGAGCTCATCCCTTTTTCCTGTTATGTATCTACCTGCGGAAGAAACCAAAAGAGAAGCTCGACGATGGTAATCTCTGCCAAGATTTTCTTTGCTTGCTTGAAACCCTGCCTACATGTATGGAGCCAGTGCTTAGAATTTATAAACAGGAAGCTGAAAACTTAAATGGAAACGACCCGATTGGGGACTCTTTCACTTATGGTCAAACACTTACTGGGGGGAGCGCTGACTATGGTACATTTTAACAGGAACTGACCCCTCCCGCTAATCCCGATTGCTTCGTTAAACATTTTCAGAAAAGAAAAGTTGTGGGGTGGGAATGAGTCTGCTGGACCGGGAGAAGTGATACTTAGATCATTCACACTTCCCGTACGCAACACGATGCCTCACTTTCTCAAGCAGCAGAAACTGTAAAGGTCATCACTAATGGGTAACATTTTAAGTTGCTCAATCGCTATTTCAGCGCTTTACATTTTCTCCTGGCAACTGCAACCCTTTAAACTTCTGCCCTGCTCTGAGTTAAACTCGAGTCGTGATTTGAACTATGAGCAGGGAGGAGAGCATATTTCCTCGGACCCAAAACTCAGCCTTCGAGAATCCTGCCTTCCAAAAATACAAATACGTGGAATTCTAAGATCTATGCTAGAAATGCTGCTTCACGACTTCCCATTTATTATGGCAGAACTATCAAAACATTTGTTTCCCCTTTTTTTTATATGCCTGGTATTAGACAATGCTCTCATTAAATCACAGCGGTCTTTTGAGAATTAATCTTTGCTCTGGGACGGTGCAGGGCTCTTGGAGCGCTATGCTGCCCAAATGGAGATAGAAGCTATATGAAGGGCCAAATTCCATTTGTCATGTGGATATGGCCCTAGTCCAGGCCTTGAAGAGAGAAACATGCCCTTTGAGGCAACACCTGACCTGGTGTTAAAATAAAGCAACAACTGGTAGGAGTAGAAGGAAGCATATACTTGGATGATGGTTTCATTAGGTCTTGATGAAAGCCATACGGTACCTTTGCGGCCAGACGACACTCCATCACCCTGATATTGAAATGAGAAGTCGCTGCCTTGTTCATTTCAACGCAACTGTTTGCAATAACAAACGCCACTCCTGCTGGACAGAGCCTGGCGTCCACGTGTCGCCCTCAAAGAAAGGACCCCTGAACTCTATCAGCTTGGCCTGTGGGAAAGAAAAATGAACCGCAACGAAGGCCGTTTTAACTGGTAGCCAGCAAAACGTTTAAGACCAATCAATCAAGATGCCATTTTCCTTTGGGCTTTTTTTCTTCTCGGGGGAATGCGGTTTAAATCAGGGCACGGTGACCACAGAACAGTCAGAAAACCCCTTGTCCCACCCCGCCTCCAGCAACCAAGTTAATTTTTTTAATTCTATTAGATTTCTATGCTGCCCTTTCCCTTTTGGGCTTGGGGCGGTTGACAACAATTCACAGAATAAAATACAATAACTGTAAACCTTTCAAACGATGATTCAGTTTAAAAACGATACTTACAACAAACCCAGATGGTAGATACTATCAGTGAGCTCAAAAAATCCCTAAAGGAAAGGTAGAAACATTCCTCTTAATACAGGGGTCTGCAACCTGCGGCTCTCCAGATGTCCATGGACTACAATTCCCATCAGCCCTTGCCAGCATGGCCAATTGGAAGGGGCTGATGGGATTTGTAGTCCATGAACATCTGGAGAGCCGCAGGTTGCAGGCCCCTGTCCTAATACATCTATTAGAGATAGGATGGATGGTGGATCATAAGGGGCGAGGGAGGAGCCAGAATAGACCACCAGGGTTGCTCCAACCAGGGCTGCCCTCTGTTTTACAGGCCCTGCAGAGCTGAACTAGGCCCCGCAGGGCCTTGGTCTCATCAGACAGATGATGAGACCATCAGGGCCGAAACGGTCCTGGCCCTGGTTGAGTCAGATTTCCTTTGGGCCAGGGATCACAAGTAAATTATTCCTTGATGAACAGAGCATCCATTGGGTGACCAAGCAGGAGAGATTGTTTCAAAGGACCATTGGTCCCAGACCATTTAGGGCACAGGTGTCAATCTTGCGGCCCTCCAGATGTTCATGAACTACAAGGAGCAGCAGTGGCGTAGGAGGTTAAGAGTTCGTGTATCTAATCTGGAGGAACCGGGTTTGATTCCCAGCTCTGCCGCCTGAGCTGTGGAGGCTTATCTGGGGAATTCAGATTAGCCTGTACACTCCCACACACGCCAGCTGGGTGACCTTGGGCTAGTCACAGCTTCTCGGAGCTCTCTCAGCCCCACCTACCTCACAGGGTGTTTGTTGTGAGGGGGGAAGGGCAAGGAGATGGTAAGCCCCCTTGAGTCTCCTGCAGGAGAGAAAGGGGGGATATAAATCCAAACTCTTCTCTTCTACAATTCCCATCAGCCCTTGCCAGTGTAGCCAATGCTCATGTTGGGAGGGACTGATGGGAATTGTAGTTCATGAACATCTGGAGGGCCGCGAGTCTGACACCCCTGATTTAGGGCTTTGTACATCAGTACCAACACCTAAAACTTGATCCGGTACTCCACTAGGGCAGCTGAACCAGGGCAGCTGGAGGAGTGCAGGTTGAATGTGTGTCTGCCATGAGGTTCCAGTCAGGACCCACGCTGCTGCGCTCTGGACCAGCTGGAACAAGCTCCAAAGTAGCCCTGCGTAGAGTGAGTTGCAGTGATCTAACCTGGAGGTGACTGTTGCGTGGATCACAGTGGCTGAGTCAGCCTGGGACAGGTAGGGTGCCAGTTCAACAGTCACACCTGAACCATTCTGTCCTTCAAAGATGCATGATGACCAAAGGGAGTTTGAAGCATCAGTGATCCAAACAAGGCTCTTGCACAGATGTCCTAGTTAGGGATGATGAAGAAGAAGAGTTTGGATTTATATCCCCCCTTTCTCTCCTGCAGGAGACTCAAAGGGGCTTACAATCTCCTTGCCCTTGCTCCCTCACAACAAACACCCTGTGAGGTAGGTGGGGCTGAGAGATGGTGGGGTGGGCATGGTGGGGATGGAAGAAAGGTGGATCTATGCTCCCTCTCACCCCACACCAGGCCTTTTGGAGCTGTAGCAAACTTTAATTGAGATATGGTGTCAAGAAGGTGGCCACAGTAATGGAAAGTAAATCAGGGTTATGAGCAGTGCAGACAACCCACACTGTATCTCTTTACTTCAATAACATGCTTCTTGTACATATATGCCCCATCTAGTTGGGGGCCATGAACTTCCAGAAGTCCATCATTCAACACTGCATTGCCATGCCAGATTATCTTTTCAGCCTTTCTTAATGACTTGTCAGTTCGGACTCAGGTGGTACCTACAGTTCCTTTCTCCGCGAGGAAGCAGATGGATTGGTCCATGCCGCCGCCTTCCGTGCCGATGTAACGTTCGCTCTTGGCGCAAAGTTCGGCCAGTTCCACCTGAGAAAACACAGAGCTCAGTGCACAAAGGGAAAGAGATGCTCTCCCCCTGCCCGGCCCCAGCCATCCTGGACAAACGAACTGATGGAAGAGGGTGAGTGCGTTTCTATTTGATAGGCCTCTGAGATCACTAATTTCCCACACATTCCGTACCGGTTGCCTCAGCTTTTGATATCAGCCAGCTCCGTCTCTAAGCAGGTACTGAACAAGGTGATCTGGAATCTCTCATGCCTCTCTGTACTTCCCTTCATCCAATATAGGCCAGGATTTCTCTACCTCCAGCACACCTGCAAAGACTGAACAGTGTGCATTTAAAAGGGGATTCTTTTCTATTCACTGAACTTGCTGCCAGACAAAACTAGGCTGAGATCAGAGGTGGGATCCAGCAGGTTCTCACCAATTCCCAAGTGTGGGTTACTAATTATTTGTGTGTGCCGAGAGGGGGTTTCTAATTGGGTCTGCTTTTCCGTTAGAAATTCCATTAGGTCCAAAAATCATAAAGTCCTGTTGTTTCCTATGTGGCCAAGGTAGAAAACGGATAATTCTCCCTGTTGGGCTGTTCTAAAAACATGTTTTAGAAATATGGTAAAGTTCCTTGTCTAAGGAAAGTATCCTTCTTTTGATTTCTAGAAACAAAATTAAGTATTTGAAAGTATTAAGTATTTGACAGGCTGTCAATTAGAGGAGAAGTAGTTGTTTCTGTAGGCAGTAGACAATAGGACTTGCTATAATGAATTTAAATTATGGACAGAAAGATACCAGCTGGAAATTAGGAACTTTTTTTTTTTGCAGTAAGAGTTTTTTACAGTAACAGATAAATTATTAATGCCCCGCCCCTGGAATGCCCGGCCACGCCCCCGTCGTGCCACGCCCAGCCCCATTAGCGCTATGCCACTGTTTGAATCCCACCACCATGGGATGTTACTAAAATTTTTGGATCCCACCACTGGCTGAGATGGTGGAAGTCTAGTTCTGGGGCACATGCTCCCTTCTTGGGACACTTGAGGTTGGTGCTTAAGCAGAAAATAAAGAGCAGGAAGAGTCGGAGTATTGCAGAGTATTTATCTTGATCCATCCTGCAAACAAGTTTGCAATTAGGGGCAGTGACTGGTGTGAGGCTTACTGATGTCACGAAGGGGCCAGTGACTCCTTACGAAGGAGGAATTTGGATTTATAGCCCCCTTTACTGTAAGGAATCTCAAAGCAGCTTACAAACTCCTTCCCTTCCTCTCCCCATGACAGACACCTCGTGAGGTACGTGGGGCTGAGAGAGTTCTGAGAGAACTGTGATTAGCCTACGATCACCCAGCAGCCTTCGTGTGTAGGAGCAATGATGCTTCCCTACACTTCTCCTAAGCAGAAGAGGCATTTTGCAGGCTCCTTCCCAAATGCGTGCGCCCCAGCGAAGTTCAAAAAGAGAAGGCAGGCTAACAGGTTCTAGATACATTTAGCCTGCTACCAGGCGATTCTTTGCTACTCTTTTGTGTATATTCTTTGCCCATTTTGCTCTTCCTTTCAGCAAGTAATTCCTTAAAGTAAGATATTACAGTTTTACTTGGGGGCTATGACAATTCTTCTCCCATGACATTGCCTATTAGATTCCCTTATTAGGAGCAGCAGTGGCGTAGTGGTTAAGAGCAGGTGCACGCTAATCTGGAGGAACCGGGTTTGATTCCCCGCTCTGCCGCTTGAACTGTGGAGGCTTATCTGGGGAATTCAGATCAGCCTGTGTATTCCCACACACGCCAGCTAGGTGACCTTGGGCTAGCCACAGATTTTTGGAGCTCTCTCAGCCCCACCCACCTCACAGGGTGTTTGTTGTGGAGGATGGGGAAGGGAAAGGAGATTGGTAAGACCCTTTGAGTCTCCTTACAGGAGAGAAAGGGGGAATATAAATCCAAACTCCTCCTCCTCCTCCTCCTCCTTCTTATTGACTGCCCTGTATAATCCGCCTTGAGTCCTGGTTGGAAAGGTAGACTATAAATAATGCAAACAGAAATAAAAACAGCTCTGGGTGTCTCATGAAAGGTCATACTAGAATAAATGTTGTTCCTCTTTAAAGCACCACTGGGTTTTTGTTGTGTTCATCAATAAGAAAAGCTCACAGTAAGTCAAAGCGGAGCTGGGCATGGTGGCAGCTGCATGGCATCAAAGATATAGCCAGGAGACAGGCACGTAGGTAAGGCAGGGGTTCACGGGTTCAAACCCCTCCCATTACATGTCCGGCTTGCTTGAAACAATGCATGGAATGGAACAGCCGAATATTTGCTCAGTCACTGAATCCACCCCATAAAAAATCTATACCTACGGCACTGCCAAGAGAGGCCTTGGATGTCTCACAAGAGGCAAAGGAGTTGGGAGGATTTCAGACAGTTCCTCAAACACAGGCAATTTGGGCTAGGAACAGAGGTGGGATCCAGCAGGTTCTCACCAGTTCCCGAGAGGGGGTTACTAATTATTTGTGTGTGCTGAGAGGGGGTTACTAATTGGGTCTGCTTTTCTGTTAGAAATTCCATTAGGTCCAAAAATCATAAAGTCCTGTTGTTTCCTATGTGGCTGGTTAGCGAAGGTAGAAAACGGGATAATTCCCCCTGTTGGGCTGTTTTAAAAACAGGTTTTAGAAATATGGTAAAGTTCCTTGTTTAAGGAAAGTATCCTTCTTTTGATTTCTAGAAACAAAACTAAGTATTTGAAAGTATTAAGTATTTGACAGGCAGTCAATTAGAGGAGAAGTAGTTGTTTCTGTTGGCAGTAGACAATAGGACCTGCTATAATGAGTTTAAATTATGGACAGAAAGATACCAGCTGGAAATTAGGAACTTTTTTTTACTGTAAGAGTTTTTTACAGTAACAGAGAAATTGTTAATGCCCCACCCCCGGAATGCTCGGCCATGCCCCTGTCGTGCCCCGCCCAGCCCCATTGGCGCTACGCCACTGTTTGAATCCCACCACCATGGGAACCTTACTAAAATTTTTGGATCCCACCACTGGCTAGGAAGGACTTCTTAGTGGGATGGAGGAGGGGACTCTTGCATGCTTTAATTTCCCTTCCCCTCTAGAATTGAAGACCTGGGCTTTATCCTGTGAAGATTAAGGTATTTCGTGGGAGGAAATGGAAAAGCCAGGACAATGCTGGGTTGCTATTTACCACTGGACCCTACTACCCTCTTTGCAAAGTTACACAATCCCCTTTCACCTTTTCTACCTGCTCACACAGTTGAGATCGGCCAAGCTTCCATCCAGGAAATTACAGACAGGATAATTCCTAAATTACCTGAATTTAAGACACCGCCTCAAACGTGAGAAGCACAAGGGTTTCACAAAGGACAGGGAAGAATTCAAGCAAGGGGCATATTGCTGATTTTCTTTCCCAGCCGAGTTAGACCATCTCAGGGCCTGAAGCTGGATAACCACCAAAGTAGTGACATTAACCAGCACGAGGCTGTAAGATAGAGGAATGCAGGCCTGCCAGCCGACTTGTCCGATGAGCTGGAAAACTTGCGGGTCAAGCTTACAAATGCAGTGAAAACTGATAGGCTCACTTCACAGTGCTCTAAACTTATAAAATAAGTGATATAAACTCCCCCACCCCACCCCCGCAATAAACTCCTAGTTAAGAGGACGGAGCTGTCAAAAAAGATTAACAAAAACTTGAATATGTGCACAGAATTGAACCTGAATAAACTCGTATCAGGAGACCAAGTTGCACTGATTGGCGCTCCCAGGTTAAGCAGATGCTTTTAATCCAAAAATAAAACGAAAGATTGTTCTTTCTTCAGTGCATTTTGGGAGGTAACTGTAACACTGCTAATGATGAATTTCACAGTTATAACCTCTTTTCCAGTACATCCTACTCCAGAGCTTCCACTCTACTCAACACTGCCCTTAAAAATGTTTTAAAGGCCCCGCCCTCCTCAGACTCCACCCCCAACCTCTCCCAACTTGGAGATGGCAACCTTAGACTGGGAAGAGAAGGATAATCGACATTTTTCTAAAGATCCATTTAGCTGTCTCACAGTGCTAAGAAATTGCCACCCCTATCTACAGACACAAAGTCTTCTGGGATACGCTGAGGAATTCATCAGCCTCTGCCCATTCCCCATGTAAAACACTGAATCATTGGGAAAGACCTTCAGACCAGGTTATTCCTTACTGGTGGGCCTCTTCTCATTAATGGCCTGTGTCCAGGGGCGTAATGCCCATTGGGCAAGGTGGGCAGCTGCCCAGGGCATCACCTTGTGGGGGGGGCACCAAAAATGCAGGGTTCGTTTTTGGGTATTTTTACTGGTTTTCCGTTTTTGGCCTGCAGCGGGCGCAGTTTTTAGGCTAGCGGCACCCCCTTCAGGCACCAATGACCTGGTGCAAAAAAAATTTTTTTGATCGTGGTGGGGTAGCCGCCCATGGGGGGGGGGCATCCAATTCAGGTTTTACCCAGGGCTCCAGTTTGCCTCGTTACGCCCCTGCCTGTGTCTGGGTTTTTCCAAAGCACTGTTTTCACCATGTGGTGCTGGAAACCACAGAAGGATAACAGCTGTATAGTATTATCATTATTAAACTATGACTCTACCGCACAAGATTTGTCTTAGGAAATATGTGTGGGATTTGACACTCACACACACACACACACCCGCATGTGGTAACCACCAACGGCATGTCTGCACTTGATTCTTAACCAGACTTATCATATTACTTATTCCTAGATCTACATACAGCCTGTTATCGGGGGGGGGGGGGGGATATCATTGCCATCTTTATGTGTTGCATCTATTGGCCCCCGAGACCACCTGCTATTGATTTTTAGCAAGTAGATACGGTGGCATATAAAACAGAGTGGCATCATGTTTATCTGTTTTGTTTCTTTTCTTTTTTTTCAAATCTTCTTATATCACAACCACTTAGCCTGATTGGATCACACTTCCCACCAATACCAGAGGGTCAGATGGACCTTTCGCAAAAGATTAACTGCCTTGCAGATGAGTATAAACAGAGAAACACGTTTTCTTTTATTCTATGAAAGGGCCTTGTCGGTCTCCCATCGGAAAAGTTTGACCAGCATACCAGCCCAGTAACCGAGTTCAGACGTTGAGGCCCTTATCTGTGTGCTGAAACCCACTGAGGTTTGGCGCAAGAGAGGGGGTCTTCGTTGCCCAGAGAAGGGCAACGAGGATGATTGAAGGATTGGAGCACCTTCCTTATGAGGAGAGGCTGCAGCGTTTGGGACTCTTTAGTTTGGAGAGGAGACGTCTGAGGGGGGATATGATTGAAGTCTATAAAATTATGCATGGGGTAGAAAATGTTGACAGAGAGAAATTTTTCTCTTTCTCACAATACTAGAACCAGGAGGCATTCATTGAAAATGCTGGGGGGAAGAATTAGAACTAATAAAAGGAAACACTTCTTCACGCAACGTGTGATTGGTGTTTGGAATATGCTGCCACAGGAGGTGGTGATGGCCACTAACCTGGATAGCTTTAAAAGGGGCTTGGACAGATTTATGGAGGAGAAGTCAATCTATGGCTACCAATCTTGATCCTCCTTGATCTCAGATTGCAAATGCCTTAGCAGACCAGGTGCTTGGGAGCAGCAGCAGCAGCAGCAGGCCATTGCTTTCACATCCTGCATGTGAGCTCCCAAAGGCACCTGGTGGGCCACTGCGAGTAGCAGAGTGCTGGACTAGATGGACTCTGGTCTGATCCAGCAGGCTAGTTCTTATGTTCTTATGTTCTATGTTCTTCCCAGCAGTGGCGTCAAAATTGTGGTACACATCTCCTTGAGGAAAAGCTCTGCCCTCTTCTTTGTTGTCCTGACATACAGTTAAAACTAAGAGGGTTTTTTTGAGGTGAGGTTGGATTAATTTCAGGAATATACGTCTGCTTCTGCTAATCATTTCTTCTAACTTTGGGGCTGGATTTCTGTTTTACACAATCTGTCATTTAAAAATTCAAGCTATATGTTAGCTGTCTTCTGGAAGGGCGAGGGTTGATATTTTAATAAATACGATCAAGCAGATCTTAAGTATCAACTATATACCAATATCTTTTAACCACCTGTTCCATTTCCAAGGAAATGATAACTGCTTCTTCCTTAAAGCCGCCTTTCTCTACAGCAGTGGTTCTCAACCTGGGGATCGCGATTCCTTTGGGGGTCGAACGACCCTTTCACAGGGGTCGCCTAAGACCATTGGAAAACGGTCTTTTTATATTTTATACCCTGTTTCCCCAAAAATAAGACATCCCCTGAAAATAAGACGTAGTAGAGGTTTTGCTGAAGTGCTAAATATAAAGAATCCCCCGAAAGTAAGACGTAGCAAAGTTTTTGTTTGGAAGCATGCCCGTCGACCAGAGCATGCAGCTGTGGAGCGGAAAAATAAGACATCCCCTGAAAATAAGACATAGCGCATCTTTGGGAGCAAAAATTAATATAAGACACTGTCTTATTTTTGGGGAAACACGCAGAGGTGGGATCCAGCAGGTTCTCACCAGTTCCCGAGAGGGGGTTACTAATTATTTGTGTGTGCAGAGAGGGGGTTACTAATTGGGTCCGCTTTTCTGTTAGAAATTCCATTAGAAAGTCCAAAAATCATAAAGTCCTGTTATTTCCTATGTGACCGGTTAGCGAAGGTAGAAAACGGGATAATTCTCCCTGTTGGGCTGTTTTAAAAACATGTTTTAGAAATATGGTCAAGTTCCTTGTTTAAGGAAAGTCTCCTTCTTTTGATTTCTAGAAACAAAATTAAGTATTTGAAAGTATTAAGTATTTGACAGGCAGTCAACTAGAGGAGAAGTAGTTGTTTCTGTTGGCAGTAGATGATAGGACTGAGTTTAAATTATGGACAGAAAGATACCAGCTGGAAATTAGGATATTTTTTTTTTACAGTATGAGTTTTTTACAGTAACAGAGAAATTATTAATGCCCTGCCCCCGGAATGCCTGGCCACGCCCCCATCGTGCCCCACCCAGCCCCATTGGCGCTACGCCACTGTTTGAATCCCACCACCATGGGAACCTGTTACTAAAATTTTTGGATCCCACCACTGGAAACACGGTATATACCAATTTTATGGTTGGGAGGAACAACGTAAGGAACTGTACTAAAGGGTCGCGGCATTAGGAAAGTTGAGAACCACTGCTCCGCAGCTTTCAGTGTTGTGTTAATTATTAAAACTTTCTTCCCACACTGCTGAGAGAATTCACATGATGGATTTATGCTGAAGTGCACCAGGATCTGGCGCTGTAAATTGTCTGGACAAGAGACCACCTGGCCACCAGATGCGAGCAGCCCGAAAGCAAGGTAGAAATGTGATAAATCAAACAGCAATAAAATATTAAAGAATGCCCAGGCAAGACTGCAATTTTGGGAACTGTGGTTCCCCAAACGCTGCTTAGGTCCTTTCTGCAAATATAATCCGGATGTTCGTATCAGCTGGTAACCGCTAGAGCCAAACTGGCAGCATCTGAGCTAGGGATGTTTATCATCGATGTTATATAAGAGATCATATTTAGTTTTTATATGCTTAGGCAATGAAAACATTTAATCAAAAGATACCCAATTAAAGCACAGAAAAACAACATTAGAAAGAACAGTGCCATGGTATGCGAGAGGGTTTTTCTCTCCCTGAAACGATACACAAAATATTGTGTTGGGCACTTCAAAACCAGATGGTTGTATAACAGATCTTCCAGATAGCGTTGTTTCCAAACAAGTTCCTTTCCCCCATTTTTAAATGGTAGGCTTGCTGCATACCTGCGCACATTAACTCCAAAAAAATCTACTCCCCACCCCCCACAGCTACATCTATTCTTCTTTAACCCCTTGCCTTCTGAGTTATCTCTCGAGCAGGGGTGTCAAACTCGCGGCCCTCCAGATGTTCATGAACTACAATTCCCATTAGTCCTTCCCAACATGAGCATTGGCTATACTGGCAAGGGCTGATGGGAATTGTAGTTCATGAACATCTGGAGGGCCGTGAGTTTGACACCTGTGCTCTTGAGTATTTCAGACAGAAACAGTACTGAACACTGCCTTGAAACACTTTGAATTGTCAAGGGTAACAAGAGTTCTGAAGGCTTTCATGCTAGAGTTTTTATCACAAAGGTACTTTGAAAGAACTAATCCCTCACATGCATTCTTATATATGTACAGGTTTATGGAAAGATGAAACATGAATCAGCATCTCGGTATCCCCACAAAATGCCTCTGAATCCTTTCCAAAAGTCCAATTCCCTCTATTGGACAAACTCCATTCCTATCTTAGTGCCTTTTGCCCAAACTGCATGGCTTGACACAGCTTTTTATAACAAGAGCCAGACTGGAATAAAAATACAAGTCTTGTTCTCGCCTCTGATCATGTGATGAAATGTAATGTAGGAAACCACTTTTCAAAACAACGGTGTAAGGAATCGTGGAGGGAATCTGGACAGAAAAAAAAAAACAGCCTCTTGTAATGCCACCTAAATTTGAGCCTTTTGGTAAGACGTTCACACAGATCCCTTTCACTTGTCATCTGTATGCTAAATTCACAAATGTTCTACAAAAATTGTGCCTCGTTTTCATCAGAAGCAAGAAAACAGATGACCTACCAGATGTTATGGACTACACTTCCCATCCGCCCCTGCCAGGATGGCCAATTGGCCATTTTGGCAGGGGCTGATGGGAAGTGTAGTCCATAACATCTGGAGTGCCAAAGGTTCGCCACCACGGACCTAAATAAATCTTAATCATTGGGAGAAGAGTATTTCAAGGATCACCTTCCACATAAACCTTCTCAGCTATGCAGTGGGGCAACTAAAAACAGCACTTTGCGGTAGTTGCGGTACCTCAGCTGTGGAAACCCCTGCCAACTACAGCACAGGTGTCAAACTCGCAGCCCTCCCAATGTTATGGACGACAGTTCCCATCATCCCCTGCTAGCAGCATGACACCTATGAACTACAGCATCATTTAACTGCTGCAGATTATAAGACTTTTACATCATCTAGCGAGGGAGGAAACTTATTCCCTCTACCTGTTACTCTGTTTTCTCTGTCTGCCTTTCAACAGCTCTGTAGTCGACCCACGCGGTCAGCGTAAGAACGAGACGAGACGCGGAGATAACATCTGGTGGAGATCGCCAGCAGCGGGAGACCGGAGGTCCGTGTTCCTAGCGAGTCTCCGAGTCTACGGTTCCTGTACCTTTTATTATTACTCTATATGATGTGGGAGGGAGGGACTGGGGGAGTTCGGAGAAGCGGGAAGGTGAGATCATCATGTGATACATGATCTCATCTGGCTACGTCTGAGGAGAGGGCGTGCAACGTCTGACCTAATAATCCTCACCTGAGGGCAAGACCATTGTCCCTGTGATGAGATTGAGCCAGACAGTTCGACCAGTGACTCATGGGGATGAGTGGGAGTGCGTCACGACCAGCAAGGCCGCAGGTCCGTTAGCGTCCCAACGTTCTACTCACGAGCACTGCTGGAATTGACAGTGCACTACATCTCACCAGCACACATTTTAGAAAGCGGGGCGAAGCTAAGAGCTGATTTAAAGGGGCGCTTGTCTCCTCCGCCCGTTTGGTCAAGTTGACCAAGCTGCTTGTGCAACATTAGAACTTGGCTGCGGGGTAGGGAAATGCGAGGGTTTCTTACACACACGTTACAGGCAATGTGAACCGCATTGAGCGAAACAGATCCGATAACAAGGCACACAATTAAAACCAATGCAGAGCTGTACAATAGCACTCAACCATCCTCGGCAGCCAGCTCAGAGGGGCTGACCACCAATCAGGGCAAAACATGCTTCAGATTAGATGCAACTTCTTGCAGCTCACGCACTTTCGTAATGGATCAACTGGGAATTATCGAAGATTAAAACAACACACATATGTACATTCTCACAACCTTGGTGATGTAACAACAACAAATAATCAATGGCAGCCGCGATTGTCCTAGAGGGTGCAGCTTGAAGCCCGAAGTTCCTGCTGCTGAGGAGGCCAGGGCATCCAGGCGGTGGAGAGTGGGAGTTGATGGACCCATGAGAACACAGGCCAAGCCGGCCAATAGTCTTAGCATTGTAGGAAGCGGAGTCAGGGGACTCCCACTAGGAAATGCGAGGGGAGCCGAACTCCCACGCCCGGGAGAGAGGCTGACAGCGTCGCTCCGACAGGAGGGTGAAAGGCAGAAGCCCGGGCCCAGTGACGTCCGGAGCTCCCAGGGTGGAGCCTGGGGTGGGACAATGGTGAAATGACTGAGGCAGCAAAGAGTTCCCGGCAAGAGAGTCCGAGGCTGAGATATGGATTAGCGTCCTCTCCCGCAGGTCAGAACCAGCCCTGGGGAGCAGGATGTTTCCGAACACGGGGGGGGAATGTCCTCCATGTGTGTGCAGTTCAACTGGCGAGCAGCCGGAGAATGGGCGGAGTGAGTTCCCACGTTATTTGCGCCCGGTGATCGCGAGCGCAGGTGTTGGACTCGATGGTTAGCGACCCGTCTTGGTGACAAGGAAAAGCCAACCCGAGGGTTTGGGCAGCGGAGTCCCCAGTGAGCTCATAGAATATCTGATGAATGAGGCATTCCTTGAAGGGAGCTCCAACAGACTCAGCTAGGAAGTCTCAGGTACTTTACAGGCAGGGGCAGGCAGAACTTAGCAGGCCTCCCGACTCCAGAGTACCCAGGCAGAAAGATGAAGGCGTTGGCAGCTGACAGCAAACTGCTCCCAGATATTTGGTCTGGTGAAAGCTTGCCTGCCAGGGGTGGCGATGCATACATCGGCAGGAGAGGAGGCAGCATGAAACGAGCAAAGGATGGTGAATTACCGCTGAGTTGGTGGTGATGATACATGAAGCTGCCAGAGGTTCTCCGGGTGTCGAGGGTGGTCTTGCTGGCGCAGCGGCGCTAGAACACAGCTGGTGAGTGTATGGCGTCTCCCAGGTCATTGGGTCTTTAGGCGTTGGCGTGGCCGTTCCTACTGGGATGGTAGGGATCCCTCTAGAGATCGTTCCATCTCGGGATGGGGAATTTGGTTTCCCTCTGGCCGCCATTCCATGGATTTAGCCTGTCATAGTCGGAGTCCACGGGAACCTGTAGGAAGAGGGACTAGTACACCTTCCCGGAGTTGCAGGGGGGGGGGGGCGGGTCCCATCCAGGCTCAGTTCTAGAGGCGGATGGCGGGAGGGTGGGACTCAGTTAGTGTTTAGATTTAATGTAGGAAGGAAAGGCTTGTTTGCAGCCTAGCAGAAGGTTGCTTTTAATGCAACTCCCCTCCTGGGGAGGCATACCACTCCCTCTTTCTTTAGTTGTTTGACAGGAGGGCAGGAGGTAGAAGGCGACCCTGGTGGGAATTAGCTTCAAGAGCGTCATCAAGAGTGCGTCAAAGGCTGAGGTCGAGCCTGAGGGGCAAATCCTAGAGTTGTGGGTATACATGCTTAATCAGCAACACAAGGGGCTTTGGAAGCACCTTTTTGGGGATGGAGTGCATCGAGGGAATGAAGCAATCAGACAATTAGAGGCAAATTCCTGCACACACAAAGGAGAAAGGGGTTTCTTTACTAGGGGTTACTTACGTATGGTGGCTAATACAGGAAGCTGGATGGTGCTAAATTTTGTGGTCGAATTATCTTGGGAACTGCCGTCCTTGGGGCAGCTCCTTAAAGTGACCCACCGATGGCCTTCAGCCTTTAACATGGTATTGATAGAAGCTGCCAGGCTGGGCAACTCCATAACTAAGCAGGTTTGGGTATTAGGCATATAATGGCGGCAGCCTTTTTAAATGGGGCCTGTCCTGACAGATTTTCTTGGTATCAGGGGCAGACCCAGATTTTAATCCAGGGAGGCCAGTCAGCCAATCCCTCCCTTTTACTGATGAAAAAAACAGAAGGAGAAGGGGAGGAAACAGATTTCCCCTGTGGAAATTAGGAGCAACAGGAGCGATTGGAATCAATGATCCGTGTGACTTTACCATCAGACCAGAGTCGTTTTAACCACAGCTCATGAGGTCTCTTCCCCAGAGATTGACATGGATGTCTAGAGCGATGGGGCCGGACTGTGAGCTACGCTTCGAGTCCCTGGGCTGTTATTGACCGTGGCTGAGCCCGGATGCTCCGTCTAAGCGGTTTGTCTCACACAGATGCGAACTGGCAAGCCTCGGTGGAAGCCACTGGGTCAGACCCACTTTCGGCTGCTCTGATGGCCGGTAACATCCAAGCAGTGTCCTGAGCCTTGAACTACATCCCTTCACCGTGACTCCAGATATGGGCGGGAGCTCCCGATGGAATAATCTCCACCACTGCGGCGGTGGGTGTAGAGCTCGCCATGTTGGCTGCTGCTGGGGCACAAGTAGCCTTTATTATAGATTCGACGGAGCAGCGCATCAGAGCAAGAAGAATCAGCTGGCTGCCCAGCTGGCTCAGCGGGCAGCTCCTGTGGGATGTTTGTGAACCTGGAGGTGGATGGGTCCTTAGTGCGTGGAGTCGATCACTCAGGGGCGATAGACAGTCCCACATTCAGCGGCAGAGGCCTTTAGCAGCACCAGCCCAATTGTCAGTAGGGATGGGCTCGTCATACTGGGTTAGAGGCTGACAAGAACCTCGTGGGGGGGGAACAAGGAGATGGGCTGGGTGCATCGCGAGGCGAGATGCCACGAGGGGTGGTTTGGCAGGGGAGCCTTGGCGTTTGGGTCTGCTCTGAGCTCTCCCTCCTTGGTCCTGGGCTGGGGGGGAGGCGCCCGAGCGGGGAGTTTCCCGACAGACAGTCCCGTTTTTCTCCAATGAAGCCCTTCACAGCAGCGATGGGCACCGGGTTTTAGGTGGCCTTCTCCTCCCTGAGGGGGGACCCTCCTCCATGGGGTTGTAGAGCCCCCACCCGAGACTGCCTACACTCCCTTGAGTGTCGGGTCTACCCATGGTTAAAGCAGTCATCCTGAGACTGTCTCCCGGTGGAAGTGCTGTGAGGAGGCTAGCAGTGAAGCCGAGGAGGACCCAATGTCCATAGCAAGCCTTAAGCATGTCAGCCAGTTCAGGATTTTTACCCAGGCCCGTGATTGCCCTACGGCCTCCATGGAGCGTTCTCCTTTGCGAGGCATAGGGGCTTCGTTTGGAGCCTCCTCGCTATCTATACCACCTGCCTCTTGGCTTCCTGGAGTCCTTCACAAATTCAACTATAGGAGCTCTTGGGGTTTTGCGGATGGAGGAGAAACTCTGGGTTGGCTGGCGGCATTGGGGATGATAAATGCCTTATAGAAACACTCAGAAGGCGACCGTAAGAATTGGCCTCAGGCAGGACAATCTGATCGTTGGGATTGTAAAAGCATGAAACCTACCGTAAAGCTGGCTGGCCGGTGTAGAGAGCGCCGCCAGAATTCTTTTCTCTGTTGAAGCACTGCTGTGCCGGAACTCACTTTCCCAGACCACAAGTGGCTGGGGGCTCAGGGCATGCGAAGGTGGTCTTCCCAGTCATCTCTGGGACCATTAGGTGGTTCCTTGCGATGGCCTCCAGCATGCCTCTCCGTAGGAGACTAGTGGCTCCCTACGTCCCGCATTTAGCTTTCTGTGAACTTCGGTAGGATGTTATAGCTTAGAAGTGATTTCGACAACCCGCCGGATGACGCCATTCTCCCCCTCGAGTATCTGGCAAAGTGGATGGGGCACAATGCAAGAATATGACATCGTCTTCCGTCCAAAGGGTTTCTTTCTTCTGCAGATGGAAGTGGCTAATACGTTCTGCGAGGAGAGTTTTGAAACCAGCATCTGATACATTAGGCTAATGAGGAGGTCACAGTGGCCGAGGAAAATGAAGACAGGGGAGGCTGACTGAGCAGGAGAGTTGAAATGGGTGAAAGGAGGCCGAGGGCAGAAGGAGGGACAGAAGCGTCCAATTTGAGTGGATAGAGAAAATTCGGGGTTGAAATTGAGAAGATTGAAAGATCCGAAGGCCACCACAGCAAAGGGGCCGATGAGTCTGCAGGCTGATGGCGACAAAAGCATCTCCCACGTCAGTAGCAGCTGAACATCGGCGAGGCTCTGTCTTGAAAAATTAAGCCGATGTTTTCCCAGTCCCTTAAGATTCCAATGTCCCCTCTGGGTACCATGGACACTGAGCTAATCCTCCCTCAGCCAATTGCGCCCAGCTCAACCTCTTGGGGACCCTGCCACATTTCCGTTAGCAGCTTTCAGTTCGTCAAGCGATGCTTGTCACCAAGCCCTGCTTTTACCAAGCTCCCATACTCACCGGTGTTCCGTCGGACTGAGAGTGTCCTAGGGCCGATGTCTCTGGATCGCCCGATCAGGACAGGCCGATACCAGAAGCAGTGGTCCCTGGATCGCCCGATCAGCGGGACTTCGGTATCCTTGTCCCTTCCCAGGCTGACGGTGAGCAGGGTGGAGGTTGAGGATTCCGGGTTCGGCACCAGCTTGTAAAGATGCGACCCAGGTCAGCCCCGGTAAGAGCGAGCGAGGCGGAGATAGCATCTGGTGGGAGATGGCCAGCAGCGGAGACCCGGAGGTCGTGTTCCTACTTGAGTCTCCGTCTGCGGTTCTGGCACCTTTGTGTTACTCTATAGTGTAGGAGGGAGGACTGGGGGGGAGTTCAGGAGGCGGGAGAATTAGGAGAGATCATCATGTGATACATGATCTCATCTATTTCACGATCACGAGGAGAAGGGCTGATACTGGCGTCTGAGCCTAATCCCTCACCTGGGGGCAAGACCAGCTGTCCCTAAGCCCGGTGAATTGAGCCAGACAGTTCCACGACCAGTGACTCATGGGGGGGGATGAGGAGTGGGGTGCGTCGACAGCAAGGAGCCGCTAGGTCCGTTGGCGTCCCAACGTTCTACTACGGCACTGCTGGGTCGGCAGTGCACTACTACACAGCTCTCATTGTGTTCATTGACCTTTTAATGTTTATTGATGAATTACTTCTATTTATATTTTTTTGGATATTTTAGTTGAACATTTGTTTAGTGCTGTGGGTTTCAATTGCTCAATTTGAGATGGGGTTAAACTGTGAGCATGCGACAGAAAAGCTTTAAGTAAATAAAAACAATCACAACAACCATAGCTTGTCTGTCCTGTAATATACATAAATAGGAGATTTCCAGTCCAATCCAGGCAAGGTTACAGCATTCGGCTACCACACAGGTCGTTGCAGAGTGCTCTGCAAACCACTTGGTGAGAAATAAACAGAGCTAAATTTAATAACTTGTTAATAGCCCAGGGATTTTCTCTGTGCCGGGAAGACAAGTACGGAATCTTTGATAAACACTACCATTTAAAGGCTGCATGTCCGTTAATAGACAAGCATCTTGGCTTTAAAACCACATCAACACAGGCACACAATAGCTATCCTACACACTCACAGTGGTGTAAATTCCAGATGGTTAGTCGCAGTGGTCTGTGACGGTGAAATAAAAACAAATCTTCCAATCTCTAAGGTGCCACAGGACTCCTGTTTTATTTTGCTCATGCTGGTGTGCTCAGTCACTACACTGAGATTGGGGGAGTTATTTGAAATGAAACATGTTGGGCAATTTAAAGTATAAGAAATGTCTTTGAGGATGCTTCCAAATTCTGGTTAGGAGCAGCAGTGGCGTAGGAGGTTAAGAGCTCGTGTATCTAATCTGGAGGAACCGGGTTTGATTCCCAGCTCTGCCGCCTGAGCTGTGGAGGCTCATCTGGGGAATTCAGATTAGCCTGTACACTCCCACACATGCCAGCTGGGTGACCTTGGGCTAGTCACAGCTTCTTGGAGCTCTCTCAGCCCCACCTACCTCACAGGGTGTTTGTTGTGAGGGCGGGAAGGGCAAGGAGATTGTAAGCCCCTTTGAGTCTCCTGCAGGAGAGAAAGGGGGAGATATAAATCCAAACTCTTCTTCTTCTTCTTTCTTTGCAAATAGGGGTTGTTGGTGTAACAAAATAATGTCCCTTAGAATCAAAGCTGTCCTAAGCTGAATTGGTCCCAAAAGGGCAGACTGAAAATTGAACGAATGAATAAATAAATAAAATTATGAAATCTTGAAATGGCCTTTCCATAATTCAGCTTCTTCAGCCTATTCGATGAAGGCTGCCAAGCCTTCATTATGCGTGTTGATTTGGGGAGAGAAGATTAAATTGACTACATGTCACCCATTCAACCAATTCCCCCTTTTCCCCAGAGGAACTGGCAATTAAATCTAGATACTCCACGATTCCACTATCTTTTGCTTATTTCTACTTTTGAAAAAATAATTTTAAAAATCCCTGATCTGATGACATGAGGATTCTGTATGTGAGAGGTGCATTACAATGACCAAAGAGGTGAATAGAGTAATGTAGTCCACAAGTCAAAACTAGTGTGTAATATCGTCTATCATTCTAAAACAAAGCTAATACACAACCCTGCAACTTAACAGGATGCATAATTATCAAACTATAATTCAGATTAGCCTGTACACTCCCACACGTACCAGCTGGGTGACCTTGGGCTAGTCACAGCTTCTCGGAGCTCTCTCAGCCCCACCTACCTCACAGGGTGTTTGTTGTGAGGGGGGAAGGGCAAGGAGATTGTAAACCCCTTTGAGTCTCCTGCAGGAGAGAAAGGGGGCTATAAATCCAAACTCTTCTTCTTCTTTATTTAACACAACTTATTCTCACAAAGGTATTCTTAGGATTAAGTTTCTTATATAAATTAACTGGAATGGTTGTGTCTCTTTCTGCTGGAATTAGATCACTTGTTAGATTAAGTCCACCTGAGATATTACCATTTTTGTCCTTGGCTTCATGACAAGGCTGTGGGCTATTTGTTGTTGCTGTTTTCCAAGCTGCCTACGTGGAAACTCTCTAACTGCCTTTTTCTAAAAATGTAACTAAACATTACACGAATGGAAGACCTCAACATTTCACTTTTATGTCTGCTAAAATATTTTTTTTTTGTTTTTCTGGACTAAGTTTACAACAGGCAGTAAACATGAACTTAGCTGCTCAGTTGTTGGAAAAATAAGCACTGGGTGAGGGGACCGACCTCAGAGCTGCAGGACTTAGTTTTGACATATGCTGTGAAATGTGCCTGGTCAAACTGTCCCAATGAAATTGTCAGTTTTCAAGTGGCCCTCAAACAGAGGCATAGCAGGGGGGGAAACGCCCGGAGCACTGGTGCGTCCTCAGCTCCCGTCCTGCCCTGGAATGCCCCGCCCTGAAACGCCCTCATCACACCCCCACAGGGGCGTGCGCTGGTGCGTCGCGCACCCCTTCCCCCCAGAGCTACGCCTCTGCCCTCAAAGACTTCTTGGACTCGAACTGTCTCTTGTATGAAATGGGGCACAGCATTCCAGTTCCAAACAAGCAGAACGAGATCTTCTCAAACCCTGGGAAATCTGTTGGTTATTTTCACATTTATAGAAAAAAACACACACCTAAAATCCAAAATCCTATAATCACTAAACATTGCTATTGTTAGTATCTCGTGTTATTTTAGAGTAGCATTTTTTTGGGATCTTGCAATGAGCTCTTTCAGAAGGCTGACTCCTAGGGCCCCTCCGCACAGCAGAGGCAACTAGGGTTCGACTCGTGTCTTCGGAAATCGTTACCTGAGCTCGACTCCTCTGTTACTCCGCACAGCAGCTGACTCGTGTCTCCAGAGCCGAGTTTAGAGGGCGGGATTACCTCCTCGCGTCTTCGATGCTCCTCATTCCCGATTGGCTGCTGTTCTATGGCAGGAAACGTGCGTGTGCGTCCTTTTTTCCCCGTTTACTGACGTAGGAGCTACGTAGAAGGATTTTTTAAAAAGCTCGCTTCTCACTGCCGCCACAAGTCTCCCGTTCTGCGCATGGCCGAAAATACTGCACTGTGATTGGCTGGCTGGCAGAGTCGAGGCGAGGGAGATTCCGCACTCCACCGGCTTCAGCTTGAGTGCAACCTGAGTTCGCCAGGAAGTTGCACCTCCCAGTCGAACTCGAAAATTTAACAGTGAGAGGGAGGTGAGCCGAGACAGACACGAGTCCAACGCTATGGCTGTGCGGAGTACCCGGGTCGGACTTATGTCGAACTAAGGTCGAATCCTACAGTGCGGAGGGGCCCCTAGCTTTCCATTGTGCTACCAGGACTATTAGAAAAACATCAACTTTCAAAGTCGATGTCTGATAGCGTTAATCTGTGGTCAGAGAGAGACAAATGAGGCAACAAATTAAAGCACAGATTAAATCTGTTTCAGGAAAAAGTGGATTTACTATTTCATCTCCAAGGTAAGATAAAAGCCATACTCTTTGAAACATTCACCACGACGAGTTGCAAATGCTGTTTACTGAAACAACACATCTCTTAACTATGAGCTTACAAACATTCCAACTGACAGAGAGAACCTCTTCACAGTTTCCAGAACTGCAGAGTTGAATGTATTTGGCCCAGGAGAAACGTCTCCCATTTCCTCTTATTTATCCTCAAAGTTCCTCCATGGGTTCACACTTTCAGGAGCAGCAGTGGCGTAGGAGGTTAAGAGCTCATGTATCTAATCTGGAGGAACCGGGTTTGATTCTCCGCTCTGCCGCCTGAGCTGTGGAGGCCTATCTGGGGAATTCAGATTAGCCTGTGCACTCCCACACACGCCAACTGGGTGACCTTGGGCTAGTCACAGCTTCTCGGAGCTCTCTCAGCCCCACCTACCTCACAGGGTGTTTGTTGTGAGGGGGGAAGGGCAAGGAGATTGTAAGCCCCTTTGAGTCTCCTGCAGGAGAGAAAGGGGGGATATAAATCCAAACTCTTCTTTTTCATATTTTAATAGTGAGTTCTCAACATCTACTCTTTTGTTCAGTCCGTAATGTTACACACAACAGAAAGTGAGAACTGGCTTTAGGGATGGTGATAGGACAATGAAGACAACATGCCAAGACAGACAAACTCAGCTACCCAGCAGGCTGATTTCTTGCTATTTTTCTGAAAGTTTTCCTAGGACATTTTGGAGGTCGTTTGAGAAGCTACAGCAATGATGACGAACAGAAAGTCTGGAGAGGAGATGAATGAGAAAGAACAATTGTGGGGTAATGAAGAGAGAGGTGGAAAAGCCAGAGAAGGGAAGAGAAATGAAGGCAGGAATGAAAAGCAAGCATCCTCTATATCATTTTGACACCTATCTGTTCCATCTATGAAGTTTCAAAAGCAGTTCTCTGTGCATTTAGATTGTATTTTTGCAAAAGGTCCAAGCCACTTTTTATAGATTATCTCAAGCTACTTAAGGAAAGTGGTACACAGCAGAGGCGTAGCTCCAAGGGGATGGGGGGTGCGCAACGCACTTGGCACGCGCCCCTGTGGGGGTGTGGTGAGGGCATTCTGGGGGGGCGGAACAGGGTGGAGGATGCACTGGTGTACCAGGCGCTTTCCCCCCTTGCTACACCTCTGGTACACACATGTGTACAGTTCTTGACAACAGCTCTGAAAGACAGACCAAAGTCGTAATTGCTGTATTACAAAACAAGGCTATGTGGAGAGATACCAACTTGCCTAAAGCTGTCTAAAGTTCATATGCAAAGTGAACCCTTCCTTATTCACAGCTCACTTTTCAAACACTAGCTGGAGAATGTCTCCGGTACTGCAACTGGTTAGCACTGAACATCTGGCTGGAGAGGTCCCAATATTTTCTCTACATCATGGTGTGTGTAATGGCATTTTTAAAAAAAATATTGCAGGCAAATTGAGACAATATGTTGTTACAGACTTCTAAACAGATTAATCAGAGACAACATAAACTGCTTTCTGGATTTACTTTTAACGGCAACAAGTATGCTGCTGTTTTTTAAAAAAAAATAAGATAGAGCCAATGTTGAATTTTTTTAGTAGTACTGTGCAATGCTTTTTTGCTTTTGAATTCTTGCTGCTTTCCAGTTAGGTTACTGAAACATAACACAGAGAAAATGACCTGTAATCACCTTTGTTTTTAAATTGAAGTAGGATTCCATGCCTTTTCCAGAAATCCTTATAATAATTTAACTCTCTTCCATACTCTAAGGGAGAGTTTGTTTAACTCTCCCTTAGAGTATGGAAGAGAGTTAAATTATTATAAGGATTTCTGGAAAAGGCATGGAATCCTCCAGAGAATCAAACAGCACTTTCAAGTCACAGTGCACGGCTTCATTAACACTGAAGGGTTTCGGACCAAGTTCTGGGATGTCTAGATTTTGCTAATCCTTTCGATTTCTTTTTCTCCTCCATAAACAGAAGAACTGGAAAGGAAAGCTAAAATTATATTCTGCTCTGTAATCTGAAATCAAAACTGTGTACACTGCTGGAGCTTTTGCTAACAGTAGAGGTAATGAAGTACGTCTTCAGGCAGAGAATATATTTTCGTAAGTGGAGGCATTTCGGTAAATACTGCTTTGTCATAGTATCTTATGAAGTAATGTAGCCTCCAATTAGATACTGTCCGATCTGGTAATCACTGTGCCCATGGTAGAATATTTATTTTATAAAAACCAGCTCTGTTATCAGCTATGATCTCAACAAGCGCAAGAGATTTTCACAGATTTTCAAGACATACGAATATGCCAGCTCTACAGAAGAGAATTCCATTTGGAAATGTAGTCCATGCACTTCCATTTATGTACGGCTAGGGTTGGCCTGTAAAGACCAGAGTTTGCCCAGATGTAGTGGGCTGAAATACAATTTTTCAACATTGCAGTTTTTTAGTCAGCAACTTTTTCCTCATCGGGCAAAAACCCTGCTAAAATACATCCAAAAATACTGCTCCGTTGTGCAGTGAGACAACAATTCCGACTTTAATGTTTGTTTACATTAGCAACTTTTAACATGTGTTTTCACATAAAGCGCTTTTCTTCCTGTCTGGCCCCTTCTGCACACACAAAATAATGCATTTTCAAACCACTTTCACAACTGTTTGCAAGTGGATTTTGCTATTCCACACAGCTTCAAAGAGCACTGAAAGCAGTTTGAAAGTGCATTATTCTGCATGTGCGGAATGACCCATAGTCTACCTTACTTTTTACCTTTGGAAGAGTTTTTCCATTTGCCAGAAGTGTCACCAGTCCTGCGCAGCAGACCAAAGCACTGGAACTAGACAGACCAGAACTTGCCGGGATGCTACCTTCTACTAGGCAATTCATTCCACTTGGGCAGTCAAGACTAAAATAGTCCTATCAGTAAGCAAACAAACAAACAAACAAACACATCAGGGAGGTACTGAAAAAAAGACCCGCTGACTTTTTTTCATTCTCAACATGAAACTAATTCTCACTTTATTGTTGCAGCAGGTTTAAAATGGAACGTATTGATTTTTTTCCCTGTTCTCAAAATTTCGTTTCATCCCATCTGTTGTTAGTCCCAATAGGAGTTCCAGCTGTCAGATCTTTCCATCCAATGTGGATGAAATTTCTTCCCACCCAAGGGATCATCATGGCCAGGTTCCGAAGAATTGGTCTCAATTTTATAGGCAATTTAAGGCAAAATACTATCAGGGGGAAAAAAAGACTTGTTTCCGTGCTCTTTGTTGTCTTTGATGATTGATTCCATCCTAATAATGCAAGAATTCCAGTAGGGATCCATAGTCCCCTCACATTTCATACTAAACGGATAAGTATATTTCTAAATGTGACGTTGTCCGCATTCTTTTGGTTACATTCACAAATCTTTCCTTTAATTGCCTATAAAACTGGGACCCATTCTCCTGTGAGGGCTACAGACCCTAAAAATGGGTCCAATCCGAATTAAAAAAAAAAAACAAAGACATTCAAGTAGAAAATGTGTTTCCTATTGAAACCAACAGAAACAAACAAAAAAAACCTTCCTGGGATTAGTTCATGCATTCTCATTTTTATTCGTTTTTATTTCAAAGCTAATGAAAACAAATGTGGCTTTCTCAGCTCGATGCTTTCTTCCCCCCCCCCCCCCCCCCGGTTCGTTTTGACATGAACGTACATCCCCAGTTTGGAACAGGAGCACATCAGCTCTGCATTTGCACTTGTGAAGTAATGTAATCTTAGGGGGCTAATTCCCAGAACCTCTGGCTATGAGTCACCATCGAGTTCTGATCAAAGGAGGCAACTGGCGGGCCTGGCTACGCCAGCAACAAAAGCTCTCAAGAACCATCAGCCAGAGCGA
Source organism: Sphaerodactylus townsendi (assembly GCF_021028975.2). Classification (NCBI taxonomy): domain Eukaryota; kingdom Metazoa; phylum Chordata; class Lepidosauria; order Squamata; family Sphaerodactylidae; genus Sphaerodactylus; species Sphaerodactylus townsendi. Next base: position 17,339,324 of record NC_059441.1, on the reverse strand, counting down.
GTCGGGTAGCTATGCTCGATCTACGAAGGCTTCCAGGCCCAATCTTGCTTCCTGATCCCAAAAGAAGCGGCATGCTTGTTCCATTCGTTTTCACTTTGACTTTGCCTCCGTTCCCTCCTCATCCAATTGGGGTGGATAGTGGCAGCCACTTTCTAATGGAGCCACGCGCCCCCCCCCCCCAAGAATTGCATGTGTGAGAGGGTGATTCTTCCTCCCCCAGTCAGCACCTTCCAGCTTCCCCACTGGTCCCTGCCTCCCCCACTGTTGCTAATGGTACAGTCCATAGCATGGCTCCCTGCCCTCCCCCTCGTCACCACTGCCAACCCCCAGACTTGGTGTGGCTCCCAGAAAAGCTAGGATTGGGCAGAGCTGAGGCGGGAGCTATAGCAGTTCAGCCAATGAAGAAGGCATTGGGTAGGCTGGGGGTGCCACTGAGATGAAGCTGCGGTTGGGAGGGATGGAATGGGGCAAGGATCCATGCCAGGCTTGGGTTCTGGAGGGTCTTCTCCTCCCACCCCCCAGCCAGGGTTCCCACGTGAAGTGCTGCTGTCTGGCTACATCATTGCTCCAACAGAAAAGTATTCTCTGCCTATGCACAGACAACACTCCTATGTTTGGAGGGATTTAGCCCCACCATTTGGAGGGATTTAACCACCCCGATTTAACAGGTTTTTAGATTTTTCTGAAAGCCAGGGAGAAGCCAAGTTTGTAAGAAAAACCGTCTGCACTCCATCTAGCCCCAATCTGTGGATTTAAGTATCTGCAGATCAGGGTACAGTTGGCTATGAGATACATTACACTGATGTATGGCATTTATCTGTCACATTTTGATAATGTCCTTTCTCCAAAGAGCTACGGCAGTGTACGCAGTACTCCTGTCATGCATTTTATATTCACAGTAATCCTGAAGAGATATATTAGGTTTAAAGATTGTGACCGGTCCAAGTTCACACAGCGAACTTCACAGCTGAACTTCGCTGTTTTGCCTGTTCCTCATTTTTGCATGCTAATAGTTAGACACAATGGTTTTGGGATTTATATCCCACCCATAAACTTCCCCTAGTCTGAAAAACATCTTTGGCTGACCGCATGTGACATTTTGGGGAATCTTGGCTTTTTTGTTAGAGATTGCTGGCCCCAACCACTCGCCTGCTGATCTTACACTAGGAGACTAGGATTTATAAGAATTACTTTATAGCAGCGGTTCTCAACCTGTGGGTCGCGACCCCTTTGGGGGTCGAACGACCCTTTCACAGGGGTCGCCTAAGACCATCAGAAAACACATATTTCCGATGGTCTTAGGAACCGAGACACAAATAATTTTATGGCCCATAATTTTATGGGTCACCACAATACGAGGAACTGTATTAAAGGGTCGCGGCATTAGGAAGGTGGAGAACCACTGCTTTATAGGGTAAACCTAAACTGGATTTGTCCCATTTAAACCAATAGGACTAACTTAACTTACGGCTCTACAATAAAGTTGACTTGACTTGACTAACTCAGCTTAAGGGTGTGTGCTCCAGTTTCCATAATGTTTTGTTTGCTTTTTCATACATGGTTGTCAGGTCTGGCTCACGCTGTGCCTGGCATCACACTGTGCCTAGAGCCAAGACCACACCGGCACGTTGTTATCTGGGGCCTGAAGACCTTGCTGTTTTTCTGTTGCCTGCTTGTAACTAGTAATGCAAAACTTCCCCCTCTCGCCCATTTCCTGGAGAAGGGAGTATGTCTGATGCTGGCCTTGGGCTTATCCAGAAGAAGAAGAAGGAGGAGGAGGAGGAGGAGGAGGAGGAGGAGGAGGAGGAGGAGTTTGGCTTACAATCTCCTTGCCCTTCCCCCCTCACAACAAACACCCTGTGAAGTAGGTGGGGCTGAGAGAGCTCCGAGAAGCTGTGACTAGCCCAAGGTCACCCAGCTGGCGTATGTGGGAGTCCACAGGCTAATCTGAATTCCCCAGATAAGCCTCCACAGCTCAAGCAGCAGAGCTGGGAATCAAACCTGGTTCCTCCAGATTAGAACATAACAACATAAGAAAAGAGCCTGCTGGATCAGACCAGAGTCCATCTAGTCTAGCACTCTGCTACTCGCAGTGGCCTTTGGGAGCTCACGTGCAGGAGGTGAAAGCAATGGCCTTCTGCTGCTGCTGCTCCCGAGCACCTGGTCTGCTAAGGCCTTTGCAATCTCAAATCAAGGAGGATCAAGATTGGTAGCCATAGATCGACTTCATCAATCTGCCCAAGCCCCTTTGAAAGCTATTCTGTATTCACGCTAACCTTTTCTTATGTGGGCTATTATGGGAATGGATGGGAGGGGGGAACACCTAAAAGGGTAATGTTTGGAGATATATACTAGCTGTGAAAGACAGAGTGCCAGTTCTGGCTTTTTGCAGCTCAGATCTTGACACAGTTCAATAAAGCTCCTGAAACTATCTTGAGTCTAATTATTGACTGGGGTAACAGACCCTTACAATGGTATTGGAAGCACAGAATGTGACAAGAAGCGCCCATTTGCTCAAAGAAACTCCAATCCTTAAGATCAAACAGGTATCAAATTTGTCATCCTTGTTGCTAGAGTTGGAGGGAAATTATTACAAATCAGAATCAGATAGGAACTACAGTTGGAGTGGTTGCTTCATTGTTTGGCAGCAATCGTAGTAGCTGGACAGTGTGACATAATAAGCCCTTCAAACGTTACAGGTGACCTTTCGTTTCTGAAAAAAATGGTAGAAGTTATTTGAAGCAGCTTTGGTTTGAACGAACGAGCCTGTATTTTTAGAACAAAGCTGTAGGTTTAAAATATTTATTCCTCTTTCAAGCTGGCTACAAATAGAACGCATACAAAGAAACAGGCCCACGCAAAAGGTTCATCTGGCGATAGTGTGGGTGTGTGTGGGCATAAACTAATACTGGCAAAAAAAGACATTTTTTAATTCCAGCCAATGGCTTGATTTTTTCATAACTTTTTTTGGAACTAAAACTCTGTGTACCTTTTGTGGGAAATAATTTGCATTTGCACAGGGCTCTGGAATAAAGCAAAGGATTCTAGTAGGTTTTTCTTCATGGCAATAAAGACTAAAAACACGTTTTTGTAGGAGTTTTACGATTGAAGAAGATTCTCCCCATGCTAAATTCTGGGCCATGCTGCTAACCATACTTTTGCAGGGAGATGCAACAAACTCCCAGAGGTTGTCAGTGGAGAACTGAAAAGAGGAATGCTAGGCTTTTGGCCAGGTTAAACTCTATGGTTAATTTGGCCTGCTAACAGTTTCACTAGTTGTTTTTAAATTAATCTGTAGTTGATTCCATGGCCCCTAATGGCGTACAAGGGAGTAATGTGATCAGTCACATAGATTCAGCATGCGACTACAGTTTCTGCCTCTATTTTTCTTTGGGTCAGAATATAGACTGGCTCACCCCACAATATATCCCAGTCAGCTATCATGTGCCTTTTCAGAAATAGGTTGTGATCTGACAATTAGATCACAAATCGAAACTGGAGACATCCTGAATACCATATTCTGTCCATAACATTTTTATCTCTTCCTTTCTCCAAGGAATTCAGGGTAGCATATACAATTTGCCCCACTTCTATATATAGTCTCTAGTCTAGTTTAATATTGGAGCTGAGAGATGTCTTTCAAAGCCTCACTGAAAGCAAGTCAAGAGAAAACTAAAATTAATGACAGAGCATCAAGGGAGGTTATTACTGTTTTGATACTTCATGTGCGCGAATATTTAGTTGATGCATTTTAATCTCTAAAAAGATCTTCAATAAAACATTGAAAATATTCAATGCTCTTTTAAACAGCTAGTTTATAATAATGATGCAGACAGAATTTAATACCTCAATTCCTTTGAATCCACACAGGAAATAGTTGTGCCACAAAGGTTTGGCTTGATTAATCTCAACGTTGTTAGCATTAGTGCTAAAATCCCTAGAAAATAAAACACACAGGAGAACTATGAGCTCTGCAAAACGAGAAAAATAGGTTTCAGAATATAAATAGGCTACTGCTGCCATCTGCTGGCTCATAAAAGAATCACACAGTCATATTGCTCAGTAATATTCAGTAGAACATCAGAGAAATCTAGGGCAGTGATGGCGAACCTTTTCGAGACCGAGTGCCCAAATTGCAACCCAAAACCCACTTATTTATCGCAAAGTGCCAACACGGCAATTTAACCTGAATACTGAGGTTTTAGTTTAGAAAAAACGGTTGGCTCCAAGGCATGTGTTACTCGGGAGTAAGCTTGGTGGTAATCAGTGGCTTTGCTTTGAAGCAACCATGCAACTCTTCCAACTGGTGAATCACGACCCTAGGAGGGTTTACTCAGAAGCAAGCCCTATTGCCGAGCTTACTCCCAGGTAAAGGATCGCGCTTTAGTTCTTCGCATGAAAATCAGTGGGGTTTAACAGCGCTTAACAGGGTTACCTACACTCCTTCCCCAAAATTAGGTCTTAGGTTTAATGCTAATAATTGAGCCCAGCGGCCCAGGTCAGCCTAGATGTGGGGCGGGGGGGACTCTGTTTGCGCATGCCCACAGAGAGGGCTCTGAGTGCCACCTCTGGCACCCGTGCCATAGGTTCGCCACCACTGATCTAGGGAAATCTTAAAGACAATTTCAGCATGAACTTTCTTGAGGCACAATTCACTTCTCCAGGTCGTCACAAGTCTCATGCTGAAATAAAAGTTGTCTTTAAGGTGCCACTACACTTCTAGTTTCTTTCGCTATAGTAGACCAACACAGCTACCCCTCCAGAACCACAAAATAGTCCTCCTTCTTCCCCTATTTGTTCATTCAATGGCATACAATGTAAAAAGCAAATTATGAAGGCTATTCCTCATGGATCTATCAATGTCTTTTTAGTTGGCAGATTCAGAATCTTTAAAGGGGCAGTTTTTGAAACCCCTTTATTATTCAGGAAGACTTTTAAATTGACAGGCAGTTGTTTATGTGATTTTGTGATAGTTATTCATTTGTTAGATTGGCTTGTCCCCCCCCCCCCCACCTTCACTGTAATGTAATGTGGTTTATGTTGATATTTTATATCTGAATATTTTATATCTGAATTATTAGCTGCCGAAAGAGCCTGCCAATGGGGCATTTGGCATTTTAATTGCACCCCCCCCCAAAAAAAATATCAACGCACTAGCAAGCCCTCCTCACTTGGAAGGGGGATGCTGGTAGTATTTTTTCACAACCAATAGAATTCTCTATAACCCTTACACCAAGCAGAGTATCTGTGGCTGTCAACTAGTGGAAAAAAACCTGTTTTTTTTAAGTTCACAAAAAATTTACTTGCTTATAAGTAATTGCTCTTTACATTAAAAAGGAACTTATGTTACCTCTTAGTTCCCACCCTGCAAATACTCTGTTGTGCATATAGTAGCTAAAGAGAATTTTTTTCCTGGATCTTTTAAGTCTAGTAAGGATGATCGCAAACTCTAAACACTTGTCCAGAACCATGGGGAGCTTTTGTGTGGATAAAGCTCAGCGGGCCAGAAAGGAAGCACTAGTTTTTTTACCCCTGTTCTCATTCTTTGAACAGAAGTTGCCATCTTACGATTTAAACAGAAACTGACTTGTTACAGCCTGTGCCCCCACCCCCCACCCCCGCTCCAAATTCTTAGGGAGGGAAAAATCAGTTATTTACTTTGTCTCCTGCTCTTCTCCTACATAGGGACCCAAAGTGACTCACCATACAAAAAAAGAAATACAATAAGTGTACTTAACAACCTTACCTCGAAAAGCAAACCTCAGTATGTAGTTGTATTACACAGATCAATAACATGTTGCTAATATGTAAATACTGTAAACAGGACTTTATCAGGGATTTGATGAACATTATTTACTGCCATCTCTCTGATGTTTCCAGCAGGCAATAATTGGGGAAATCACACTCACTTCCACATTGCCTGGCAGCTCAATCTCCATTTTCTATCTACCACATTTTTAGTCAAACTATTCAGGGTAGCTAAAAGTTGGGCTAAAAATGTGGTAGATTCATTCTACACCCCCTTTCCATTTTATCCATTCTGTAACTCTGTAAGACAGTTTAGGCCAGTGATGGCGAACCTTTTCGAGACCGAGTGCCCAAATTGCAACCCAAAAACCCACTTATGTATCACAAAGTGCCAACACAGCAATTTAACCTGAATACTGAGGTTTTAGTTTAGAAAAACAGTTGGCTCCAAGGCATGTGTTATTCGGGAGTAAGCTTGGTGGTAGTCAGCGGCTTTGCTTTGAAGCAACTGTGCAACTTCTCCAACAGGTGAATCACGACCCTAGGAGGGTTTACTCAGAAGCAAGCCCCATTGCCAGCAACCAAGCTTACTCCCAGGTAAAGGATTGCGCTTTAGTTCTTCACATGAAAATCAGTGGGGTTTAACAGCACTTAACAGGGTTACCTACACTGCTTCCTCAAAACTAGGTCTTAGGTTTAATGCTAATAATCGAGTCCAGTGGCCCAAGCCAGCCTAGATGTGTGTGTGGGGGGGGACTCTGTTTGCGTGTGCCCACAGAGAGGGCTCTGAGTGCCACCTCTGGCACCCGTGCCATAGGTTCGCCATCACTGGTTTAGGCTGAGTGTGTGTCACAGCACACAGCTCAATTAATTTCATGTCTTGAGAGGGGATTCAAACCTATGCCTCTTGAAGACCTGGCTCGACAGCTCAACAACTGCACTATATTCCCATTGTGAGGAGAGGAAGCTCAAATTTAAGACTGAATTTGGGTCAAGGAAAATTGTACATGCAAACAGCCACAGAGTCTCTCCTTTTAAAAGTCCACCTTTCACCGGGACGAGACAAGGGAGGACATGGAGGGGAAAAACAATCTTGTGGTCTGCTCATAATTTCTTTCCAGGCAGAATATTAGGGAGAGGGGGGTAACAACATATAGGACCCAGGTTTCCAAACGGCTGGACTGGTTTTTCCATTCATTTTTATGTGCCCAAAGCAATTCAGAAGCCGCACAAAGGAGAAATTACTACTGATGGAAATTGTGCTAGGAGCTGTTACTAGTTGCAATGGAAAACAAATTTACAGTCTTTTGTTCCTTTCTTTCCCAAAATAAACACAGGTCCTATTGCCGCAGTGCATTTTTTTTTTCTTTTAGAAACTCAAAGGCCAAACAATTAAAAAAAACCTGGAGTGATTAGCTGGTAATATATACTACCTTTGGAATAAAACGCTATACACTTGGCATGCGATGAAGATTCTTTGAAACCACTTTGAAACCAGAAACTGAAAGAAGCAATGCCTTCTAAACTGTTACATTCAATTCGGATGCCCATCTGCAGCAGTGTTCCAGATGTGGTTCGTTATAATTGGGGAAACAAATATAGGAATTAGAGATAGGAGGGGGTGGGAATAGCTATTTGCAAAGAGAACAAAAAACGGACACTTTCATTCGGTCCTGGAAATTACTGACACATGCCAAAATTCTATTAGAGAGCTCCCTAAAGCAGTCATTTTGAAGTGGGAGCCATTTCTACATTTCCTGTGCTTTTGGGGACTAATCTGCAAAGCAGTTCCATACTACTTTCTCCTTTGGCCACACAGAACTTAGAAAACTCACATTAAAAATGTAAACTTTTTTTTAAACAATACAACAACCTTTATTAGGCATATTAAAATAGGCTCCAGAGCATTACAGACATTTCTGAAGTACAAATCAAAAGTACGTTCAAAACACAGACAGAGAAACTATATCTAGCATTGGACGTTACTTAGAAAATTCTGTCACTTGTAAAAGAAATTTTGCTACTTTTTCCAAGAGCATGGCCTCTGTGTTATTTAACAAAGGCTCCACAACAGAGTTGTCAGAGTCTCTTTCAGATTTGTCTAAGACCCGCCCAGGAGAGAAATTCCTAATACCCACATATCTCGGACAGTCAAGTATAATGTGAGCAAGAGTCTCCACTTGGTTTTTACAGTGTGGACAGACCCGATCCTGGAGAGGGATAGATAGGTAGCGACCCTTTGTAATGGCCAATGGAAAAGTATTGCATCTGGCCCTTGTAATAATCCATCTCTGTTGAACTTTTTTTTTCATCAGCTGACTTATGCCAACACCGTAAGGTTTTCAAGGCAAGGGAGGTTCAGAAGTAGTTTGCCACTGCCTGCTTCCAGACGTAATAGACGTAACTAATGTTTAATATTTATAAATAGCACTATTAAGCTACAGAGCTATATTTCATAGTATATTATGCTAAGGCAAATTAGCCCTAATGTATTTGGGCTCGCTGCTTATGCTTCTTTGTGTGTGTTAAGTGCCACCAAATTGCTTCCAACTCATGATGATCGTATGAACCAAAGCCCTCCAAAACAACCTACTGCTAACAGTTGCAATTTCTTGCATTAAATCTTTACATTCTGAAAAAAATCAAGCTCCCTGAAGGAAGATGTCGCTGTAGCAAAATTTCCATGTGAATTTGGGTCTTAGTATCAACTAAATTTGTTCATCCACATCTGTATGGTAACTTGGTAAAAGTCCACAAAATACATAGAATACTTACCTGTACAAAGGGTTTGTATTAGCCAAATGGATAACTGGAGTGCTTAGAGGTTCAGTTGCTATAAGTATATCTTGCTGAATAGCCATTGGAAGCACAGCGTAGCCACAATAATCAATATGCTCTCCTTTGAAAAAGAAAACAGAATATTAACCTCTTAAAAACTCCAAGGAACACAGCTCACTGTGACATGCCTCTGAAGATGCCAATCAGAGATGCAGGTGAAATGTTAGGAGCAAAAATTGCCAGATCATGGCCATGAAGCATGGAAAACCCACTGCACCCAAACCTGAAGGAAGCTTGGGCCGTTTCCGCACGGAGGCGGAAGGGGTCGGGTCGGCGTAATCCACGCCGACCCGACCCCTCTGGGACCGTTCGCATGGATGGTCCCAGAATCGGCCGAGACGACGGCGCAGAGCTGTGCCGTCGTCAGAGCGACTCACCAGTCCTGCGGCCCTCCGGCACGTCGCCGAGGCCAGGGGACACGCCCCCCTGCCCTGCACAACCACTCCAGGCCGGAGGGCCGCAGGACTGGTGAGTTGCCCGGTAGGGGGGGGAAGGCGCCTGGAAGCCGCTGCCGTTCGCACGGCAGTGGCTCCAAGCCAGCATTTCCCAACAACCTCGCTTGCCGAGCGAGGTTTGGAAACGCCGGCTTCGCAGCAGCTGCGCTCCCTGTGCGAATGGCTCCCTGGGGACAACGTTTTTGCCGTCCCCAGGGCGCCATAAACCGCCCGTGCGGAAAGGGCCTTGGTGATCTTTGCTTTCCCTGCGAAAGGAGAGAAAAACTTGCCCTTTCAGAGATTTTGGAAACAGTGGGGATTCTCTTATCTAAGGGTGGGGTCACTGAAAAGGGAAAAAGGAGAAAACCTGTGTGGAATCCAGAATCAAATCCAAAGGGAATGCACACTCAAAGCGAAGGAGACCACATATATGTAAAAATCCCCAAGTGGAACTTAAGGTAAAACCACAGTACTTACTAAAACAAGTGTCAAAAAGACTTTGCCTTCATATGACTAGACATGATCATTAGTGCTCACACCCATATTACCCATTGAACTCCCATAAACCCCAATGCGTATATTTCATTTTTACCTATTAAGTTGACGCGCCCCGGCGCTCGAGCATAAAACTTGGGGGCTGATTGAAATTTAGAGACAAACATCTTCTTCAGCTTCAACAATCTGAAAGGCAGGTTGGAATATTTAAAAGGGAATTATCGGTAAGCAGTTTCTAAAAACATCCAGATCAGGCAGGGTTAAAATTCTGACCTAATTTATAGTGTAAGATGACCCTAATTCTGCTGAAAGGATTGACAGCTTTTCTTCACATACAAGACGAGGCTTCAATTTCTGGATTCATGCCTCGTCTTCATTGGGAGGAACAGGAGTCATCAAGTTTTAAGAATATTATATTTAAAATGATCGCTAACCCCTCTACACTCCTGTCACTTGATGAGTCACTTGATGATTTTAGGGGTTTCTGTTCCACAGGCGAAGGTTCCACAAAAACATTGATTTTAAACTGGTTTGTTGCTGTTCTTAATGAGTCTGAGCATTTGGAACGAAATGCCGTTTTATCTTGTATGTTTCAGGAACTTTCCACTTCAGCTCGGAAAAACAATCTGAATAGCAGATGGTTTATTTGAACTGTGACAAGAGGGCCCCACACAGCATTACTAAATGCAATACTCTTAGGTGTCAAACTCGCGGCCCTCCAGATGTTATGGACTACAGTTCCCATCATCCCCTGCCAGCATGATGTTGGCAGGGGATGATGGGAACTGTAGTCCATAACATCTGGAGGGCCGCGAGTTTGACACCTGTGCAATATTTTCAAATTTAGAGGCACATCAGACTCTGAGGTCCCAAATGGTAGTTTACATAAGTTGGGTATAAATCCAGCTCTTTTCCCAACCGTTCTTGACTAGCCTCAGCATCCAACAGCAGCCATTTTGTGATTCCCGAGTGATGGTTTCAGGGGTCATTTGAATGATTTTAGGGGTTTCTGTTCCACAGGCAAAGATTCCACAACAGTATTGATTTTTAAACTGGTTTGTTGCTGTTCTCAATGAGTCTGAGTATTTGGAACAAAATGCCACTTTGTCTTGTCTCTTTCAGGAACTTTCCTTCACTTCAGGCTTGGCAAACAATCTGAATAGCAGCCTGTTTATTTGAACTGTGACAAGAGGGCCCCGCACAGCATTACAAAACACAATACTCTAATATTTTCAAATTTAGAGGCACATCATACTCTGAGGTCCCAAATGGTAGTTTCTGTTCCACAGGCGAAGGTTCCACAAAAACATTGATTTTAAACTGGTTTGTTGCTGTTCTTAATGAGTCTGAGCATTTGGAACGAAATGCCGTTTTATCTTGTATGTTTCAGGAACTTTCCACTTCAGCTCGGAAAAACAATCTGAATAGCAGATGGTTTATTTGAACTGTGACAAGAGGGCCCCACACAGCATTACTAAATGCAATACTCTTAGGTGTCAAACTCACGGCCCTCCAGATGTTATGGACTACAGTTCCCATCATCCCCTGCCAGCATGCTGTTGGCAGGGGATGATGGGAACTGTAGTCCATAACATCTGGAGGGGCGCGAGTTTGACACCTGTGCAATATTTTCACATTTAGAGGCACATCAGACTCTGAGGTCCCAAATGGTAGTTTACATAAGTTGGGTATAAATCCAGCTCTTTTCCCAACCGTTTTTGACTAGCCTCAGCATCCAACAGCAGCCATTTTGTGATTCCCAAGTGATGGTTTCAGGGGTCATTTGATGATTTTAGGGGTTTCTGTTCCACAGGCAAAAATGCAATACTCTAATATGTTTAAATATTCATCATACTCTGAGGCCTCAAATGGTAGTTTACACAATTTGGGTATAAATCCAGCTCTTCTCCCAACAGTTTTGGCTAGCCTCAGCATCCAACAGCAGCCATTTTGTGATCCCCCAGTGACAGCTATTTTGTGGTGATGCCACTCCTTTTTGCCATCGTTTAAAAATTAATGCTAACGGGCTCCCCAAGATTGGGGACCACTGAAGTGCGGGGCTCAATTTAAACTACAAAACGTTTTCGTTTTTCTGTCAAAAATGTTTGTTGTTTGTATAGATGGGAATGTTGGTATTGACGAATGTGGGAAATTCCCTGTTTAAAAAATATATATACCAACTTTCTTGGGCTTTGTCTGAATCTCCTCACAAATATAATTTAAAAAGTGACACCGCAGGATTTTGTCACCAATGCAACTTAAAAAGCCTCCCTTCACACAGGTAAGAGAATCGGGACTGACAATTCTGAGGCAATAGGATGGACGTCTCTACTTCAGGATGCAGGTGGAAAGTCCACGGCTGAAGGCATTAAAAAGCAACTTGCATATCAAAGATGAGCACAGCAGACTGTAAAGTTTTATCTTTCCTTTTGCCAGCTGTGCTGGTTCTCTATTTACAGGAGCGTTTCTAATGCGGAGGAAATTTGCCAAATATTATCCTTCCACCTGAAGTGAAGTGGTGCAGTCCATGCCATCACCTCAGGCTTCTACCACCTATATGCCTATGGGGATAATTGCAAAACACACTTGCTAGATACATTCCACTGCACACAACAGTTGTTTCCCAGCAAGCATGTCTAGAAATGGCACCACAACCTAGTGCACACCTGGAAGTAAGTCTCATTGCACCCTAGCGCCCACCTGGGAGTGAGTCTCACAGTGGCACTTTTGAGTAAGCATCCGTAAATTAGCCCATAAGAGATGGTGTCAGAGGTGGGATCCAACCAGTTCTCACCACTTCTCTAGAAGTGGTTACTAATTTTTTCTGAGTGCCGAGAAAAGCAACCTCCCTGCCCAATAGGGACTCGAGATGCGTGTGTGCGGCGCCGCCACTGTTTGAATCCCACCATCATCGGAACCTGTTATTAAAATTTTTGGATCCCACCACTGGATGGTGTGCTCAAAACTGAAGTCTAGCTAAATATTAAGTTAAGATCCAATGTTTTGGCAGTGTGACAAACTGACCTCTAAACATTCCCTTCTCACTAGACACAGTGGGGAACAGACTTCTGTCTGGGATACACCTCTGAAGATGCCAGCCACAGATGCAGGCGAAACATTAGGAACAAGATCTACCAGACCACGGCCACACACAGCCCGGAAAACCCACAACAACCAGTCGACCTCTCAAAATAATGCGTTTTCAAACCACTTTCACAACTGTTTGCAAGTGGATTTTGCCATTCCGCACAGCTTCAAAGAGCACTGAAAGCAGTTTAAAACTGCATTATTCTGCACGTGCGGAATGAGCCTTTGTTTCTATGCTCCCCACTGTTTAATATGAATGTTAACTGGTGAAGCGTGGACAATTTCAGGCTGGAATGAAATCTGCCAGTCTCTGAAAGTGCTACTAAGTTGCTGTATGCAACACCTTGTAGCATCATGCTGGAGTAACACCATTGCAACAATCCACCCACTTGTCAGGAGGGTGCTGCGAGGACTTGTCTTATGTTGGTTTGCTGGCAAATTGCTGCCTGAAGTGTTCCTGGAGCACAAACTGTTAACACTGCACCAGGAAGCAGAAACGGGACGCACGATTATTAGGTTTACAATGATGCTTCAAGCATTCACAAAAATCGTCTCTCTGCAACACGAACGGCGCTGAACTCCAGATGCAAACTTTTTTTCTTTGCAAAAAAACAGATAACTGAGTCCGACAGAAGGGCGGGGGGGGGGGCAGCTAAACGCACCTGGGTTCTTCCACCAGCTGGACCGAGAAAGAGGGGGGCAGATCCGCGGCCATAATGAGCCTTTTGCAATGCTGGACACTCAAATTGCAACAGTGGGATTCCCCCACCTCTTCCAGCCGCCCTGCAAATCTCTCAGGCTAATATCCTGGACCACAGAAGTGTTTCCCTTCCGGCATGGACGCAAAATCCCTCCTCCTCCTCTGGGGCTTCCTCGTTTTGCTCCCCGCCCAGGTCCACGCTGGATGCAGTTTCTTGCAACCCGGATCCTCCACCTTGCAAAATGCAGGGGGCGGGGAGGCATCCAAGCAAGCCACCCCGGAGCAGTCTTTTGAGGAGGTGGGCAGGTGTATTTGCTCTGGTGTCCCCCCCTCCCCACAATCAGGAAGATGTTATATTTGCTGGGATGGGCTACACGCATCTTTCTCGTCCTAGTTTTCATTTCCTGGTGTGTTTGTTCTTGGGTCTTTTGTGGGAGATTGTTAGGGGAGGCTTCATATCATTGTTATTAACTCCTTCTGACTATGCCAATAAAGGCTTATGTATGTATGTTATATCACTGTTAGGGTGACCGAGTTAAATTCCATCCTGACCTTCGTTCCCAAATACATACAATTGCCCTCCTTTTGTATTTTCCTCTCTGTTCCCCCCACGTCATGTATTGTAGATTGAAAGCAGAAATCTGCCTGCTTTTGTCTGTTTCACTGCAAGGCACATTGTATTGATGGTATAGTTAAAAAAATAATAATTAAAATCAGTGTTTTAGGATTGTAACTTATGATGTTCTAACAGGTATTATCATTTTATAACTGTAGGACTATAGTGAGTACAGGACACTTATTTGGAATTAGATTTATTATTATTTAATAATGCTGCGTTTTAATGGGATGGGGTTATTTTATATAGAGCCAAAAATTAACTAATATTTAATGGATTTTAGCTATTGATCTATGTGCTCTATTTCTGTTTTTGTTCACCGCCCTGAGCCCTTCGGGGGAGGGCGGTATAGAAATATAACCAATAAATAAATAAATTTATTCAATTTATACCACACCCTACACTGAAGTCCTAGGACGGCTTACATAATGGGGTTAAAAGCCCCCTTAAAACATGTAGACTCACAATTTCACTGCAGCCTGAAATTGTCCACACTTCACCAGATAACAATATATTGTCCACACTTCACCAGATAACAATATGTAGGCTTCTGTACTGTTAACAGGTGCCTAACATGCTGAACAATTCATCATGCAGCTTTGATTGTCATGGAAAATAATTTTATCTTTATCATGACCCTGATAACAGCCCAGAGGACTCAGAAAAAAAGATGGTAATGTAACCTCAGCTTGTGGGTTCTGTGGGGCAGAACTTGGAATGAGTTTGCAACAACAATTTTTTAAAAACAAAATGGTTTACTTTCTTATCATATAACATATAACATCAACATTTAACATCACACTTCAAGGTCCTGTTCAGGTTGCATTTTCAAGTCCTTCTAGTTACAGTCTTGTAATGCCAAGTCCATTTCTTCTTTGCAAGTGGGTTGGCTCCTGAAGACTCCAAGGGCTTGATGAACAGGATTCAACATGAAGGTCCAAGTCTGGTAGCCTTGTCTCCTCCAACTACATGAGGTCTGCTGCAGCCTCTTGCTGCTTTGAGTCTCCACCCCTTACTGGGTCAACCCATTCTGAGCAAGGGGGTTACAGTAACTCTAACTGAAACTAAGGTATTGTCAGTGACAAATCACACTTCCTTTCCCTTCCAATTAATGTATGTATTTAGTTATGGAGGGCAGATTTTATGCCACAATAGTGATATAGTACTAGTTAGTCCAGATTGTGAACAGAGAATGGCCTGGTTATCTAGAATAAGTATTAAGATGTAAAATGTTCTAAAGTTGTAACTCCAAGAATCAGGCACACAAGTATGTCCTATGATCTTTATAGAAGAATTGTTTAGCAGGCAACAATTAAACATTTCATAATGCCACTACATTGTGCAAGGAAACATCCCCAGGAACGTTTCCAACCAGATTTAGCAATGCCAGTTTATAATCTTATGTTGCTGTCCTTTTTGTATGCCTAATTGCTGTGTAAATGCAAAAATGAATTTATAGACATCATCTAAGATGACAGGTTTGTTTTTTTTTAATCCACTTCTTATAGTGATTTCAAGGGTTCACCTACATAAAAGAGAGACAAAAAAGTGTGATGGGTAATTCAGTATTCAGAGGCAACACTAACAAGGATGAGGGAGTAAAGTAGAATATCCCCCCCAGTACAGAAACTTCACAGCTGTACTGAGGTCCCTTCCGCACATGCAGAATAATGCACTTTCAATCAACTTTCAATGCACTTTTGCAGCTGGATTTTACTGTGTGAAGTAGCAGAATCTATTTGTAAACAATTGTGAAAGTGCATTGAAAGTGTATTATTCTGCATGTGCAGAAGGGGCCTGAGAGCAGAATGGGGAATAATTCGTATGCGGAGGCAGCCAGATTCATGGAGCCATGGCTGAAAGAAACCTAAACATTCAGAGGCACAGTCAATTACCAGTGCTGAGAAGCAACATTGGGAGAAGGCCTCCTTGCCCTGTTGTCTCTCCAGCACAACTACTTTGTGGGCACTAAGAGAAAGGATTTTGGGCTACTGGTCTCATCTATCAGTGCACCTCTTAGGTTCACTTCACTATCATAATGTTGTATATACAGTGTTATATGTACACAATGTTGTATGTACAGTGTAAAATTTAATACTTTTTTAGTCTCAAGGAGGGGGAGAGGGAGGGGGTTGAAGAGCTCTAAATTGCAGCTGGCGCTCCTGACTTTCCTCTCTCTGTCCTGTGCTTTAGCTGGGCTTTCTTCTCAGTAAACATGTTTAGGTTTGCCTTTGCATGTGAATTGCTGCTTTCAAAGAGCCAGGAAAGAAAAGCACATCACCCATCCGTCCGTCCGTCCGTCCGTCCGTCCGTCCGTCCGTCCATCAGTGGTGGGATTCAGCAGTTTGCACCACTTCAGCAGAAACGGTTGTTAAAATGGTGCTTGTAAACAACTAGTTCACAGGTGTCAAACTCGCAGCCCTCCAGATGTTATGGACTACAGTTCCCATCATCCCCTGCCAGCATTATGGACTACAGTTCCCATCATCCCCTGCCGCGAGTTTGACACCTGTGAACTAGTTGTTAAATTATTTGAATCCCATTACTGGAACCGGTTGTTAAATTATTTGAATTCCACCACTGACACACACACACACACACACACACACACACACACACACACACACACACACACACACACACACACACACACACACACACACACACACACACACACTAGATAAAAGAAACCATCATCAAGTCATAATTACAGTGATGAACCAAATTCTACATATAATATTATATAAAATAAAAACAACAATTACTAATTACTAATGATGGCTACTCTTAATATAAATTCTTGTCATCCAAAGTATATAAAAACACTGATCGATATTTTCTTTTATAGATTTCCATCGTTTTTCTTACATAATAAAAGTTGTGTTACGCCATTCAATAAGTGCTTTTCAAAAGTCTGAAACATACATGCCAAGCACAGGAGATCTACATGTTGTCAGTTGCACTTGCAGTTTGCTTGTGGCTTTTCCTGTGTGTGGTGGGGGATAAGGAACTCAGTTTGTTTGCTACAGGGCGGTACTACTCAACCTTTTAATTATAACCTCTCTTTTTAAAAAGCAAAACCAGATAAATGCAAAAGTCTGTGACTCACTTTCACAGACTTTGTGACCCACTTTTTGGGTAGGGACCCACAGGCTGTGAAATGTGCAAGAAGAACCCTGTATCCAGCTATTTGAACATAAGAACATAAGAACAAGCCAGCTGGATCAGACCAGAGTCCATCTAGTCCAGCTCTCTGCTACTCGCAGTGGCCCACCAGGTGCCTTTGGGAGCTCACGTGCAGGAGGTGAACGCAATGGCCTTCTGCGGCTGTTGCTCCCGAGCACCTGGTCTGTTAAGGCATTTGCAATCTCAGATCAAAGAGGATCAAGATTGGTAGCCATAAATCGACTTCTCCTCCATAAATCTGTCCAAGCCCCTTTTAAAGCTACCAAGGTTAGTGGCCATCACCACCTCCTGTGGCAGCATATTCCAAACACCAATCACACGTTGTGTGAAGAAGTGTTTCCTTTTATTAGTCCTAATTCTTCCCCCCAGCATTTTCAATGAATGCCCCCTCGTTCTAGTATTGTGAGAAAGAGAGAAAAATTTCTCTCTGTCAACATTTTCTACCCCATGCATAATTATATAGTCTTCAATCATATCCCCCCTCAGACGTCTCCTCTCCAAACGAAAGAGTCCCAAACGCTGCAGCCTCTCCTCATAAGGAAGGTGCTGCAGTCCCTCAATCATCCTCGTTGCCCTTCTCTGCACTTTTTCTAACTCTTCAATATCCTTTTTGAGATGCGGCGACCAGAACTGGACACAGTTCTCCAAGTGCGGTCGCACCACTGCTTTATATAAGGGCATGACAATCTTTGCAGTTTTATTCTCAATTCCTTTCCTAATGATCCCCAGCATAGAGTTTGCCTTTTTCACAGCTGCCATGCATTGAGTTGACATTCCCATGGAACTATCAACTAAGACGCCTAAATCCCTTTCCTGGTCTGTGACTGATAGCACTGACCCCTGTAGCGTGTATGTGAAGTTTGGATTTTTTGCCCCTATGTGCATCACTTTACATTTTGCTACATTGAACTGCATTTGCCATTTCTGAGCCCACTCACCTAATTTAGCAAGGTCCGCTTGGAGCTCTTCGCAATCCTTTGTGGTTCTCACCACCCTACATAATTTGGTATCATCTGCAAACTTGGCCACCATGCTACCCACCCCTACTTCCAGGTCATTTATGAATAGGTTAAAGAGCACTGGTCCCAAAACGGATCCTTAAGGGACACCACTCCCGACATCTCTCCATTGTGAGAACTTCCCATTCACACCCACTTTTTGCTTCCTGTTTCTCAACCAGTTTTTAATCCATAGGAGGACTTCCCCTCTTATTCCTTGATTGCTGAGTTTTCTCAATAGTCTCTGGTGAGGAACTTTGTCAAAAGCGTTTTGGAAATCCAAGTAGACAATGTCCACTGGTTCCCCCTTATCCACATGCCTGTTTACACCCTCAAAGCATTCTAGCAAGTTTGTAATTTTGCATTGACAATTCCCTGTCAACATTCAGAAAAGCAAAGACTGCATCATGCAATCCTATGCCCGGTTACTCCAGTCTAAGCCCACTGAAATGAATAGGTTTAGACTGGAATAAGTCCCTTTAGGATTGCACCAATTGTCTTGCCCACACAGGACAACCCAGTTGTGATTGATCGTGCTACACAGCAACACGTGGCTGAAGAAGGCAAAAGTGGAAAATAAAATGAAGAAGGGAAGGGAAGCCTGCATCGTGTTATACATACTTTCAGCCCAATCCTATGCCCAGTTACTCCAGTCCAACCCATTGAAATGAATGGTCTTAGACTGGAGTGGCTCTTGTTAGGGTTGCACTGCTTGTTTTGCCCACACAGGACAACACAGCTTACTATAGAACAAGTTGTGCGACTGTACTATAAAACAACACGCGGCTGAGGAAGTCAGAAGTGGAAAAATAAAACGAAGACGGGCGGGGGACAGCCGCAGAAGGCCAGGCTTCGCTTCAGAGGCCTAGGCCCAGACGGTTGCTAAGGGCCCTGTTGCTAAGAACAGGCCCGGTGCCACCTCGATTCCGGTCCGTGCGCTCCCTTTTCCCCCCCGCCGAGGCGGGTTCTTTTTCGTTCCCACCTGGAAAGAGAGCCGCGGAGTCACATTGAAAGAGCAGCCGCGGGGGATTGTGGGAGAAGGGGGTTGGCTCCAGCCTCGCCTCTCCTCCCCTCCCTGCCCCCTCCGCTTCCCCTCTCCCCTCCCCCCCTCCGCGCGTCCTCCGGCCAAGATGTCTGACATGGAGGATGATTTCATGTGCGATGATGAGGAGGACTATGACCTGGTGAGAAGCGGGGGGCGGGGGAGGAAGGCCGGGCCTCCCAGGAGGAGGGCTGAGTTGGTGGGGCGGGCGGGAGGGAGGGCTTAGCTCCAGCTCCCTTCCTCCTTGGCGCCCCATGCCCCTGGGATGGGGGTTCGTCTGAACTGACAGGGCGAGGCTCCCTGTTATGGGGGGTCTGGGAAGTGGGGCCAGGTTTGGGAAGGGTTTGAGGGTGACACCCCCTGTTCTACTTCCCCCCCTTACACACATACTCTGCCCCCATAAATAGGCCAATCTCTGGGCCTAATAAATCTAGTCAGCCTTGCTGAAAAAGTAAGACTTTGGGTTCAAGGAGCTTATGAGATTCTGTCTGCTGTTATTAATTTTTGAAGCCTTTTGTGTGTGGGGGGCGGCAGGGGGGAGATCAGTCCCTTGAATTAAAAAAAAATTGGCATAGTTTTTTAATTCCCTTACCCAAGTCAACTCAGGGATGAGGAGGTGGGAGCAAGCTAGAAATAAGGGAGGAGCTGGATTCAGACCCAAGAAGATTCCTTCCCTCCACGTATAAAACAGTTTCTAAAACTAATGTTTGCTTCCGGCGTTTTTCCCCTTTCCTTTTTAAGGCATATACTGTAGAGGTGTTGTGTACTGTGTGCACACAGGTGTAACTGACTAAGTAAGGATGTTATACCTGCACACACCAAAAGAAAAGGGAAACGTTTGTGTTTGGATCGCAAATCAGTACTTCTGTATGTCTGAAAGAAAGCTGTTTCCCCCCCTCAACGAGGGGGCAGTCCTTATTTCATAAGAGACAGCTTGGGTGTTTAGAAAATCATAGGCGGGGGTTTTAGAATGTGAATCAACTGAAAACTAGTTTTTAAAAATTTGGGATAGGATGTGTTGTCTAATGAGTTACCATAGCATTTGTGCCGGTGTGGTGACGCGTTCGAGAAAGTAAGGCTGGGATGCTAGGTTTGCATCCCTGGCTGCCATGAAATTTAGTGGCTAACCTCAAGTCAACCTGGCCTACTTCATAGGGATTTGGGGAGGATAATATAGAAGGGAAGAGTGCTGAGCTTGAAAGAAGTATGGAATAAAAATTCAATCAATAAATGTATGCAACAAATGTACGATCTGTGTAGATGAAGGCAGAGTTGTTTTAAATATATATTTGTGGTTTGTCTTTCTAGAATATGGAATTCATGCTCTATCTGGTAGGGATTTTGTGTAGGCTGGAACCCTAAATGCACTTGTTTGAGAGTTAGCTGGTGCTTGCTTCCACATCAACATGCTTAGGATCGTATTTGCGAGTGTAAAGTGCTATCAAGTCGCAGTCAACTGTAGGGCGACACTGTAGGGTTTTCAAGGCAGGAAGAAGAAGAAGAAGAGTTTGGATTTTAACCCCCCTTTCTCTCCCATAGGAGACTCAAAGGGGCTTGCAATCTCCTTGCCCTTCCTCCCTCACAACAAACACTGTGTGAGGTAGGTGGGACTGAGATAGCTCTAGAAAGCTGTGACTATCCCAAGGTCCCCAGATAAGCCTCCACAACTCAAGCAGCAGAGCTGGGAATCAAACCCGGTTCCTCCAGATCAGAGCGCACCTGCTCTTAGCCACTACGCCTGCTGCTCCCCCAGAGAATAACGGAGGTAGTTTGCTATTGCCTGTCTCTGCGTAGTAACCCTGGGATTCCTTGAGAGTCTCCCATCCTTAAACTAACCAGGGCCGACCCTACTTGCTTCTGAGATCTGACAATATCGGGCCATGCAGTTCAGACCAGGATCGTATTATATCAAGAAATAAATTCAAATTTGATGTGACATAGTTTTGTCTCTTGCAGCGAAATGGCAAGTACATTCATTAGTACAAGAATGCTTATGCTTCAATAAGTCTATTAGCCTTCAAGGTTTCACAAGATGTCTCGGGTAAAAGCTTTCATCCCTCCCCCCCTTAACATGTATACAAAGGCAGGCACTGTTTCGTTTCTGTACCTTCCCAATGTTTGTTGATCGTTTTATTGCAAGCTGATACTTCCTCTTTCAAAATAGAAGTTAATGGGCTTTTAGGGCCTGTTACAAAGAAAGCAGGAGCTCATGTTAAAACACTTGTTTATTGATTTGAAAACAGAAATACCAGCTTACATTGGAACACTGGAAAAAAAGATACCAGGAGTTGAGTATCATATCCTGATCTGAGCTCTGCCAAAGCGTATACGGCTGAATGTATTTTAGGAAGGGCCCACAGTTCACTGATAGTATGCAGAAGAAGAAGAGATTGAATTTATATCCCACCTTTCTCTCCCATAAGGAGACTCAAGGTGGCTTACAAACTCCTTTCCCTTCCTCTCCCCACAACAGACACCTGGTGAGGTAGGTGGGGCTGAGAGAGTTCAGACAGAACTGTGACTGGCCCAAGGTCACCCAGCAGGAATGTAGGAGTGCGGAAACACATCTGGTTCACCAGATAAGCCTCTGCCACTCAGGTGGAGGAGTGGGGAATCAAACCTGGTTTTCCAGATCAGACTCTTTTCACTTTTAACCACTCCAGCACGCTGGCTGTATACTTTCCATTGACAGGTTCAGCCTCTGTCATGAAACAATGCTTCCATTGCAGTGTTGGAAAACATCCTTGCCCAAGACCATGGGAATCTGCTGCTAGATGGCATTGGGCTGGATAAACTGGCAACCTGTCTTGATATAAGGCAGTATTTGCATTGGAGCATAAGTAAGATCCCTATGCTCTTTCAGTTAACAGTATTATTTCAGTAGTATGTTTACAGCATTGTGGTGTTTAAAAATATTGTTGTGACTGCTTTCAAATTGTTTTATGTATATTGCTTTGATAGTACAACTTTTGGTATTGTGGTAGGGCACGGGTCTGCAACCTGTCAGGGGCTGATGGGATTTGTAGTCCATGAACATCTGGAGAGCCGCAGGTTGCAGACCCCTGTGGTAGGGTGTAGTAGACCCTGTGCTCAGAATCAAGGAAGTATGAGGCAGTCGCCCTGTGACTGTAAAATGCATCTTCACATATCTGGGGTAACCCCATGTAAATAACTGCAACTTGATGACTGGCTACAGTAAAACTTTTGCTTACATAGCCTTGGTACTTGTCAGGTTCTTGTGACTTTAAAGACTTGCTTGGCTTGTCTGAAGTTCTTTCATAGTGTCACTTTGTTATCTTATTGCAAAAGTTCATAAAAGTGGCCAAAAATACTTAAAACGAGATCTGTCCAGAGATTGTGTGAAAGAGAACAAAACTTCTGCAATAAAACGAACTGAGCTATGGCTGTCTTCTAATTTGGATATACTTGGAAGGGACAAAATGGAAAATTGGCACTGGATGTGGTAGAATTGTGGCTTGATTTACTGTCAAGCAGCTTTTCATGTGAATGTAACTTTATCTGTAGTACCAAGACTACTCACCCTGTTCCTTAGTGGAGAGGCACGGTTGTCTTCCAGGATCTGTTGCAATCTGGAAAGTTTCATGCCTTCTGTATAACGGACAGTGTGGTCCTCACTAGACTTAGGCTGTTCTCAATCCATTGAAGTCAATGGGTTCAGAAGTGTGTAATAAGTTGGGATAGCGCTCCATCAAGGTCCAGTGCCCAGTAAACAAACCGTAAGAAAAAAGTTAGGTCAAAAGAGCCACAGAAGCAATAAAAGTCCTGTATGCTGTCCTCATGAAGATCAAGTTTCTAAGGCTCCTTCCGCACATGCAGAATAATGCACTTTCAGTCGACTTTGCAACTGGATTTTACTATGTGGAATAGCAAAATCCACTTTCAAACAATTGTGAAAATAATTATTCTTCATGTCCGGAAGGGGCCCTTGATGTAGAAGTGTCTCTTGTATTTAAGAGCTGTATATGTCTACAGCAGTGGTTCTCAACCTTCCTAATGCCATGACCCTTTAATACAGTTCCTCATGTTGTGGTGACCCCCAACCCTAACATTTATCCATTTTACAGATGGAGAACACTGAGGCAGAGAGTCTTAGGCGACCCCTGTGAATGGATCGTTCGACCCCCAAAGGGGTCCCGAACCCCAGGTTGAGAACCACTGGTTTACAGCATGCTCGCCTTGTCTTTAAAAGCATTGCACTCATTCTAAAAGAGCGATTATTTCATAGGAGTTTTTTAGTACTCCCCAAAATTTCAAATGTTTCAGTCAGAATTTATTTTAAGGCCTTGGAAAATAACTGGTTCCCCCCCACCCCAAGTTGTTCCCAGTTTTGTCCAGCCTTCCTATCGCTAGGCAAGATCTGAATAAGTTAGCAATATGTTTAAGGTGACCAATGCTATTTCTTTGAACCAAATTTGCTGCTGTCCTTCAGCAAGTGTGTGAGGAGTTTTTCTTCAAAACTCTTTTTGCTGAGAGCAGTTGGAATGAGAAATAATAGTGAAAAGGGTAGTGAAAAGGTCCTCTCCCCAAGAGGAAGAATTGGCATAGAAACAGCTGCGCACCCCTTAGATCAGCGAACATTCTTTGAGCAAAGCGGCATTGTAACGACTTTTCAAAGCAAACGGTACTTAGCATGAGCCAGACTCACATATATAAATATTAAAAGCAATATACAGGAAATTTGAAAAACAAACAAACTGATCTCCGATGACTTAAATGAAAAACTGGACGGTTCCTATAAAGGGGGTGGGGGTGTAGAAAGAAAGTCAACTTTTATATATGCCCATGATTAAGACTAATGGTGGTTCAATTTTGCAGCAGTGGCGTAGGAGGTTAAGAGCTTGTGTATCTAATCTGGAGGAACCGGGTTTGATTCCCAACTCTGCCGCCTGAGCTGTGGAGGCTTATCTGGGGAATTCAGATTAGCCTGTACACTCCCACACTCGCCAGCTGGGTGACCTTGGACTAGTCACAACTTCTCGGAGCTCTCTCAGCCCCACCTACCTCACAGGGTGTTTGTTGTGAGGGGGGAAGGGTAAGGAGATTGTAAGCCCCTTTGAGTCTCCTGCAGGAGAGAAAGGGGGGATATAAATCCAAACTCTTCTTCTTCTTCTTTGTGTAACATTTTCTCAGACAAGAAATAGTATTGCTAGGGATTAACACTGGGCTAGCTTTATGCTTCATCTGATTTAACTCTTATGGTTGGGTATTTTCTCACAGTAACTGCTCTCAGAACTCAGTGTCTCCACAATATGTCTTACAGCTTTTAAGTCTTCATCACGAACCCATGGGGAGGGAAAAAAGCTATAACTCAGTCATTTCTCTTTCTTAGTTGTCTACACCAGGGGTAGGGAACCTGTGGCTCGAGAGCCGCATGCGGCTCTTCTGCCCTTGCACTGCGGCTCCACGAGCCGAGCTGCCGGCTTCATCCTTGCCCGCCCTGCAGGCAGCAGGGCGAGCGCACCAATTGCCCGCGGCCGTCTGGCTCACGCCGCGGGCTTCCCCTCTCGCTCGCCCCATTGGAGCGGGGCGGGTGCTTTCCCGGTGGCTGGCGAGGCCGAGCCGCCGGCTTCATCCTTGCTCGCCCTGCAGGCAGCAGGGCGAGTGCACCAATTGCCCGCGGCCGTCTGGCTCGCGCCGCGGGCTTCCACTCTCGCCCGCCCCATTGGAGCGGGGCGGGCGCTTTCCCGGTGCCTGGCGAGGCCGAGCCGCCGGCTTCATCCTTGCTTGCCCTGCAGGCAGCAGGGTGGGCACACCAATTGCCCGTGACCGGCTGGGCAGTCCCACGGGCTTCCCCTCTCGCCCACCCTGTTCAAGCGGGGTGGGCGCTTTCCCGGCGGCCGGCAAGGCCAAGCCGCTGGCCCCATCCTTGCCCACCCTGCAAGCAGCAGGGCGGACGCATCCATGCGCTTCTCAGAATGAGTGGAGTAAAAGGTTAAAAAGCTCAATATATACAGTGTTATCTTTATTTTAAATGTCAAATGTTAAATGCGGCTCCAAGTGTTTTCTTTTCCCGTGGAAAACGGGTGCAAATGGCTCTTTGAGTGTTAAAGGTTCCCTACCCCTGGTCTACACACACACGCCAACAGAACTTAATCTATATGTTCTCATATCTGCACAGCTCTTCCCCTTGATCTATATTGCAACATGCAGCCTCTTGGTCATAGTAGAGTGTGATAGAATACTAGGCACTGACTACGGATAAGTTTGGCTAAGCAACATGGCTGGAGTCCCTTGTACACTGAAGAATGGTGTAGCGTGCTGCTAGAGGTGCTGGGAAGCCCATTTGAACCCACTTCTGTGATATTTGTGTTCTAAGGGTTACCTCTTTAACGTAAAATAGCAGCAAGTCCCTTAGTGCATGTCTTACAGTGGTTGTAACTGAATCTTAACTGTCTAGAGCAGTGGTTCTCAACCTTCCTAATGCCGCGACCCTTTAATACAGTTCCTCATGTTGTCGTGACCCCCAACCCTAAAATTTCCATTTTACAGATGGAGAACACTGATGCAGAGTCTTAGACGACCCTTGTGAAAGGGTCATTCGACCCCCAAAGGGGTCACGACCCCCAGGTTGAGAACCGCTGGTTTAGAGCATCATGGAGAAACCCCTCCAACCCTGTGCAACTCATAGTCCTGTCAGTCTCTAGGCCATGGTTAATTAGGGTCTCCAAACTGTGGCTAACATCAACCAGGGTCATCTTTGGTAGAGATGCAGTGGCTAAGGGAGAGAGAGAGAGTTGTTTGCAGTCCGCTTCCAATCTGTCATCAATGGCGAACAGATCAGTAGAATTATGTTTACAGTGGGCTTTCACCTTCCCAACAGATTGAGTAGTGCTAAGGATAAAATGAAAAGGAAGATAATGTGGTATAGATGATAGTCAATAAAAAGTGACTGGTTTCTGTTCTTTTGGAATGTTTTATGTTGCTTCTCATTAGGGGCAATTGAGCAAGGGTGTCACTGAAATGTGGAGGGAGGGAATTCGTGCTCATCCCTCTTTTCCCACCAGTAACACAACAATAAATCAGTTAATATGTAATCCGCCTTGAGATTCAGTGACATAAGTGAGCTGTGATGAAAATAAATTAATACCACGGTGTATTATGTGTGTGCACATTTGACGACTGGAATGACTTCTTAATGTGTCAGGCTCGATATGTCTGCCAGGCCATATCTTCATAAGCCCTTAACCTGGTGGTGATAACCTCTTAATCCAGTCAATCCTCCATTTTTGTTTACACGATAACGAAAGCAAAGCTTCAGGGTCATCTTCTGGAAGAAGCAAGACTGTCCCGCTCAGAGGGAGAAAGAGACTCTTGTTAGCACGAACAGGATTTCTAAAACGAGATACGAAAAGAACATACCCTAGTATTCAAGCAAAGTTAAAAATGGGGCACCTCTGAGCCTGTTTATGTTTTTAGCATGCGTTAGTAGCTTCCAGTGCACTGAACTTCCAGTGCACTGAACTGAAGAAACCGAAGTAATTCTCCCTCTGTCTCTCTGGCACCTATTGCCTAACCATTTTTCAAGCCGCAAGCAAAATGACTGTCGGAGAGGCTGGTAAGTGGCAGTATTGTATATCAACAGCAGAGATCATGTGGCGTTTTTGAAACAACAACAACAAGCAAATTTCCACCCCCTCCTTGTGACTTAAATTTGCTGTGCATCGTCAGTCTCTGGCCCTTGCATCTTAATGTTACGTCTAGGGGTTTAATTTGTTTGAGAGATTGGGAGGAGACAGAACAATGTAAATATGAAACTAATTAAGGTCTGTTCTAGGGTAATGTATAAAGTTGGTGGGGTTCCCCCCCCCCCCATTTTATCTAGCTTATTACCAATCAACTGCCTTGCTTGTTTGATCCTTCAGTCTGACATGTATTTTCCTACCTGTCATAAAATACAGGAATACTCTGAAGACAGTAACTCTGAACCGAATGTAGATTTGGAGAATCAATACTACAACTCTAAAGCGTTAAAGGAGGATGACCCCAAAGCAGCACTGAGCAGCTTTCAGAAGGTTCCGAACTTTTCTTTTCTTGATGAATGTATTCCATTAAAAGTTTTCTTTTTATTGGACTTGTGCTACCAGAATTCTCGCCCATGGGTTGGGGAATTACCGCCACACCATTTTAGTTTCTGAGCTGACAGTGTTATTTCAGCACTAGCCTTTTTGCAAACCATTACTAGTACCAAACCAGAACTTCTACATATCGTTTCCAAATTGTGACTCGAGCCAACTGTAGCTGACATAAATTTCAGTGAATATTAACCATTGTTAGTTGCAAAACTAAGGCCCCTTCCGCACACGCAAAATAATGCGTTTTCAAACCACTTTCACAACTGTTTGCAAGCAGATTTTGCTATTCTGCACAGCTTCAAAGAGCACTGAAAGCAGTTTGAAAGTGCATTATTCTGCATGTGCGGAATGAGCCTTAGGCACGGGAAATGTCATGGAAGATGGGAGGCTCGATGGAAGAGCATAGCACGTGATGTATTCCACCCTGCCCCTGTGCTGGGTGGTTAAGAATGGGAAGTGTTAAGCCCCTTCTTCACAAGCAAAATAATGCACTGTCAATCTACTTTCACAATTGCTTGAAAGTGGATTTTGCTATTCCGCACAGCTGCAAAGTGCATTGGAAATGGATTGAAAGTGCATGATTCCCCATGTGAGGAAGGGGCCTTCGATTTGCACCAAGTGTAAGTGTCCTCTGATCAGTGAATTACTGTGTTTTTTTGTTTTTGAAATGTTTCAGAGGGATTACTGTGCTGAGTTGGCTCATACAGGTTATATGACATTTCACGATCACCCTTGCCAAATATTAATAATGCTCGTGATACATCGGCTGTCCATATGAATGTTAAGTTGATAAAAGCACACAGCTGAACGTTGGCTGAAACAGAACGTTTGCAGAAAGGGGGAAATAGTACATTTGGTTTCTTTTTGTAATGTTGTTTGTGCAATGTAATTTACGCTGTTCTATGTTTGTTTCAGAAATGATACATTTGGTTTCTTTTTGTAATGTCACTTGTGTTTTTACACATTGAAAAAGCTGTTCTATTTCACAATATAATTGACACTGTTCTATGTCTGTTTCAGAATGTTTGAGTCCGTGACTTTGCAGGAACAATTGAAAGTTAGCTTTGACAGAATCTTAGGGTTTTTATGACGAAGTAACGTGACAGAAGTGTCCGCTTATTTTATTTTTATGTGTAAGATCCATAATATATTTTGTGAACTGAAGGAGATTTATGCGAACCTTTGACCATCAACAAAGCAAATCATCCGTAATAATTGCTGGAGCAAAAGCATCCCAAAGCTCTTTTGAGGATATGTTATTTAACATGCTGCGGCGTAACGTTTTAGACATGACAAGGTGAAGGAAAGCAATTCTCTTGCGCTCTCTGATTCCAGGTCTTGGAGCTTGAGGGTGAAAAGGGCGAGTGGGGATTCAAAGCATTGAAACAGATGATAAAAATAAATTTCAAACTGGTAAGATGCACGACTCTCTTTATCCTTGATGGTTTTTTTTATCTGCTAATATTTACCCCAGTCATAGCTTGGGATCTCTAATGCTGTCTCATGTCAAAAGTTCTTTGGACAGAGCCCATTCAGAGCCAACTGGAACCTGCGAGTTAAGACTGGTTTAACGGCATAGGATTGACCTGTACATTGTCACTGTTACAAAGATTCGATGTAAGAGAACCCTGATCACAGGTGTCAAACTCGTGGCCCTCCAGATGTTATGGACTACAGTTCCCATAATCCCCTGCCAGCACTCTTCCTCCAGCTGTCCGGGCCCTGCGGGACCTTGGTGAATTCCGCAGGGCCTGTAAGACTGAGTCGTTCCGCCAGGCCTTTGGAGCAATCAGCCGCTGAGTTTGGCGCCCCTGTTCAATTACATCTAGATTACCCTCCTATGGAGGAGTCCGGCCGTTCCCTAGAGGAGGGTTTTAAGGAAAAGGGTTTACCGGGTACCTTCTATTATGGTATTACCGCTGTTTTTAATGAAATTTAGTATATTTTAACGATGGAGCTTCTATGGGTTGCTGTTGTTTTAATTGTATAGTTTTGCTCCCGAACTTAAGAACATAAGAACATAAGAACAAGCCAGCTGGATCAGACCAAAGTCCATCTAGTCCAGCTCTCTGCTACTCGTAGTGGCCCACCAGGTGCCTTTGGGAGCTCACATGTAGGATGTGAACGCAATGGCCTTCTGGGGCTGTTGCTCCCGATCACCTGGTCTGTTAAGGCATTTGCAATCTCAGATCAAGGAGGATCAAGATTGGTAGCCATAAATCGACTTCTCCTCCATAAATCTGTCCAAGCCCCTTTTAAAGCTATCCAGGTTAGTGGCCATCACCACCTCCTGTGGCAGCATATTCCAAATACCAATCACACGTTGCGTGAAGAAGTGTTTCCTTTTATTAGTCCTAATTCTTCCCCCCAGCATTTTCAATGAATGCCCCCTGGTTCTAGTATTGTGAGAAAGAGAGAAAAATTTCTCTCTGTCAACATTTTCTACCCCATGCATAATTTCATAGACTTCAATCATATCCCCCCTCAGCCGCCTCCTCTCCAAACTAAAGAGTCCCAGACGCTGCAGCCTCTCCTCATAGGGAAGGTGCTCCAGTCCCTCAATCATCCTCGTTGCCCTTGTTTTGTTTTAGTTTGTTTTGTATTAGTTTGTTGTACACTGCCTGGAGCCCCTCGGGGATAGGATGGTATAAAAATCTAAATAATAAAATAAATAAATAACATCTGGAGGGCTGCAAGTTTGACACCTATGTCTGAGATGAAGCAAGAGAACCTGCATCATTGCATACTAGAGGTTTCCAAAAACCACTATTTTATGGTGCATGAAAGACGGTGATACTTTCTGTAACTTTAGGCTGTAATGGTACCAGAACTGATAAGCGTAGCTTGTTGTGGCATGGAAAAATGTCGGTTTATATCTGAAAGTCCACTTTGGCATGCTATTCCCAAGAGGCTACTAATTAAAATAACTCACATAGATAAGACATAGTTAATGCATAACATTTAAAGATAGAGAAATATGTTTATGTGCCAACACAACCCTGGTTTTAAGTGCTGTCTGGAAAATACTCCACGCCTTGTACCTGTTGATGTAATGTCTCTGCATAGAGCGTGTTTTCAACTTACATAAGCACTAAATACAGGAATCGGGTATATTGTATCACCAGTCTCTACGGCAAAAGAGAATATTTGTATGCTGTGAAGTCACGTCCTTCTATAAACATTTCCAATTCTCAACAGATAGCCAGCATAGATTCAACATAAGAAGAGCAATGTAAATGTGTTAATGCATTTTTATATATCACGCGCTGCAGCAAAACAGTCGCCTTTTGAGTTATTGTTTCTCAGTTTCACTGATTAGACACAACTTCCACTTTGAAATGCTTCATTATTGTAAATGATAAAACACTTGTTATTTCCCGCCTGCCAACAGACTAACTTTCCTGAAATGATGAACAGATATAAACAACTATTGACCTACATACGGAGTGCGGTTACACGGAATTATTCTGAAAAGTCCATCAATTCTATTCTCGATTATATCTCTACTTCCAAGCAGGTTAGATTATCCTTCTTGTAAAGTGTTTCTGCCTCCTCCAGCCCTCCCCACCCCCCAGGTGTATGTGCGTGCAAAGGTGATTTATGTACAGATGTGCTAGAAGACATACAATAAAGCAGTCGAAAAAACAATGTTGTACCTTTTTGAAAAGTAATCAATACGGAAGCTTTATTGGCATATAAATTTAAACAAGGCTATTCCTGAAAACTTAGGCGCAGCAGGTATAAGACAGTCGAACATTAAAATAACCTCAGTGCTAATATTATTTATTTGTTTGTTTGTTTATTCGATTTGAAAAACTGCCCTACCCCCGAAGGGCTTATATAGTTAGGAATGTTTAAAGATTACAAGGCAAAAAAAAAATTAGCTGTTTGTTCAAGAACTTCTATAGCCGTGGTGGCGAACCTTTGGCACTCCAGATGTTATGGACTACAATTCCCAATTGGCCATGCTGGCAGGGGCTGATGGGAATTGTAGTCCATAACATCTGGAGTGCCAAAGGTTTGCCACCACTGTTCTATAGCTTTATTATTTAAAAGGAATATAGTCTTTTCTTGTTCAATAAGTTCACTTCTACCCAATTATAAAGGTTCTAGCAACCTAAACCTAGCAATACTGTACAGGGGTCAACGATGCAGCACATAATCCACTGTTTTTGTGAAATTGTTTAAAGTTAGCCAGTTAAATGTGAACTTTGTAAGCTCTCTAAAAGTCGTTCAACCTTGTTTCCATTGCAGAATTGTGTACAATAATAGTATTTTATATAATAACAGGATGCAAAAGAAATGTGTTGGGACAGTTTTGATACTACTGACTTTGCAAGTTGCTTTTCTTGGTTTTAGCACTAGTAGTTGATAATCTAGTGGCGTTTTTGGAAGTGCAGTGCTGCAATTTTTATTATTTTTAAGAAAGATGAAATACAATCGACATCTGTGCTTACTAGATGTTTCAATTGGGATTAAGTCTAAAAAGTGGATTGCGCAAGGTCTTGAATACAACCAACTGATGAATGGTTGACAGGGCAGAGTTTTCTGAGGGGGCAGAAGAGCTACAGCTCCTTGTTCCCAGCAGACCAAAATAAATGACAGGCACGGCACGGAAAGCCTTTAAGATTGCGGATTCTGCTGTTCTAGTTGCATTGTGGCCCGGGTTGCTTGAACATGAAGGGAGATTTCACACTCAGTCCTAGACTGGAGAGAAAAGCAAGCTGTAACATATGAGAGCCTATGCGGCGTAGTGGTTAAGAGCAGGTATACTCTAATCTGGAGAACCGGGTTTGATTCCCCGCTCTGCCACTTGAGCTGTGGAGACTTATCTGGGGAACCAGATTAGCTTGTGCACTCCAACACATGCCAGCTGGGTGACCCTGGGCTAGACACAGTTCTTCTGAGCTCTCTCAGCCCCATCTACCTCACAGGGTGTTTGTTGTGAGAGCGGGGAAGGGAAAGGAGTTTGTAAGCCCCTTTGAGTCTCCTTACAGGAGAGAAAGAGGGGATAGAAATCCGACTCTTCTTCTTCTTCCTCCTCAGTTTGTTTTTAGGCCTGGTGTATAATCTCAGAAAAGGCAATTGAATGGGACCCTTCTTGAACAGCAGAATCAGATTGTTGAGTGGCACAGGAGAGGAAGAAGATACAACTACTGCACTGACTTTAGAGGGTGGCTGGACCCTGAATGTTGGAGAGCAAGTCTGTTGGGACAGTATAGGATTATCACCAAGAGGAATTAGCTAGGCCTGGTGGCGAACCTTTGGCACTCCAGATGTTATGAACTACAATTCCCATCAGCCCCTGCCAACATGGCCAATTGGCTATGCTGGAAGGGGCTGATGGGAATTGTAGTCCATAACATCTGGAGTGCCAAAGGTTCGCCACCACGGAACTAGGGGATGTCTTGTTCCAAAACAGAATCCCCCATATGCCCAAGGAAAGGGAATAGAAATTTAAATCAAATTGGTCTCGATATATTCTTTACTAATATGTATTTTGTATGACAATAACAATGTACGTTTTAATGCATATCTTATAATGTATGTAGATAGTCCTTGCTGATTTTCATCTAAAGTATTAAGTTCAAACTGTTGAGTATGTTCACCTTGACTATATTAACAGGCACAAATTTGCTGTTTACAATTATAGAATTCTGATTTTTTATGTCAGATGGATTTGCTTCAGGAATTTTATGAGACAACGCTTGAAGCTCTGAAAGATGCTAAGAATGATAGGTTGTGGTTTAAGACAAACACAAAGGTAATGAAGCCTATTTGGGGTCAGTAACTTTTGCTGAGCTTGAGTTTTGATAGCCTAACGTACTTAAAAACTATCCCGTTCTTTGCAGCTTGGCAAACTGTATTTAGAACGCGAAGAGTATGGGAAGCTACAGAAAATCTTACGCCAGCTCCATCAGTCGTGTCAGGTAACCCGCCATACCTTTCCCTTACTAAACCTGGAATATTGTGTACAGTTCTGGGCCCTGCAATTCAGGAAGGATATTGACAAGCTGGAATGGGTCCAGAGGCGGGTAACCAAAATGGTAAAAGGTCTGGAATCCATGCCCTTATGAGGAGAGACTTAGGGAGCTGGGGATGTTTAGTAGAAGGTTAAGAGGTGACATGATAGCCATGTTTAGATGTTTGAAGGGATGTCATGCTGGTGGGAGAGCAAGCTTGTTTGCTGCTGCTCCAGAGACTAGGACCAGGAGTCATGGGTTCAAGGTGAAGGAGAAGAGATTCCACCTAAACATCAGGAAAAACTTCCCGACAGTCAGGGCTGCTCGACAGTGGGATGCACTGCCTCGGAGAGTGATGGAGTCTCCTCCTTTGGAGATTTTTTAAGAGAGGCTGGATGGCCTTCTGCCAGGAGTGCTTTGATTATGTGTTCCTGCATTGCAGGGGGTTGGACTGGATGGCCCTTGGGGGTCTCTTCCAACTCTATGATTCTATGTCTCTAAACTGTTCTTTACTTGTTCAGAAATTCATCAGACTTGTTCTTGTACACAGCTGCAGCATCAGGATGCAAAAATAGTGGAGCTTCTTGAGACGTCTGCCCAGCACATTTTGGCGGAGGTAGTCAGGATATACATACCTTGGCACACTCATTCAACCTTTCCGATGTTCACATGCATAACTTCCGTTCCGCTCTGTATTTGTAACGATCAAATACAGTTTGGGCGCCTGGCAAGATGTCCAGGTAGCCGCCGGAGGGTTTATTCAGAACTGCTTTCCGTGTGCAGCAAAGGTTCCACGAAGTATTCGTAACAAGAGCACTTGGCAGGGACAGTGGTGTTGCCGCCTACGAGGCCTGACCTTTGGTGCTACATAATTTTCTTCCGAGGTGGAATGTAGTACAAATGGTTCCTGGAAAACTTTTCTATCTGTGGAGTCTTTTATGAATGCACATGAAGCAGATTTAATAAGACACATTAGTCCAGGGGTGGCCAACCTATGGCACCCCATAGGTTGGCCAGATGTTCATGGACTACAATTCCCGATTGGCCATGCTGGCAGGGGCTGATGGGAATTGTAGTCCATGAACATCCGGGGTGCCATAGATTGGCCACCCCTGCATTAGCCCATCAGTGTCAGTATTGTCTGCTTTGACTGGCAGAGGCTCTAGGGCAGGGGTCTGCAACCTGCAGCTCTCCAGATGTTTATGGACTACAATTCCCATCATCCCCTACCAATGATTGCTGAACACACTCAAGACAACTTTAACAGAGAAACTTTATTGATTTGTATTGCCCTAGATACAAGGTGCTGGAACTGAAGCACTCCCCTTCAGTTCCAGCATTTAAGGCCCATTCAGATGAATGCGACGGCCAATCGTTGCATCCCCTGTCCCTTCTCTGGGTTTCTGTTCGCAGGATTTCCCGCTCCTGCAGTCCTTCAGTGGAACTAGGGCATGCTAGGGCTTGTAGTCCTGACATCCAGCATGGCCAATTGGCCATGCTGGCCGGGGCTGATGGGATTTGTAGTCCATGATCATCTGGAGAGCCGCAGGTTGCAGACCCCTGCTCTAGGGTCTTCCGTAGAGATTATCTATCACCTGCTAATCTAATCCTTTTAACTGGAGATGCCAAGGATTGAACATGAGGCCTTCTGCGTGCCAAGCAGATGATCTACCATTGAACCGCCACCCCTTAAAGAAATCTGTAGTTCTGGGCCAAAGCTATTGCTGAGATGTAGCCTGCACTGTGGGTTGCCCTTGAAGGCTGTCCAAACACTGATTCCAGTACAGATTTGCAATGGCGCCTGCCTCTTGACAAGTTGCTCATCTGAACTAGCTGCTCGTGCGTTTCTGGGCCAAATGTAGGTGGTGGTTACGCCCTGCAGAGTCATTCCCGGATATTTTTATGCAGGTTATTAAAATGCTCTGGAGCAGCTAGTGTTATATTAAAATTTGAATGTATCTACCCTGTTTCCCCGAAAATAAGACCTACCCCGAAAATAAGGCCTGGCATGATTTTTTTGGATTTTTGGAGGATGTTTGAAATATAAACCCTACTCCAAAAACAAATCCTAGTTACAGATTCCCCCAGTGCAGCTGATCTGGTCACTTGGGGGGTGCAAAATTGTGGAAAAAAATAAGACATCCCCTGAAAACAAGCCCTAACGCATCTTTTGGAGCAAAAATTAATATAAGACCCTGTCTTATTTTTGGGGGAACACGGGTATATATTAATTGGCCATAGATTCAATGAATCCTATATGTTAATTTTTAAAAAATGCTCAACATAAGGTACACTACTTGTGGTAGAAAGTATACTATTTGGCAGAACAGCGGAAGATTAAAAGCTGTAACTAAAAATTCACATTGTGCATCTGTGTTGAGCTGAGCATAAGCCGTATTTAATCCTTCTGGCCTCTTAGTAGACTTTTCCCCCTAAATTTTGTTTGACTGTCTGGGGCCAGGGCTGACTAGTGGCTTGCAGTGAGTGTAAAGTGCTCGTGACGGTTCAAGACCTAATGACGTTGGCTAATGGGGCATAGAGAGAAGAATGTAATTTTTCCTCGCTGCAGATTTGACATGGTGCGCGTTTCTGCCTTTCCACAGACCGACGATGGAGAAGACGATCTTAAAAAAGGCACCCAGCTTTTGGAAATATATGCATTGGAAATCCAAATGTACACAGCACAGAAAAATAACAAAAAACTTAAAGCACTATATGAGCAATCGTTGCACATCAAGTCTGCTATCCCTCACCCATTAATCATGGGGGTCATCAGAGGCAAGTGGTGTTAAAATATCTAGATTTGCCCCTGCGGGTGGCATAATGGTAGCAGGGCTAACTCATCCACATGACCCCTGTTGCCAGCTGTCCCACTGGTTGGCTTTCGTCAGTTATGGAATTATGGAAACGCATTCTTCATCCCTGTGGCGTATTGGAGTCTGTATGATTCGCATTCGAGAGCGTATTGGGGAAGGGGCAACCTTTGGCACTCCAGATGTTCATGACTACAATTCCCATCAGCCCCTGCCAGCATGGCCAATTGGTTGGCCAACCCCTGGATCTGTATGGCAAGGGTGGGTTAGTTGGTTATTGAAGGAATGTGTGTGCACTCGATGGTGTAGTGGTTAAGAGCGGGTTGATTCTAATCTGGAGAACCAGGTTTGATTCCCCACTCCTCCACCTGAGTGGCGGAGGCTTATCTGGTGAACCAGATGTGTTTCTGCACTCCTACATTCCTGCCAGGTGACCTTGGGCTAGTCACAGTTCTTCAGAGCTCTCCCAGCCCCACCTACCTCACCAGGTGTCTGTTGTGGGGAGAGGAAGGGAAAGGAGCTTGGAAGCCACCTTGAGTCTCCTTACAGGAGAGAAAGGTGGGGTATAAATCCAAACTTTCCTCCTTCTTTTTACCTGCCCTGTTAAGCTGAATATTAGTGACAAATGTCTGGATTGTTTGCTAATAAATAAAGACAGTCACATTTCAGCATTTATTGATTTGGGATTCCTTGGATGTACTTCCCAAGTAGCAATAGGAAATAACCTGTTTTCATATCCACAAACAAGGAGATGAAACAGACACCGACGTATTTTGTTTTCTAACTGTGCCGGCTCAAAAATATAGAAAGAATATATTCCATAGATATATCATCCCTATGAATCCACTTTCCCCCCCTCCTTTGGCAAAATTCCATATGGACAAATGTATTCATGCTAACTGTCCCAATGAAGCAAACAGTTGCTCTTAATATTTGGCCGGGGGGTGATTTTTTTTTTTAATGGTGTATACAATAAACAGATAATTTTTTAAAATGTAATTCTAAGCAGAGGTAAACCTTAATGAGCTTCGAAGGGTTTAACTCTGTTTAGGGTTGCACTGTTAGAAACACTCTGTGTCAATATTGTTGGCAAATAAAAGTTCACTTCCTAAATTTCACTTCACTTCCTAACATGGTAAATGGGCCATTTAACTCTGTGGGGGCGGCAGCCAATCAATAGCATTCACCTCTGCTTCTTTTTCTTCCAGAATGTGGCGGTAAAATGCATCTAAGGGAAGGTGAATTTGAAAAGGCACACACTGATTTCTTTGAAGCGTTCAAAAACTATGATGAATCAGGGAGTCCCCGAAGAACGACCTGCTTAAAATATTTGGTCTTAGCAAACATGCTGATGAAGTCTGGAATAAATCCATTTGACTCTCAAGAGGTAACATTTGCTGTTTCCTTTACATATTGTTAGCATAAATGTCCCAGTTGGTATCTGAGTGTGTTTATTTGTTATTTTTGTCCTGTCTAGGCAAAACCATACAAAAATGATCCAGAGATTCTAGCAATGACAAATTTAGTAAGGTAAGAGTCTCTTTCCCCTAAAGAGCAAAGCTAGAAGCACGCAGTGTGTAAATTAGTGATTTGGAGTCACAGGCTCGGTTTTCAAATTATTCTTCATGGCAGTCAAAACACCGTGCTGTTTGAACATAGGTGATATCAAAAATCCATCAACAAAGGATTTACACGAAAATTGATACAAAAGCATATGTTTTTTCAGTTGGCTGTTGTATTGTTGGTTGTAAGTTGTTATTCCCAGTTTTCTAACCATCTGACTTCTTTAAAAATGTCCTCGATATATTCTTACATAGGCAGGCGTATCTGCGCGTACCCACGAGCATTTTCTTTCTTTCTCCATTCAGTTGAATAACCAAGTTACCAAATGATCCAATATCCAAAGAACCGTGGATAATTGTGTGTCTCAAAGGAGCTCTGAAGTTGCACTTTTGATCAATTTTGTCTCCACGATGCATTGCAAACCTGCTTTTAAAAATTTTAATCTGGTAGATGGGTCTACAGGGTTTGAAGTAGTCAGATCCTATTTAATTACGTGGGAATGCACCTTTTTGGACCCCAGCAGGAATTTCTTTTAAACTATACGCTAGATTTATTTGGTTCCTAAGAGAATGGAGGGGGTGGGGGGGAAGGATACTGAATTTACATGCCTTTGAGTCCATAGATATACCATAGGTACTAAATTTATATGCCTTTGAGTCCAGAAACCAAACCGTGGTGTCCACTTCATTTTCCAATTGACAAAAATTGTAACTTCTTCCTGTGTCTTGAAGTGCCTACCAGAATAACGACATCACTGAATTTGAGAAGATTCTAAAGACAAATCACAGTAACATCATGGACGCATCCCACTTTGCATAAAAGGGGAGCACATACTGGAAGAATATTAAAGCTCCTGTAGTTCTTTGAACCTTAGTGCCGTGGTTGCGGACCTCTGGCACTTGTTATGGAGCCTATCAGCCCCTGCCAGCATGGTCAATTGGTCGCAAGGGCAGGGGCTGATGGGACGGTTGCAGTAGTCCATGGAAAACAGTCTGGAGTGCCAAAGGTTCGCCACCACTGCCTTAGCATCTCCCATCTTGAATTTTCTCATCATCTGTTTCCAAAAGTTCCCTTCTAGTATTGCGCAGAAGTTGTATGGAAATAGTATTTCCCACATCCTGTGTTGGTGCTAAAAAAAAAAGACTAAAAGCAGTGGCGTAGTGGTTAAGAGCAGGTGGACTCCAATCTGGAGGAACCGGGTTTGATTCCCCGCTCTGCCTCTTGAGCTGTGGAGGCTTATCTGGGGAATTCTGATTAGCCTTGTCACTCCCACACACATCAGCTGAGTGACCTTGGGCTAGTCACAGTTCTTCTGAGCTCTCTCAGCCCCCCCTACCTCACAGGGTATTTGTTGTGAGGGGGGAGGGAAAGGAGTTTGCAAGCCCCTTTGAGTCTCCTTACAGGAGAGAAAGGGGGGATATAAATCCAACTCTTCTTCTAAAACAATTTTCCTCCATTTTTTTTAAATGTGTGGGGGTTGGGGGGAACAGCTGACTCTGTGACTGGGTTACTCACTTTGGAGCTGGCCAGGACAGTGTGGAGGAGCTGTGGGAAGGCAATGCAGAAAGGGAGCAAAGCCCCACCCCCCACCCCAAAAAAAATTCTCAGAAAAGTAGGAAGCACAGTTCAGCCTCTTGGTAACATGCTGGGCCTAGGGCAGTGGTGGCGAACCTTTGGCACTCCAGATGTTATGAACTACAATTCCCATCAGCCCCTGCCAGCATGGCCAATTGGCCATGCTGGCAGGGGCTGATGGGAATTGTAGTCCATAACATCTGGAGTGCCAAAGGTTTGCCACCACGGGCCTTGGGAGTTTTGTCCACTTGCCAGGGCCTGCATTTCCACAATCCTGAGTTCTCTGATCGGAACGGAAGAGAAGTTCCGTTCCCAAGCTTTAAGAATAAGAGACACGGACAAGATTCTTATAAGGTTCCCTTATGGTGTAGGGCGGTGACAGTTCTCTCAGAACTCTCTCATCCCACGAAGAGGCGAGCTGTGGCAAACCACCTCCGAATGTCTCTTGCCTCAAAACCCCTATGGAGTCGCCATAAGTCAGTGACTTGACCACACTTTTCCCCAGCTCTACATGGCTCACAACATAAAGGAAAGCCAGGGCTGGGGGGTAAGGGGTGGAGAGAAGATGAAAGGGAACGCAGTGGCGTAGGAGGTTAAGAGCTCGTGTATCTAATCTGGAGGAACCGGGTTTGATTCCCAGCTCTGCCGCCTGAGCTATGGAGGCTTGTCTGGGGAATTCAGATTAGCCTGTACACTCCCACACACGCCAGCTGGGTGACCTTGGGCTAGTCACAGCTTCTCAGAGCTCTCTCAGCCCCACCTACCTCACAGGGTGTTTGTTGTGAGGGGGGAAGGGCAAGGAGATTGTAAGCCTTTTGGAGTCTTTTGCAGGAGAGAAAGGGGGGATATAAATCCAAACTCTTCTTCTTTGTTTGTGAAGCTTTGGGGGCAACCCTAGAAGTGCTGGCTCTGTCGTTTATGCTTACAGTTGACATGCAGTTGAAATACATAAATTAGTCCAGAGTTTTCCTTGTTCAGTACCTTATATCCTCACTAGCAGTATCTAATATTCTTACTGGTATCCTGCATTGGCCTTTTTGTTTAAATTATTCTTCAGGTACTATTCATTGAGTCTTATCCTCAGAAAGTTTCTCTCTGCAGTGGACTACACCAAATCTGAACCTTTTAAAAAAATCTGCTACAAGAGATAGCTAACTAATCACATTGTACAAGCACTTAATGCCCTTCTATCTAAATGCATGTAATCTTGGAACTAAGAATGTCACTTGTTTCAGATTGAACGATTATTCATAGAATGACGTCTTGCTTTTCTTTTCTTCCAGAACTTTTGCGAAACATCCGAACACAAGTGCTTATAAAATTAATTAAGCCTTACACAAGAATACATATTCCTTTTATTTCTAAGGTACTTGTAATGCTGTCTCGGGAGGGTTTGGTTTCACACCCGTTGGTCAAACGCACGTACTTCTCCAGCACCTAAGCAATCTGCAAATCTATTGCAGACAGAGTATACTTTGCAGTAAGGGAGGCGAGTAAGAAAAAGGGCTATATGTCATGTTGGTTGCATAATGCATCTTCCTAATGAAAAACAGCTTTCTGGCCCTTGTGGCTGCAAAGATGTGTTTCAACTGTACTTGAAAAAACTTAAGCCGCTTTGAGGAACAGTATTATGCTTGAAGAGCCGAGTAGTCAATAGGCAGGAATCTCTGGTGGAGCCTTTCAGGAGGAATATCGGCTGTAAATAGATTGCCTGCAAGCTGCAGATGGGATGTTACTCCTTACACCTCGAAACCAGAATGAATTATTTAAAATAAATGACACCAAAAAATTGGTTTGCGTAATTTATTCTCTTTTTTTGGATTGGTTGTGTCCAGAACTTTGTTTTATACTCGCTGTGCATCAGTTTTCGCTTTTAGTCGCCCAAATGAAGCCAGAATAGAGGTAACCGGCTCTGCTGAATTTAAAACAGCCCCACCTTTTCCTTTATCGGAACATAGTCCACTGTAAGCATATGTCATCAACTGTACTTTTTGTGAGCCAACAACTCCTTGTTGGGACTCTTTAGTTTGGAGAGGAGACGCCTGAGGAGGGATATGATTGAAGTCTATAACATTATGCATGGGGTAGAAAATGGCGACAGATACATTTTTCTCTCTTTCTCATAATACTGGAACCACGGGGCATACTTTGAAAATGCTGGGGGGGGGAAGAATTAGGACTAATAAAAGGAAACACTTCTTCACGCAACGTGTGATTGGTGTTTGGAATATGCTGCCACAGGAGGTGGTGATGGCCACTAACCTGGATAGCTTTAAAAGGGGTTTGGACAGATTTATGGAGGAGAAGTTGATCTATGGCTACCAATCTTGATCCTCCTTGATCTGAGATTTCAAATACC
Organism: Sphaerodactylus townsendi; assembly: GCF_021028975.2. Classification (NCBI taxonomy): domain Eukaryota; kingdom Metazoa; phylum Chordata; class Lepidosauria; order Squamata; family Sphaerodactylidae; genus Sphaerodactylus; species Sphaerodactylus townsendi. The sequence goes on along the minus strand of NC_059441.1, from coordinate 17,297,814 downwards.
TTAGCAGACCAGGTTCTTGGGAGCAGCATCAGAAGGCCATTGCTTTCACCTCCTGCATGTGAGCTCCCAAAGGCATCTGGTGGGCCACTGCGAGTAGCAGAGTGCTGGACTAGATGGACTCTGGGCTGATCCAGCAGGCTCTTTCTTATGTTCTTATAACTCATGGGATTAGGCTGTAAATGCATTCCCAGCTGCAAGCGGTGAGAACGTTCCTTTTTGGAGAAGTTACGCCAAAGTGGCTCCTTCTAGACTAGAGATCTTCAGGAATCTCTTTCTTTTCTGTCCCTTCCCTTTTAACAAGATGAATATCGGTACTAGGTGTTGTGCGTAGACCATCTTGATATAGGAAAACAAGCAACTACCAATGGTATAAGGACATTTACTGTCTGTTTTTTCTTCCTTAGGAGTTAAACATAGATGTAGCTGATGTGGAAAGCTTACTTGTGCAGTGTATACTGGATAAGTGAGTATTTGTTATCTTCTTTCTCAGAGCCCTAGATACTTATTTACTAATAGCACAGAGGAAGTACACGATATATGTATGAAAATGCTGTTATGTGTAAGTATATTTATTGGCACCAGTTGTATGATTTAGGTGAGGAGGAGCTCAGAAACAGTAAGATTGACATCCTCAAAAAACTTTATTTTAGGTCGGCTTCTCTAATGCACAAAGAAAGCATATGTCTACCAGTTATTGTTTAGTAATGGAAAGCATAAGCATAAAAATTGAAGGTTCCCCCCCAAGCCCACCTGAAGAAGGCCATCTTCTTCAAGTCACCATGGTATAGTGGTTGAAGGCGATTGGACTCGTCACCGATTCGGTTTTGCGTTCCCCACTCCGCCATCGAGCAATGGAGTCTTATCGCGAGGACGAACCGGAAAGATTTGTTTCCCCATTCCTGCGCTGGGACGACGCCAGGAGGCTGGTCACAGTTCTTCTGAATTCTCTCAGCCCCACCTACCTCACAAGGTGTCTGTTGTGGGGAGAGGAAGGGAAAGGAGTTTGTAAGCCACATTGAGTCTCCTTAAAGGAGAGAAAGGCAGGATATAAATCCAAACTCCTCCTCTTCTTCTTAAAGTTTCCCGCAGTTTTATTCCAACATTGTAATATTCAAAGTGCAGGAAAAAAAGATTTCCACCTTTCAACGCATTAAAGGAAAGAACTTTTCAGACTATCAGGGCGGTTGGGAAGCGTATTGATTTTAATGACACGGCCTCGGACGGAATATTTGGCGCTAAACAAAGAAACTGGATGAACATATGTCCGGAGTGCTTTGATTGCGAGATTCTTCCTGAAACTGGCAAGAGTTTGGATTCGAAAGAGCCCTTATGAGTTGCGTCTTCCAACGGCTATGATTCTAGGCAAGAGATTTCGCTATGTAATAAAAGCAGCATATAAGAGTGATAAATCCAGGGTGCTCCCATGGTAAAGGGATCAGGAACACGCCAATGGGCTCCTGAGAACCTTCATCTTCTTTCCATCTCCTTTCTTGTCAAGTCCACACCAAACCTTTCGTTTGGACTGACATTTCCGGGCGACAAGCGGACAGGGTGGTATCTTTTCTGCGACCTTTTAGCACTATTCATGGCCGAATCGATCAAGTCAATCAACTCCTTGAGCTGGATCATCAGAAAAGGGGCGGAGCACGGTATACCGCTTTAGATAAATGGACCAACCAACTAAATTCTCTCAACCAGGCCAACCGTAATCCCAGCAAACTGAAACTAAAACGGAGAACAAGCGATGGCGGATGCGTTCTTAAGGCAAGAACAGCTTTCTTTCGACGCCAGACCTTGTCTCAGGCTGGGATACATGGCTGAAGCGCATTGGTTGGTGTGCCCTGAAATTATTTGGAGTTAATGGCAGAAGTGCTTTGAGGCTGGTTTGTGTTTCGCCAATTTGGCTACATTTATCCGCTTTCCTTGAAAAAACTAACCAGAACAGCTTCGCTCGCCGGAAAACAGACAAAATGCCGTGGGATTTATGCTGTGTTTGACATCTGGCCCTCACCATGCAACACCCTAAAAACCTGCCAAGAGGCAACTAGTGACTGGAGGGAAGGTTTTCGTTTGTCATGAATTTTAAATACACTGACACGTTCCTGTTGGTTAAATTTAAACATTATTTTACCTGCAGAAAAGTAATTCTCTCACACACACACACAAAAAATAACCTGCAATAACTTGAAATGCATACTCCCCCCCCTTTGGAACACTCCCCCCCCCCCTTTTCTCATGTATAAATCAAAACGTTTGCTGCATTTTGCAAAAATGTCAATTCTCCAAAAATGTGTCCGTATATTTCTGTACCTGCAGTGTAGTAAAGGTTTAGAAGAAACCCCATCATTATGGTGGCATACTGTCACTTAGGTTTCAAGCAGCAAAAATAAACAGTGCAGTTCAGAAATTGTACAGGTCTTGTTTCGTGATGTGCTTCTCGTGACGCGGCATCAATTACAAAAGAAGCCGCCCGAGCATCGAAGAACATGACATACACCGCGATTTTCTACCATACCGCATTATTCCATTATTACATCTCTGGTCACCGTCATAGAAGGCTTCCATGCGAGTCATACGTCGCTTTTCCCCTTTCTTTCCAGGACAGGGCCAATCTAGCTAGCCACAATTAGGTGATCTAAAAAGCAGCATGTCTATGTATGCGCTCCTCTTTCCTCTTCTCAACCACGGCTGGTGTTGAGAATATTTGAGAAGTTTGGGCAAATTTGACAGCGATACTACCCAACACTGGACCACCGGTTAGAAGTGGAGCTTACCAAACTTACGCCGAGTGAACTTCAGCAACGATGAAGCGTAGGAGGTTAAGAGCTCGGGTAGCATCTAATCTGGAGGAACCGGGTTTGATTCCCAGCTCTGCCGCCTGAAACTGTGGAGAGCTTATCTAAAGAATTCAGATTAGCCTGGCGACTCTACGCCAACTGGGCGACCTCGGGTAAATCACAACTTCTCGAAGACTCTCAGCGCCTCACAGGGTGTTTGTTGTGAGGGGGGAAGGGCAAGGAGATTGTCAGCCCCTTTGAGTCTCCTGCAGGAGAGAAAGGGGGATATAAATCCAAACTCTTCTTCTTCTTCTACAGTTAGGGGGGGGGGGGGTCGCCGCGCAAATGCAGTCACGATATTTTATCATAGACTCTGTTCCACATAAAGATGATACTAGATGGTATATTCTTCTGCCACAGAACAAAGCGAAAGCGCAAGATAACTATTGCGTTGTGGGATGCTCTGCCTGGCGTGTCTTAGTGCTTCACGAAGTCTAACGAATCCGTTGGAAGAGTCATAAAATACGATGCGCTTGGCATAAATGCTCTTCTATCAAAATGCCATGTTCAAAAATGCGCATCATAATGCGTAAAAATGAATGATAATTCTCATATTCATTCAGGACTACCCTGTTTCCCCGAATATAAGACATCCCCGGAAAATAAGACGTAGTAGAGGTTTTGCTAAAGTGTGAAATATAAGGCATCCCCCCAAAAGTAAGACGTAGCAAAGTTTTTGTTTGGAAGCATGCCTGACGAACAGAACGCAGGAAGATAGGGCGCGGATGGCCTGAAGATTGACATAGCGGGGCTTTGGGAGGAAAAATTAATCTCAAGGAACTGGCGTATTTTCGGCGCCAGACGGTATGCGATTCGATTTTGCGGTAGCAGAAACATACAACTTCCCTCAACCGCTGCACCCCAACTGACTGAACTATCAATACTTTCGCTGGAACAGGGGATTAACAGATTAACTCCAAAATTTGAGAAGGAAGAGGCCAGTGACCGCATCACCAGGATGGGGCGGTTTATAACGTATCGTGGATAACTACCGAAGCAAAGGTTCAATGGTCTGATTATTTGCTATTCATTTGACATTGGAGACACGATTGGCAGCCTACGCTGGCTGCCTTCAATTTTGCATGTGTGTTTATTTTTCCCCGTCTCTGTGGGGTTTATATGCAAGCTAGCAATTGAAAGTTGCTGGTTTTAATAGGCTTGTTGACATAGGGTGCGTGGACATCTGTCATGCCGGCTGTTGCTTGGGAGCATCTGAGGACTGGACTCTTTGGACCTTGGTTTTAGATAAGCACTGGATACCGGTGAGGCTCAGCCGGCCAAAATATGAACTTTGTGGCTTACTCTTCAAACACACCTACACCAGAAGAAGCAACCTGAGATGCAGACGGCTAGCATTAGGAAAATATTTGGGAGAGCAACACAGCGGTCACATTGTTGTGCATTCAGCTAAAACAGGACCCAACAGATATCCTGATTTAAGCAGTTTGGGGGTTGTCTTTTCGGTTTTGTCAAAATGAGTTGGCTGGTTTTTATAGTTAGATTGCTGATGGGAGTCTCCATCTTGGAAGGTTGGTAGGTAGATTCATTGGTGGGTAGGTAGCCACAGGCCGCGATTGAACCACCATTGAATCCATGCCCTATGAGGAGAGTCTTAGGGAGCTGGGGATGTTTAGTTTGGTGAAGAGGTGGCATGATATCCATGTTTAGATATTTGGAGGGATGTCATGTCGAAGAGGGAGCAAGCTTCTTTTGTGCTGCTCCAGAGACTAGGACCAGGAGTAAGGGGTTCAAGGTGAAGGAAAAGAGATTCCACCTACGCGCCAGGAAAAGACTTTCTTTCCTGACAGTCAGGTCTGGTAGGCGGTTCTGGAATGTGCTGGCGGCAGGTTAATGGTGGGATCATCTCTCCTTCATTTGGAGGTTTTAAAAGAGAGGCTGGAACATCTGTCAGAGATGCTTTGTTAATGCGTTTCACCATTGCCAGGGGTTGGACTTGATGGCCCTTAGGTTATAGCACTTCCAACTTTATGATTCTATGGTTTTGACAGGTTTAAACACAGTTAACTCTGTTGGGTTGTACCTCTGTGGTTGGTTGTACCCAAAGTTTTATGATACATAAAGGACAAGGTGTTGTTGTTTTTTTGTGAACAAATGTACGAGACTTTCATTAAAAGAATAAGTTGCTGTTTTAATCTCGCTCCGCCGTTGCTGCTGAGCTGGCAAGTGACATTCCGAGGAGGAGGCTCTGGAATCCAACTTTGCAGGCAGGAATCTATACAGCCCTCCTACACTACTGACATATTGATGGAAGAATTGCAGCAGTGTAATTGAAAAGCATGGCGTTTACGACTCGGCTGGTAGCAACAGATGGGAGCAGGGATTAGTACACCCAAACTTCCATTTCAGTCAATTAAAAGCACACAGCTATTTATCTAAAGTGGTTGCTCTTTGCGGAATTGTGCTCAGCCTTGGATACCTTTGTTAAAATGACATTAATCACGAGCTGAGCTCCCTGGATCTGTTCTTGCACAAACCAGCATCCCTTGCACAAAGGAGCGTCTTTTAAAAGTTTGTGCAATGCCAAGAGCAGAATTTCACAAAATAGTTCTGGCTCGGAATGAGGTCGGGTCAGGTCATATTTCGTCAAAAGAACATAATTAGGCCCAGCAAAGCGGGACCAGCGCATGTGCGCTCACAGACCTGTGGCCAGTACAGTGGAAACAGTAACAGGAAGTGGTTCTGGTGGGTTTTCCGGGCTGTGTGGCCGTGGTCTGGTGGATCTTGTTAAGAACATAAGAACAAGCCAGCTGGATCAGACCAGAGTCCATCTAGTCCAGCTCTCTGCTACTCGCAGTGGCCCACCAGGTGCCTTTGGGAGCTCACTTGCAGGATGTGAAAGCAATGGCCTTCTGCGGCTGTTGCTCCCAAGCACCTGGACTGTTAAGGCATTTGCAATCTCAGATCAAAGAGGATCAAGATTGGTAGCCATAGATCGACTTCTCCATAAATCTGTCCAAGCCCCTTTTAAAGCTATCCAAGTTGAGTGGCCCATCCTTTACCACCTCCTGTGGCAGAATATTGCCAAACACACCAATCACCGCGTTGCGTTGAAGAAGTGTTTCGCTTTTATTAGTCCTAATTCTTCCCCAGCATTTTCAATGAATGCCCCCTGGTTCTAGTATTGGGAGAAAGAGAGAAAAATTTCTCTCTGTCAACATTTTCTACCGATGCATGGTGGAATTTTGTGAACTTCAATCATATCCCCTCAGCCGCCGCCTCTCCAAACTAAAGAGTCCCAAACGCTGCAGCCTCTCCTCATAGGGAAGGTGCTCCAGTCCCTCAATCATCCTTGTTGCCCTTCTCTGCACTTTTTCTATCTCCTCAATATTCTTTTTGAGATGCGGCGACCAGAACTGGACACAGTACTCCAAGTGCGGTTGCACCACGGCTTTATATAAGGGCAGCGGTAATCCTTGCACAGTTTTATTTATCAACTCCTTTTCCTAATTATCCCCAGCATAGAGTTTGCCTTTTTCACAGCTGCCATGCATTGAGTTGACATTCGCATGGAACTATCAACTAAAGAGCGCGTAAATCCCTTTCCCTGGTCTGTGACTGATAGCGCTGACGAGCTTGGCCGAAAGCGTCTTAACGTATCTGTGGCTGGCATCTGTGCAGGCAAAACGTTAGGAAGAAGATCTACCAGACCATGGCCACACAGCCCGGAAAACCCACCACAACCAGTTGAATCCGGCCATGCAAGCCTTCGACCAATACAGTAATAGGAAGCTTCACAGATGCGTAAAAGGATGTCAAGAAGGGAGTGCAAATTCTCCAAGGAGCTCAGGGTACCTTGGGACGAGTTTTGGTTTTTCCAGCATGGTGTCATGGTTAAGAGCAGATGCACTCTAATCTGGAAAACCGGGTTTGATTCCCCACTCCTCCCCCTGAGTGGCGGAGACTTATCTGGTGAACCGGATGTGTTTCCACCCTCCCACATTCCTGCTGGGTGACCTTGGGCTAGTCACAGTTCTCTCCAAACTCTCTCAGCCCCACATATGCCTCAGAAGGTGTCTGTTAGTGGGGACAGGAAGGGAAAGGAGCTTGTAAGCCACCTTGAGTCTCCTTACAGGAGAGAGAGGAAGGTGGAATATAAATCCAAACTCCTCCTCTTCCTCCTCCTAAATTAGCAGCTGGAGTGATTTTTACCCATTTTCTGTGTTTTTTTTTCTTTAAGTTTCTGTTCTTTTGAGGGGAAAAGAGCTGAGAAGAAGCTTCCAGTTGCTTTTAATGATACAATCCGCTGTAGTCAGCCAATAAAAGCATGAATCAACAGAACATTTAATATTTTAATTTAATTTAATTTATTTTGACGCTTCTCTTCATGCTTGCTTCATGTGGCGTTTTGGCAGTTGTAGACACAGAAGATCGTAAGCACGGTGGCTTCTGTAGCAGCTTGAAAATGGGTGATGAAACTGGCATCTTCTTTAAGGTTCCCATAGTCAGCAGGAATGGGGTCAGTGCCAACAATGCGCTGAACCAGTTATTGAATCTTGCCCCACTTCAATGGGAATCAAACAGGAATTGCTTCAGTCCTCCTGGTTTAAAATCTTCATGTCTCATTCTTCAAGGAGATGGTTTCAGAAGCTGGCTTGAGAACCAGAATTAAACTGAGCCCCAACCTTTCCTTGTCGGACACCAGAGTAAAGCTGGTTGAAAAATATGGATCTGCCAGCATAGGTCAAGAAACAGATTTTGCAAACTAGATGTAGTCCCAGCGCGTTCAGTTTATGCTGTCCTGTTGCAAGAATGGGAAGTGTGCAGTAGAAGAAGAAGAAGAAGAGTTTGGATTTATATCCCCCCTTTCTCTCCTGTAGGAGACTCAAAGGGGCTTACAAACTCCTTTCCCTTCCCCCCTCACAACAAACACCCTGTGAGGTAGGTGGGGCTGAGAGAGCTCCGAAGAACTGTGACTAGCCCAAGGTCACCCAGCTGGTGTGTGTGGGAGTGCACAGGCTAAGCTGAATTCCCCAGATAAGCCTCCACAGCTCAGGCGGCAGAACGGAGAATCAAACCCGGTTCCTCCAGATTAGATACATGAGCTCTTAACCTCCTACGCCACTGTGTAGAAGATTATTTGCTTAGAACCATCAGTTGGGTCCCCAAAAATATAACCTGTCTTGTTCTTTTTGATCGTTCTAACCCGGGGGTCTGCAACCTGTGGCTCTCCAGATCTCCATGAACATCTGGAGAGTTGCAGGTTGCAGACCCCTGTTCTAACCGGTTTAGTGACAGGGAGCAACCACTGTCCTCCAAATGTCCAAGCCCACAAATGTGCCCACTTGTTGATACTTGAGATTAACCCGAATACTTTCTGCAATTCTTTGTGTTTTTTTAATTTTATTTTGCAAAATATAGTCAAGGACCTCGCATGATGCTGTTCTTAAAGGAGCGACAGAATCCATGCGCAAGGCAGCCATCAAGTTGTGAAAAGGTCAGGGTGAGTCTGTGGTTCCATCATCGACAATGTGGTATTGTTGCTTTGAGTTGTGCCACGTTGAACGTACACAATGAACCGACAGTGACTCCTGCTCCATGCGCAGTAACTATACGTGGGTTTACTGAGATGGACTAGATTCTGACTGTTACGCAGACAATGGTGATAATGCAGTTCTTCAGAGCAGACTAGTAGATGGGGAAAGATTTTTTTTTCTCCTCATTCCAGAAGATGCAGAATCGGAAGATGAAACAGTTGTGAGTGCGATCAGCGTTCTGTTCCCCAAGCAAACCAGTCTTAGGTGCCCTGTACTTGGCCAGAACAGAGTAGGGAACTCACAAGCAAGGTTTAACAGTTTTTTAAAAAAAGGTTTTTTGCTTAGAAGAATTGAGACCCTAACTCCTCCCACGGTCCGACTAAAATAAAGTACTTCCTTGACAGGAACAACTTGAAGCTTGAGACTTTTCTCCTTTCCTGACTCCTTCCAGGATGGTCCACTTTGTCTGGGCTTCCTCTTAGTTCCTTCAGTGTCCTTTATCTGGATTCTACTTTCTGTTAACACCTTAACTTAATGCTCTCTATATACACCATAGATGTAAGAGATATTGCAGCCTTCCAACTCCCTTGGCACCTTAGACTAACTGAGCTAAACGGGCACTACTGGGTAATGAAAGGAAGGCTGTAAGGCTGCTGCCTCTAGGGCAGTGGTGGTGAACCTTTGGCACTCCAGATGTTATGGACTACAATTCCCATCAGCCCCTGCCAAAGGTTCGCCACCACGGCTCTAGGGGGCTTCTTAAAGGGACAGGGTCTAACTACAGTTCCCTCCCTTAGAACACTATACAAAGGAACTGAACCCATACTAGCTATAGCAGTGGTTCTCAACCTGTGGGTCGGGACCCCTTTGGGGGTCGAACAACCCTTTCACAGGGGTCACCTAAGACTCTCTGCATCAGTGTTCTCCACCTGTAAAATGGATAAATGTTAGGGTTGGGGGTCACCACAACATAAGGAATTGTATTAAAGGGTCGTAGCATTAGGAAGGTTGAGAACCACTGAGCTATAGGGACAGCTGAGACTTAATAAGAAAACAATAAGAGCTTCTCTGAGGGCATGGCAATCAGTATTCCCTGTAATGTACCTTTCGGGCCAATCTGGGTCAGAATTGACACGAGTCCACAGTATGCTATAATATCACTCTAAAATCGTAGCTCAGCTTCCAATGTCTCCAAGGGCTGCAGCACGGTTACTGAGCCTGGGGCGAGGGTGGCTGCCATGCCAAAAGGGAGGGGGAAACCCTGTGCTTTAGGCCAACCACATGTCCTTCTGCCAATCTTTTGACCCCTTCCAGTCCGGCTTCCGTGCTGGGCATGGGACGGAGACTGTTCTCGTCGCCGTCACAGATACACTCCGTATTCAGCTTGACCAAGGCGGATCGGCGCTGCTGGTGTTGTTAGATCTCACCGCAGCGTTTGATGTGGTCGACCACGACCTTTTGGCCCACCGCCTGGCCGCCTCCGGAGTGCGGGGCACTGTCCTTCAGTGGATAACGCTATCGTTTCTCCGGGGCCGGAATCAGCTTTCAAGTGAAGTCGCCGAAGGACCAGGCTTATCCCGGAAGTGCCGCTCCAATCTGCGGTGTAATACCCAGGAGGACATTACTGCGCTGTTATTTAACATCTACATCGCGACCTCTTGCTCAGCATGAGTTTCGATGCGGAGTTTTGGGCTGATTTGCCATCGAATGCGGCTGATGACACACAGCTCATTCTGTTGATGGAGGGAGCAGCCGCCGCTATCGCGGCTCTACAGCACTGTTTGGAAATGATGCGGTGGCTGGTTGGTTCGCGACAAGAGCAGGTTAAAACTGAATCCATCGAAGGGCGGAGATCCTCTGGCTACCGGCCATGAGGAGGAACTTTCCAGCCGCCGGTATTGTGGGAGGGTCACATTGGCAAACCGACCCCCTCCGTCCGCAACCTTACCGGCGGTCCACCTGGATTTGTCATTCTCTCAATGGAGACCCAGGTGGCCCTTTCAACGAGCGCGGGCTGCTTTTCCACGCTTCGTCAGGAAGCCAATGACTGGCCCCTTCCTCTCCAAAGCGGATCTAGCCTCTGTGATCCAATACAGCGGTTAAATCTCCAGATTAGACTATTGTAACTTCGCTCTACAGCGAAGACGCTTCCGCTTCGCGTTTGACCCGGCGATTAAAAACTGGTTTCACCATGCAGCAGCAAGATCTTAGCCCACGAGGCGAAGCGACTTTCGAGAACACATTCAGCCTGTGCTGCGGCAGCTGCATTGTGCAGCTTCCAGTAGAGTTCCGGGATCATCTCTTCAAGGTGTTGGTGAGCGACTGGAACGAACCTTTACCAAGGCCGATTCGCGGCCTGGGGCCATCGTGTGCCTTCCGAAGACCGCATCACCCCATGCACGTCCCCTCATAGCGTGGCCTCTCGATCGGTGGAGGCCAATCTACCTGGTGAAGTCCCTGGCCACTCGGCAATGCGGCTGGCCTCCACGCAGGCCAGGACAGCTTTACAGCCCTGGCCCCGGCCTGGTGGAAACGCTCTTCCACCAGCTGTCCGAACCTCTCGCGGGTTACCACATGAAGGGAGTTCTTCGCAGGATAACCTGTAGGACTTCGAGAAACTGTTCAGCGGGGCCTTTGGAGGAACCGGCAGCTAATGAGATGCCCCTTCCTTGGCCCTTAACATCTGGGCCGCTAACCACCTAATGAGACTCGCCATGCCTCCCTTTACCGTGGGGAGGGAGGGACTTTATATTTTTGGAACGCTGGACGCCACCTACATCTTGAATTTAAATTCAAATCTGAACTTGAGTTTTATATTTAGTAATTATATTGGGAAATTTTATCGCTGCTTTTAAATGTTTATTTAATTATATTGTGTTTTAAATGTTGTACACCGCCCAGAGCCCTTCGGGGATGGGGCGGTATAAAAATCTAATAAATAAATAAATAAATAAATAAATCAGCACCACAGACTTCCACTGCCTGGCCACCGCTCAGACGGTTAGAACGTGAAGCTAATACCATTGGAGGGCATGCGTATCTTCACAGGGCTTCATCTTAGGTTTCACATCCTAGTGTAGTGGTTAAGAGCAGGTCGATTCAAATCTGGAGAACCAGGTTTGATTCCCCACTCCTCCACTTGAGTGGCAGAGGCTTATCTGGTGAGCCAGATGTGTTTCTGCACTCCTACATTCCTGCTGGGTGACCTCAGGGTAGTCACAGTTCTTCAGAACTCTCTCAGCCCCACCTACCTCACAAGGTGTCTTTTGTGGGGAGAGGAAGGGACAGGAGCTTGGAAGCCACCTTGAGTCTTTTTACAGTAGAAAAAGGTGGGGTATAAATCCAAACTCTTTTTCTAATTCCTACTGAATTAAGCCCATCAACTTTACTGTGTTCCACCTAGCACAGTGATGGCGAACCTTTTCGAGACCGAGTGCCCAAATTGCAACTCAAAACCCACTTATTTATCGCAAAGTGCCAGCATGGCAATTTAACCTGAATACTGAGGTTTTAGTTTAGAAAAAACGGTGGGCTCTGAGGCGTGCGTTACTCAGGAGTAGGCTTGGTGGTAGTCGGTGGCTTTGCTTTGAAGCAACCCGTGCAACTCTTCCAATGGGTGAATCATGATGCTAGGAGGGTTTTCTCAGAAGCAAGCCCCATTGCCAGCAACCGAGCTTACTCCCAGGTAAAGGATCATGCTTTAGTTCATGAAAATCAGTGGGGTTTAATAGTGCTTAACAGGGTTACCTACACTGCTTCAACCCTTCTTATACATGCTGGCAAGAACTAAGGTTCTTAGGTTTTGCTAATGCCGTAATAATGTCGGAGGCCCAGCAGCCCAGGCCAGCCTAGATGTGGGGGGGGGGGGCACTCTGTTTGCGCGTGCCCACACAGAGGGCTCTGAGTGCCACCTCTGGCACCCGTGCCATAGGTTCGCCACCACTGACCTAGCAAAATCCGTCTGCAGAGCTACAGGGTTGCCACAACCTATATCAGCACTGCTGGCTTCTTGCAATGTGTGTCCAGACATCCTGAGGATAACACACCTTGTCTTTTTGCAGTATGAGCAGGCCTTGGAGTAGATGGAAACTGGATCATGAGTAGGACCCAGCACACACATCCCATCACTCTACCACCCTCTGTAGTGTGGATGGCGTGGTCCTTGGATGGACCAGCTATCGAAAGGATGGGCACCGTTGCTATGTTGTAATCCAACAGCCTCTTGAAAGTACTACTCGAGTTAGTTCTGAAGAGCATTCATTGTTGAACAAGTCTGAATAACAGCCATTCTCTTCTCTTTTTTTTTTCTTCAAGCGAGTGACCTTTATGTGGGTATGTATTTCTGGATCATAAAAGAGAATGGCACAATGGACATTTTCATCGTAGCAATACATTTGTCTTAAATACGATCTAGCAAATGTCTTAAGAAAATGTCACAGGCTATAACTTGACTGTCTGCGCGATCGTGGAGCAGGGAGAGTTCAGGATTCCTCACGAGCTGAACCGCATTCCATGTGAAAAAAATCCTGATGACCGTAACAAAGGAAGCGCTTGTTTGGGGGGGGTCTTGTTTGCAGCGAGCATTTTTCATTGGGTTCTCTGTCCAGGCGGACGAGTTCTCCTACATTTCTTCGGAAAAGAGCTGTGCCCAGGTTTTTTAAAGAACGTGTTTCTCAACAGAAGCGCAGCATGTACTAATACGTGAAGGAGACCGAGAGGGGTTCAGCGCGCTTTCTTGGCCAAGTTATGAAATCTGAACACTGGCTAAACTGGTTACTGACATTCTGTGTGTTTGGAACGCTCCTCTTAACACACAGGATTTGAAAATGCTTGCTGTAAACCCCTGTGGATCTGAGCGGATACACACCTTTCACATAACTGGTAGAAAAGATGGAAACTATTCATGAATGCAACATCAGAAACATCAGGAGAGGAATAGCCTGGAACATTTAATGCTGATACCAACAGAACATGTCGTTTATTTAAGGCAAGCCTGAATACCAACTTAAGCACTGTCGTATTTTGGGAGAACGAACTGCTAAGTAAATCTAAGTAAGACTGAGTTGTACGTCCATGGGCATTTTTGTACACAGGGCTTAAAGCAGCTCTTGCTTCAACCGCTTTTAATGGCGCCATAAATCCTACAAGGGCCAGAATGCTAATTTGTATTACAAATGCCTCTCCATAATGAAATATGCTCAGTTCTTTCTACCCTTTTTCCAGTTCACCTCCTATATCCCAGAACACCTGTCCGATTTCCCCCCATTCTTCCAAACTTCACATACAAGCTACAAGGGTCAGTGCTATCAGTCACAGACCAGGAAAGGGATTTGGGCGTCTTAGTTGATAGTTCCATGGGAATGTCAACTCAATGCATGGCAGCTGTGAAAAAGGCAAACTCTATGCTGGGGATCATTAGGAAAGGAATTGAGAATAAAACTGCAAAGATTGTCATGCCCTTATATAAAGCAGTGGTGCGACCGCACTTGGAGTACTGTGTCCAGTTCTGGTCGCCGCATCTCAAAAAGAATATTGAGGAGATAGAAAAAGTTGCAGAGAAAGGCAACAAGGATGATTGAGGGACTGGAGCACCTTCCCTATGAGGAGAGGCTGCAGCGTTTGGGACTCTTTAGTTTGGAGAGGAGATGGCTGAGGGGGGATATGATTGAAGTCTATAAAATGATGCATGGGGTACAAAATGTTGACAGAGAGAAATTTTTCTCTCTTTCTCCCAATACTAGAACCAGGGGGCATTCATTGAAAATGCTGGGGGGAAGAATGAGGACTAATAAAAGGAAACACTTCTTCACGCAACGTGTGATTGGTGTTTGGAATATGCTGCCACAGGAGGTGGTGATGGCCACTAACCTGGATAGCTTTAAAAGGGGCTTGGACATATTTATGGAGGAGAAGTCGATCTCTGACTCCCAATCTTGATCCTCTTTGATCTCAGATTGCAAATGCCTTAGCAGACCAGGTGCTCGGGAGCAACAGCCGCAGAAGGCCATTGCTTTCACATCCTGCACGTGAGCTCCCAAAGGCACCTGGTGGGCCACTGCGAGTAGCAGAGAGCTGGACTAGATGGACTCTGGTCTGATCCAGCTGGCTTGTTCTTATGTTCTTATGCTGTATCAAGGTTTTAACACTTTTGGAGCTAAACAACTTGATCTGGAGAATCAAACACTTTTATCTCAGGCAAACAGAGCTTGTTCTCCCTTGAGTTATGGACTCTTTCCTTCGAGAAGAACACTGCCAGCATATTTCATCAACCTCACTTCACCGGCTATGAGACAATCATTTATGCAGGCTCGGCTAAAGGTCCTTCCTTCGGCCATCACGTGGGGAAGATTCTCTCAAGTCCCTTTACGAGAAAGGTTACGTCAGGCGTCTGCAACCTGTGGCTCTCCAGATGTTCATGGACTACAATTCCCATCAGCATCTGCCAGCATGGCCAACTGGAACATATTCTATTGCACCGTACTAATCATATCAAGTGAGGAGATTATTCATCGAGCCCCACATAAACAGATGTCTACCCATCTCTGATTTGGATAAGATTCGGCGGCTTCTAAATGACTGCAGTATTAGACTAACTGAAGACGTGGCAACATTTTTAGTATCAATTTAATTAAGTACATACAAACCGAATAACTGGTTTCAATACCTTTGACCTTTTTTCCTTTTTACCTATGCCAAAGGTAAAGGTAATAGTAATAACTAAACAACACGTTTCAAACTCGGGTTTACGAGTGGGGTGTGGGAAAAGTCTTATTGTGCCTGGTGAGTCCAAGACAGGTTGTGTCTGTTTCATAACACATAATGAGAACACATAGCAACTATGAAATCGACAGATCCCCAACAAGGACAAGCGCTTTCCCCCCTGGAGTTCTGATTAGGTTTTTGCTGATGAGAGATAACACGAGTTTTACCTCTGTCACAATGCTTTGCTCAAAACCAAATGAAATGTTTACTTTGATCTTCTCTTGAAACAGAGCCAGGTCATTTCAGAATTTGTTCTAATGACCTGGACATTCTTTTTTTTAATCGTAGATTAATCAAATTACACATGGCCTTCGATCATTTTGCTTGTAGGAGAGTTGTAAAGCCACGTCAATCAATCACATTATGTGATATCTTTAGTGTGCCATGTTTCTCAATTGTAGTTATGCCAACAGAATCAAGCAGACTTATAAAACAAGGATAATTCCCAGAAGGGTGTACATGCAAATGCTCATAGCAGAAGTGTCTATTTCCTAGAGGTAGTCTTTCTTGTGCATCATAACCTCTGGATTGCGTTTTTTTTTTTAAATAAGACTTTAAAGGCCTATGTATAAAGAAAAACCAAACAACCCAAAGCCAAGTAATAAAATATGAAATGCATAAAACCCAAAAAATATTGACATTTCTGCTATGGACATTTACATAACTGCTAACTTTGGAGTGTAGAGGCCCACATTAAGTTTGTCAGACGTAGAGCTAGTCTAGTCTAGTGTGTCTTTTCAAATAAAAATACCCCCCATTTTTTTCTACGCTTACCTCAGCTATAAATTCATGAGGTGTCCTTAAGTAACCTCCAGTTACACAAACACACGCACCCTCTTCAGCCCCATAGGGAAATAATACTGACCTGCTTGAAGGATTATTGTGAGAGTTACTGGTGAGAGTGATATAAAACTTACTTCATAAGAACATAAGAGAGAGAACATAAGAACATAAGAGCAAGCCAGCTGGATCAGACCAGAGTCCATCTAGTCCAGCTCTCTGCTACTCGCAGTGGCCCACCAGGTGCCTTTGGGAGCTCATGTGCAGGATGTGAAAGCAATGGCCTTCTGCGGCTGTTGCTCCCGAGCACCTGGACTGTTAAGGCATTTGCAATCTGAGATCAAAGAGGATCAAGATTGGTAGCCATGAATCGACTTCTCCTCCATAAATCTGTCCAAGCCCCTTTTAAAGCTATCCAGGTTAGTGGCCATCACCACCTCCTGTGGCAGCATATTCCAAACACCAATCACACGTTGCGTGAAGAAGTGTTTCCTTTTATTAGTCCTCATTCTTCCCCCCAGCATTTTCAATGTGTGCCCCCTGGTTCTAGTATTGTGAGAAAGAGAGAAAATTTTATCTCTGTCAACATTTTCTACCCCATGCATCATTTTATAGACTTCAATCATCCCCCCTCAGCCGTCTCCTCTCCAAACTAAAGAGTCCCAAACGCTGCAGCCTCTCCTCATAGGGAAGGTGCTCCAGTCCCTGAATCATCCTTGTTGCCCTTCTCTGCAACTTTTTCTATCTCCTCAATGTCCTTTTTGAGATGCGGCAACCAGAACTGGACACAGTACTCCAAGTGCGGTCGCACCACGGCTTTATATAAGGGCATGACAATCTTTGCAGTTTTCAGTTGTAATTCCATTACAGACTAAGAGAACAAACCATCCCTGCACCATTCTCTCCTCGAAAACCCTACAGGATTGCCATAAATTGCCTGCGATTAGCTGGACGAAAGGGTTACGTGACATTGGATAAGACTGAGTGGACACGTTGGTTAGACACAACTTGTGTCCAGCCAACATTTCCACTCAGTCTTATCCAACATCCCTCCCTAGTCCAGCGACCCCTTCCCTTCCTCATCAGCAGAAAAGCTGGTTGGACCCAACCTATTATCACACCAACCTATTATTGCCCAGCTCCTGGGTAGAAATTTGATGTTCCAGCTTTTGGGTAGAAATTGGTTGAACGTCCTGTTCTCAACGACTGTGTATCCAAAGCGAGGCCTTCGATTAGAACTTTAACTTGAAGTGATTTTGAGGACTTGCTGGCTAGCTGTGCTTTTTGGTTTGCTGGTAAGTTCAGGGGTTTCCTTCCATATTTTGCTGAAAAGAGAGGTCTGGGTAGCTCAGAATGGAGTTATGCATGTCTTGGTAGGGTTGCCAAGTAACCCCCGACAACTGGCGTGGGTGGGGAAGGTTGCCTGAACGTTTGGTGATGGAACCTGGAGAAGATGGAGACCACAATGGGGTACAATGTTATAGATTTCAGCCTCCCAACACATCAATTTTCTTCCAGGGGAACTGATGAACTCTGTAGTCTGTCAGGAGTGCTTTGATTGTGTCTTTCTGCATGGCAGGGGGCTGGAGAGTCCATGTGGACTCTTCCAACTCTATGATTCTGTTATTTGAACCTGAGTCTCACAGATCCTAGACTGACATCTCTGGTCCCTTTCTTCTCTTTGCTCCCATCTTTGCTCCAACAATATCCCTTTTCATAGGTGCTTGTAAAGGTTAACCTAAAAGAATTATGGGTAATGGCAATGCATTGCAGGGTTAGCAATCTCTAGAACTTGAGTACAACCAATTATTTTGAGAGCAGAGAAGCAATCAACAGGAGGTGACTCATTTCATAATTGCCATGTTGTTCCGTCACACACGTTTCTGATAAAATAATTGATCACTGTCACTTAAAGTGACAGAAGTTGACTGCTGAGTTGTGTAAATCCCAACCACACTTCTGAGCCATAAGCTGGATCATGTCTGTGATTTCCCTGCTTTGGAACAATAGCTGAGGTATGGTAGACCATCTCCAGGGGAGGCCTGAAGATCTCTTGGAATTAACAACTGATCGCCAAATTACAGAGATCGCGTCCCACGAAGAAAATGTCTGCTTTGGAGGATGGACTCTAGGGTATTACACTTTGCTAAGATCCTGACAAACCCAAACCCTGCCTCCTCCAAGGCTCCACTGTCAAATCTCCAGGAATTTCTCGACCCAGAGTTGGTCACCTAATGCATCAAAATAACCACTGTGCGCTGCCAATTCAGAGCTCCTCATCCAATGGTATCTGTGTACGTCCCCATATCTACAAACTTGTCTGGGCTTGGAAGAAACCCAACATAACTTGCTGTGTGCTTAGAAAGCAAAAAACAACCCGACCAACGAATGGTGCTTAATAGCCTTTTGAAAACTTAAGTGCCTGGTTTAGGATAAGAGGCTACAATGACAATTAAACACGAATGACCTGCTTCCCAACTCATACGATAGTCCAAATAACGTGACCAGATACCTGTAATCGCATTAAGGTTGCAATATCCTGCCTTATCTGACAGGCATTTGGCTTAACCGCGAGCAGCCCTATCCTAAGCATGTTTTCTCAGAACTTTAAATCCACTAAAGTTCAGGTGGCTTACTCATTTATTGATTGATAACATTTTTTCCCACTCTTCCTCCAAGAAGCTTTGGGTGTGTTCATACCTTGCTGCTATTATTTTCACAAGAAACCTGTAGGCTGAGAGGGAAAGAGACACTAACAGTAACTGGGTCAGGAAACTCAGTACATTTCGTGAGGGTTAGGATTTCAGTACCCTGACCTGGCTGGCCGAAGCTGATCTTGACAGCCCTCAGAAGCTAAGCAGGGTCAGTTCTGGCTAGTACTTGGATGGGTGACCTCTGAGGAATGCCAGGGTCGCTAGGTAGAGGAAGGCAATGGCAAACCATCTCGAAACGTAAGTTGGTTGCCATAAGTCAGCTGTGACTTAATGATGCTTTACATTTACACACAAGTCAGCTGTGACTTAATGATGCTTTGCACCGCCCAGAGCCCTTTGGGGAAGGGGTGGTATAGAAATTTGAAGATAGTTAAATAAATAAATACATTTAGCCTAAAGAAGAGTTCTGCAGACCTCAAAAGCTTGCACAGTGCTATTATGTGTCATTGTGGGTTGGGCTTAAGAAAGACATTTGTGGGAGTTAATTTTAATTACTGCTTTTGCCTGTTTTTAATGTTGCTGTGAATTGTGCTAGTCTACAACCGTGTTTTATAGCTTCTTCTTCTTCTTTGATTTATAAACTACTCTTCCCGTAAAACAGGCTCAGAGTGAAGGACAGCAAATTAGACAATTAAAATCAGCAACATAAAATACCTATATGACAGCAGCAATCCATATAAGCTAAAATCAACACCCAAAGGAGAGAAAAGGAAAAAAGTCCAGCTAAGTTTAGTGTGTGCGTGTGTCAGAGTCTCTCGGATCACAAATATACATTTATATACATATAAACACACTTAACTATATGTGTATATATATGTCTGCATATACACACACACAAATCTGTATCTATGTATGTATTTGTCTGTGTGTGCATATATATTTATGACTATGTATTTACACACACATATCTATGTGCATGTGTGTGTGTATATATAACCCCCATATATATATTTACACACACAAATCAGTATTTATGGGTACAGTAATATATATGTGCGTATGTATATGTAAGTGCATATACACAAATCTATCTATCTATCTATCTGGCCTTAAGACCAGGTGCTACCGATATGATGCTTGCATACTGAACTTCAAATGTTTTTAGATGTTTTAATTAATGTATTGGGTTTTACTGCATGGTGAACCGCCTAGAGCCCTTTGTGGATTAGGCGGTCTATAAAATCAAGTAAGGAAGTAAGTAAGTAAGTAAGTAAGTATCTATCTATCTATCTATCTATCTATCTATCTATCTATCTATCTATCTATCTATCTATCTATCTATCTATCTATCTATCTATCTATCTATCTATCTATCTATCTATCTATCTATCTATCATCATCATCATCATGATGCCTGCCTGCCTATCCAAAAGCACACACATTTATATACAAATATATATGTATGCACGTGTATATGTGCATGTACACTATCTACCTACCTACCTAGACAGACAGACAGACAAACAGAGAATAGGTCTGTCTGTTGCCAGCGACCTGCCAGGCCCAGCGGTTGCCTAGTGACGCGCGGGCAGGAAGGGCGGTGCCAGAGGCGAGGGGACGCTTTAAACCAACGCCGGGCGGGCCGGTTTGTCTCCTGCCGGCTTCCGTCCCAGATGATCCCTCCTCCTCCGCCGCCGCTCCGCCTGCCCCCTCCCTCCCTCCCTCCGCCTCCATCTCTGGCCCGTCGCTGGTGGCGTAACCGGGTCTTGTTGAAAGCCGCGTCAGCCGCCGCCGCCGCCGCGCTGGGTGTGAGTGGCAGCCGGTCTACGAAGGGAGGAGGAATGGGGGGAGCGGCCCGCCGTGGTCCCCTTCGCGCCTAAGAGGAGCCGCCGCCGCCGCCGCCTCCCCGGGCCCGCTGTGGCTGCTGGAGCCATGGACAAAGCCGTCGGTGGGCAGGTAGGGAGGGGGACTTTCCTGGCGTTGCTAGGCAACAGGGGGTTCGGGGAGGGAGGTCTTGGGGGGGAGCGATGGGCGGCTCTTCACCCCCCCCTTCTTCTCCTGCCTTACAGGGTTGGTGTGAGGATAAACTGGAGGGGAGATTCCCCATTGAACCCACTGGGCTGACTTTGGACCAGTCACTCCCTGTCAGCCTCACCTACTTTGCAGGGTTGTTGTGGTTAGTGTTGTGGATCTGGGAGAGCTGGTTTCGCACGCACAGCCCAATCTCTGACTTTGGGTCAGCCAACCAGTCCCCTCCCCAGCTTTCCCTACCTCGCAGGATTGCTGTGTGAATAAACTGGAGGGGGGGGGATCCCCCTTTAGCCCACTGTAGTGCCTTTGGACAGCCTCGCCTCCTTAGAAGGGTTGTTGTGGATCTGGGAGAGCTGGATTCGCTCTCGCAACCCAGTCTTGCTGTGCGAGTTTGGGCCAAGCGCACACACCAGCGCTGTGCCTCACCTCTTCCTGTGCAGGGCAGTTGTTGTGCAGACCGGGTAAGTTGCCTTGGATTCTTTGTAGGAAGGGTGGGATGAACAGTTGTTAGGTGGATAAAATGGCGCAAGTCGCCCGGCAGGTGCCCTGTAATCCTTATGCGGCCGATCCTCTGGAATAAGAGGGTCATAACTGCCCAGTGGCGCCTTAGACTGCTGTATCCTGGTGGGAAGGCTTTTGCTGGCCTGGAGCAGGTGCACACTCCATGAGCGCACACGCTGCGAAATTAACTAACTTGCTCCCTTTCGCAAAGTGCCCCGAGAGCTCTTGCGGGCCTCTTTTCCCCCCCTTTTTGGCTGCGAGGAGTAAAATTGATGTGTGCGCCTGATAAAAGCAGAAGGCACACTCCTGCTTAGGCGAGAACGGTCGAGAATTAGCTCCCCCCCCCCCATCACTGAGGGAAGGGGGTGGTCAAAGTTCAGGCCAAGGGAGAATTACATGCAGCTGCTAAGGATTTAAAAGGATTAATGGCAGATCTGGAGGGAGAAGTTGTTCTGTTTGTTTATTTTGCTTATTTATATTTGACATTTCTACCCCGCCAATCTCCCAAGGGGACTCGAGGCGGCTTACATAGACACAGATAGTAAAACAATATAATATACAACGATATATAAAAAAATAGAAACATTAAAACCATTTGCTAACAAGAGGACATAAAACCTGTGTAACAAGCATAAAGAGAGCAGACCTATGTGCTGCACCTATACGCTGTCTCCATGTGCAGGGTAGCTTTTATAAACGGGCTAGCCGATGCGGGACAGGGCAGCATTTTCCAACCTGTTTTGTAGGATGACCCACAAGTCCAAATCTCTTTGGTATCGTGACCCCTCAAGTCTTTTGGCCCCCGAGGCAAACTAAACGCTGATGTGGACAGCCCCTCAAATGCTCAGAAGCATTTGGACGGGAGACCTCCAAGGAGCGCCAGGGTCGTGACATGAAACCACACGATGGCCACGGCCTCTGAATGTCTCTTGCCTTGAAAACTGTACCGACGGTTGCCATAAATCAGATACTACTTGATGGGGGGGGGGGGGGAGCAGATTATGATCTTGGCACTCATCTAGTTCGGTATCCCGTTTTCTTCAGTGGCCATCCAGATGTTTTTGAGACAAATGTTGCGTGAAGGGAGCAGCCATCCCCACTATGAACCCAAAGCAAGTGGCATTCCCGCATGTATGGTTTTTGCCTTTGATGGTTACATTCTAGCCCAGAGGTCTGCAACCTGTGGTTCTCCAGATGTTCATGGAGAACAATTCCCATCAGCCCCTGCCACCATGGCTGATGGGAATTGTAGCTGATTGGGAATAGGTTGCAGACCCCTATTCTAGCCTCTGACACCCCCTTCTGCCTATGTTATTCTCTGAGTTCCCCACCTCTTCCTGTCATTTTCTTCTGTGTTTACAAGAATAAACAGCTGGAAAATATCTGATAGCAAAGGATAAGCCGTGTCCTTTCTCCCAATTGCTTTCCGTTCCAAAAAGGCAGCTTCCCAAAGCCACTGTTCCTTCTGAGACCCCTGGACACAGCATGCACTGTTGGTGCATCGCTGCACACGTTTGCTTGTGGTGTGTGATTTGCTCCTGAAGGCAAAAGTCATCGTTGGTGAAACAGGCACAGACTTCAGTGGAGCACAAATTTATCCCTAGTCCGTCAGGCGTAACCTTACTCATTCAAGTTACAACTCAACCCAACCGACGTGCATTTCCTATCTTAAACTGAAGCTGTTTTTCATTTCTATAATTTTTGTGACATCTGACTGTTCCTGAAAAATGTTTGTGGCCTTGCGTGAGGAGTTTGTGGCACTGCATCAGAACAGATGGAGGGGACCCGTGGTTCCTTCCCCAACATTTTTAGTTGAGAGGATCTTGGGCAGACCCAATGTCCCCTTCCCGGCATCCCCCCCATGCTGGTCCTCTGTATTTCCTGTCCCCAGAAGCAGCGTTTCCTGTAGATCAGCGGGCTGCAGTGGGAGAGGGTGAAGGAGACTCCATGGAAAACTTATGATCCAGCTCATTGTCTTATTCCCTTTCACAACAGTTTGAGTCACGCTCCAGTGTTTTCTGCTTCCTGCCTTTGCTGCTACTAGCAGCAGGAACCCCCAACGATTACAGCTTTGTTTACACACAGTGCCTTTTGTCTACAACTTACCCTTGTTGGGAACTGGGAATTAATGTAGAGATGATGGACAGGGGAACACACCGCTAAGGTGGTCGGTTGTGCCAAATGGGTAGCTTTGGCTTGGCGGCTTTGCTAGCTTACTCTGCATCTGCTACCACATCACAGCCCGCCCTTCTCAGTGGTTGAGCAAAGGCGACCTTCTTGTGTTAGTGACTGACCTCTGCTCTCCAAACGTGCCCTGCAACTTAAGCCTTGGAGCCTTGCTGGCAGTTAGAATAGGTATTACTGGGGCAGGAAGTCAAATGCTCTCATTTGATATAATGTAGTAGCGTCACGTGTTTGTAAACAGCCGTTCCTATGAGTAGTGCAACTAAGTGGGCTATGAACAATGGCTTGCATTCTCTGAGAATTGAATATGCCAATGAATTACTTGCTATTACTTTTATTGGTGCACTTCTTAATTGACTCTTTTTTTTGATAGTTAAGGACATGCTTGTTTTACCAAAGGACTGCGACAGCATAGAGATTCAGCGGGTTGTTTTAAACAGGATTTTTTTGGGGTGCCATCTTTTGCCTGTGAGCAGCAGTGGCATAGTGGTTAAGAGCTGGTGTACTCTAATCTGGAGGAACCGGATTTGATTCCCCGCTCTGCTGCTTGAGCTGTGGAGGCTTATCTGGTGAACCAGATTAGCTTGTGCACTCCAACACATGCCAGCTGGGAGACCTTGGGCAAGTCACAGCTTCTCGGAGCTCTCGGAGCCCCACCCACCTCACAGGGTGTTTGTTGTGAGTGGGGAAGGGAAAGGAGATTGTAAGCCCCTTTGAGTCTCCTACAGGAGAGAAAGAGGGGATATAAATCCAAACTCCTTCTCCTCCTCCCCCTCTTCTTTCTCCTTCTCCTCCTCCTCCTCCTTCTTTTTCTTCTTCTTTTACTACTACTGCTACTACGAGAATACTATTCAAGAGTTGCTAAACAATTTGCATTGCTGGATATAGGAAGAGGTTGTGGATCAATAACCTTAATTAGTACGGGTTATGATTAGTCTTGAGCTGGCTTGATTAAATGAGAAAATCTGGATGGCTGATTTACCATTCCTGCGGGTTTTCCTTGCAGCTTCTTGCCTTGGCACCTGTGGGTAGGTAGGTCTGGAAGCCCAGGACACACATCTTTGAATTGGGTTAAGAGGGAAGCTTCCGTGTTTCTTGTGGTTCCTCTCTGCCCAGAATTCAGAAGATGGGGAGTGTCTTGGAGGGCTTCTCATCTTTTTAATCTGCCTCCTATCCCGGGCAGGAGGCCTTAAACAAGGTAGTTTCTG
This sequence comes from Sphaerodactylus townsendi, assembly GCF_021028975.2. Lineage (NCBI taxonomy): Eukaryota > Metazoa > Chordata > Lepidosauria > Squamata > Sphaerodactylidae > Sphaerodactylus > Sphaerodactylus townsendi. The sequence continues at coordinate 17,273,362 of NC_059441.1, read as the reverse complement.
GTAAGGCTTGTAGCATGTAAGATGCTGGTTGTTCAATGGCTGAAGAAATGCTCCTAGGCCCCTTCCACACATGCACAACATTGCACATTCAATCCACTTTCAAAATTGTTTGAAAGTGGATTTTGCTATTCCACACAGCAAAATCCAGCTTCCAAGTGCATTGAAAGTGGATTGAAAGTTCCTTATTTTGCGTATGCGGAAGGGGCCCTAGTGCTTGATGGAAGAGGAGTGTGAAGGCAGCAAAGCCTTCCTTATCTTATTCAAGTGTGTACAAATGTAAATTTATCCTGTGGCCAGTTCTGCACAGGCCTCGCAAGTGGGGGTGCACCGGCATACTTGACGCCTGTGCACCCCCCAGGGCCGTTCGCACGGTGCCCACTGGTGCAGATTCCCTTTTACCTCCACTGAGTTGCTGTCACCCTGCAGAGGTCACGGCAAACGCCCCTGTGGCCATGGCGATGCTTCCAGGGTTGGAGGCCAGGAGAAGGTAAGCCGAGAGAAGGTGGAGCCGAGGGAAGGTAAAAGGGGGAACTATAGCGGCGCGGGGAAAATGGCGGCATCAACCCGGGCTGCCGCTCGGGCTTCCAGCATTCCGAATTGGACTCCCACGGGTTTTCAAAGGAGTACTCAAAAGGCCGCTATTGTGGGGAGGTGGGTCCGTTGTGAAACTTTCGGCCTCCAGCTAGGCGCTTTCGCATGTACAAAGTCCTCCCCCACAACGGCGTTTTTACCGGCCCCATGCCAGTCTATATGGCCCGTGCAGAATGGGCCAAAGTCTTTACACCCATGAGGTTTGTCAGGGCAAGATCCATCAAAATATTTCCTTTAATTCTGTTCACTGGTGGGTGAAATTCTTACTGCTGAGTTAAATAGCACCTACTTCCCTATAAGTGTGCGTAGAATTAGTCTGTCTTACAGAAAAGAGTAAAATCGAGATTTCTTAGGCAGTTGTGTAGCACGCAACAAGTTATAGAAGTTGAAAATATTCCTCTGCTGAATTGTTTTGCGTGTGCCGAAGTAGGAACTTCCTTCATACAGCATCTTAACTTTAGAATCTTGCTTTTCCACATAAAGAGTTTTATTCAACCAGCTTTTTGGTGGGTGAAAAGGGGAGGGGGATCTCATTTGGTCCCCAAAAGGCATTCCTGTATACCTACAGGGGATGGGACTCTAACAAGGGAGGGGACTTGTCAGTGACATTGTGAAAAAAACCCCAGCATGTGGCTTGGATTTTGGGATTTCTGAAAAATGCAACCTCTAAACCTGATTGAAAGTTGTTTATAATATTTTTAGACGGCATTCAATTTACCTGGGATGTTGACTTAGGAGAGCTGATATAAGGGGGAAAGGCCAGATCAATAAGGAAGTTGACAGTTGAATAACACTTCAGGAAGGAAACAGATTCCAGAAGGCTAAGTAACCTGTTGATCTCTTAACGCAGAAAAACAAAACTGCCTTTAAAACATTACAGGAACAAACTTATATGGTCCTAGGAAGCTGATGCCTCATGAAAGTTAAGGAGGTTCTTAATAAAACAGTAATTGCAAGAATTATTCCTTTGATGGTGGTGGAATTAATATCGGGAAGGTAATATCATTGGATCCAAGTGTTCTGGGGTCATCTGTAGGGAGGCTGTGTGCTCTGTTTAATAGCATCTTTCTGGGAACAGTTCTTCTCTGAAACAAATCAGGCTAGAGTCTAGTCTGGCTAGTAACAGCCACCTGAAATAGTCTCTGTGTCACAGGTATTATGCAGAGACTGTGACACGCAGAGTTTGTCTGAGTCCTTGGGACTGAAATCTAATAATAAAATAAAAGTGTGCATCGCAGAACAAGCAATGCTTTGTTTTACAGAGCCTTTCTCAGGGATTCATTTCACATGGGAAAAGCTCTTGTATCTCGTTTAGTGTGAGTTAGTTCTAATTTACAAGGACTTTCTCAAATACCGATTCTCAGGCTGCGTACTCTGCGACAGCCTAAACAGTCCCTAAACTTTCAGCAAACTAGCCCAGAGCCCCTCTTGAGGTGATGAAGTACACATTTCTTTGATTCCTCTCTCCTCCCAGGTAACAGCGGAAGAATATTGACCAGTCATTGTCCTGCTAGACATATTTCAAAACTTTAAAATCTGTTTCCTGGCTCAAACACTTGTTGACACGACTAAAAAGCACAAAAACATAGCTGAAAAGTGTCACAACCGCAAGGAGTTTCACTGCAGTCACAACTCAACCGAAGCCAGCAAATCAAGAAAGTTTCAGTTGGTGATAACAGATAAGATGGAAAATCACCAACCTAAATTCCCTTGGTAGGCCATTCCAAAGAGCCATCCGGCAGAAACATATTGCATGAAATTAGGGTGGAAACTAGAGTACTGCTGGATAGTGGCAGATCACGGTCATCTTGTTTTCACATTTATTTACAAGACCATCTATCACCATTTCTTTGCAGCTGTTTACTTGAGTTTTGTGGAAAGCAGTGAGCGAAATATTCTAGCGCAGAGTGATGGCTTTTGACCCCAACAATGGAGTTTTATGTGGAAGAAAGCTGCTATATTCCAAAAACAAACTCTTTGATATGTAATTTTTACAGACGTATACACTGTCCTTCCTCTTGTTTTTAAAATATGGCTTGCAAGCTTGTCCAAAGACTTGATGGTAGTTCACGCTCAGCGTGGGCTGTTGTACTAAACATTGTGTTTCAAGTGATTTATTAACGCAGCACTTTTTGTGATATCCATAGTTCTTCATTGCAGGAGTAGCGTCCGTTCTTGGGCGGGGTAAGCGTTGGCAGTTACGAACTCGGGCAGGTATAAGGCACAGTGGCTGAAGATGGACTCTTACAAAACTTTGTTCAGAATGCTGCTGAAATCTACTAGAACAGGGGTAGGGAACCTGCGGCTCTCCAGATGTTCAGGAACTACAATTCCCACCAGCCTCTGTCAGCATGGCCAATTGGGAATTGTAGTTCCTGAACATCTGGAGAGCCGCAGGTTCCCTACCCCTGTACTAGAACAAGTTTCATTACTCAAACTGGACCGTGGTGGTGGCAAAGGAGGTAGAATTGTACAGTGTATTCCTGACTGCTTTCTAGATTAATGCAATTGATGAAGTCAGCTCTGACTCACAGAACGTTCTGCTGGAATGAGTGTGATTAGTTTTCAAGGTGCCAGTAAGGGAAGATGAAATAAACAAAGCTGATTTATGCTAAGCCAGACCTTTGGTCTTTCTGGACCACTGTCGTGTTGTGCTCATCACCTGCCACCTGGTTCTTTTAACTGGAGATGCCACAGATGAAACCTGGGACCTTCCGCAGGCAAACCAGAGGTTGTATCTCTGAGGCGCCTTCCGCACATGCGGAATAATGCACTTTCAATCCGCTTTCCATGCACTTTGCAGCTGGATTTTGCTGTGCGGAATAGCAAAGTCCACTTTCAAACAGTTGTGAAAGTGGATTGAAAGTGCATTATCCTGCATGTGCGGAAGGGGCCCGAGCCTCTCTCCTTCAATGATCTTGATGGTGCTTTATGAACAATGAATAGAGGGGTTTACCTCAAAGTAATAAACCACAGGACAGCAAACGTAGGCTGCCGTTGTGTAATCAGTTTTATGCCGAAATTGAGGAATGTTCACTTGAATAGACTTGTGGCATGAAAGTTTTTTTTTTGTATAGCAGTTCAAGTTAAGCTGTACTTCCTTGTTTAATCAAACCTCTTTCTATCCACAATTTCATAACTTTCGTCCTAACTTTGCCCCCCTCTAATGGCGTGGCTTCTTGGAAATTCTTGCCCATTTTACTTTCCCCCATCACAGGAGTGGGGAAATGTGAAATCGGATAGCGAAGTTGTTGCTTCGGAGTAAATGCTCGTGAGAATAAGCTGTTGAATATTGAATACAGGTATTTCTGCAATGAGGCTTCCTTCTCACTCAGAGTCTGTTAACTAGGCCACACTGGTCTGTGCCAGGGAAACCCCGGGTTTGGATTACTGCAACCTGCTCCACGTGGGGCTGCCCTTGAAGGTACCTTGGGAATTTCAGTTGATAAAAATCTGGCTGCATAATCTTCTGATGGGAGTTAGCTGTTGGTTATGTGTGGCACCAGTTTTGGAACAGTTTTATCGGTTAAGTATCTATTTCTGGGCTTAATTCAAGGTGCCACCATTGCAGTAATTTGTGTTCTGAAGGGCTCCCTCTTCCCTGAACCATGCTGAAATTCTTGGAGCATCTCTTCCTTTTGCTATTTTCTTTCAAAGGAAAAGCAAAAAAAAAAAAAGGTGTTTGAGGATAAAGTCCCTAATATTTCATACTCATTGGCAAAGTTCCTTTACATTGCAAGTACCAGAGCCCCTCGGGGATGGGGCGGTATAAAAATCGAATAAAATAATAATAATAATAAATAAGTAGAATACGATTCAGGGGTGGCCAACCTATGGAGCTCCAGATGTTCATGGACTACAATTCCCATCAGCCCCTGCCAGCATGGCCAACTGGGGCTGCCAGCATGGACATAATGTGTAATAGACTTCCCTCTGTGATACACCTCTGAAGATGCCAGCCACAGATGCAGGTGAAATGTTAGGAACAAGATCTACCAGATCACGGCCACACAGCCCAGAAAACCCACAACAACCAAACATACAAGTTGCTTAAAGACAAAGAGAAGCTCACATTTATCAGTGCTCCTTTTTAGCTGTCCGCCCATGTAAAAGCTGCTGTCTATCATGTATTTGAAACACAATATGTACATATCTGCCTTGTGTTAGGTACATCAGGTGCCTTTGGCCACCCGAAGAACAGCACAGGCTTCTGTTTTAATGGGTAATAATGAATGTCCATTACAAGGGTTTTGTGTGTGCGTGTGTTTGTTGTTGGTAGATTGTAGTTTGAAGATTAAACACAGTGCTGTAACTATAAGGCCCAAGTTTACCAGCCTGTTCCTGCCGGTGTCATCTTCTGTCCCTGCAGCTGCTGAAGAATACAGAGGCTTTTATGTGGAAAACAAAGGCACCTTCTTCATCAGTGATGTCTTGGAAGAATTGTAATTGTCTGAAGGAAATGTATATCATCAGCCATTGCATAAATTCTGTTGAACTACAGGAAAAAAACGGCATTCAATTATTTCCTGGGGTGGGGTGGGGGGGCTTGTTTGAAAAGAAACCTTTCACGAGGACAGTAGGACAGTGATAGCGAACCTTTTTGAGACCGAGTGCCCAAACTGCAAACCAAAACTCATTTAATTATCGCAAAGTGCCAACACAGCAATTTAACCTGAATACTGAGGTTTTCGTTTTAGTGAAAACATGGATTTGCCATTATTCAGAAAAGCGCCAAGCGTTAGCATTTTGGGAGTAAGCTTGGTGAAGCAACTGTGCAACGCTTCAAATGGGTGAATCACGACCCTAGGAGGGTTTACTCAGAAGCGAGCCCCATTGCCAGCAACCGAGCTTACTCCCAGGTAAAGGATTGCGCTTTAGTTCTTTGCATGAAAATCAGTGGGGTTTAACAGCACTTAACAGGGTTACCTACACTGCTTCCCCAAAACTAGGTCTTAGGTTTAATGCTAATAATCGAGCCCAGCAGCCTAGGTCAGCCTAGATGGGGGGGGGGGGCACTCTGCGAGTGCCCACAGAGAGGGCTCTGAGTGCCACCTCTGGCACCCGTGCCATAGGTTCGCCACCACTGCAGTAGGACATGCTGTTTTAAATGTAGCACCACCAAAATGTATGTGATATATACAGTGCTTTGAAGGACGGGACCAACCCCTTTTAATCTACACTGGGAGAAGAGGCGACAGAGGGATGTTCTTGTTGCTTGCAAATGGCGTAGGACACTCGCCTCTGAATCGAAAGATGGGATTTCAATTCGAAGCGAAATTGTTTAAGGACGCTCTTCGAGACCTGCAGGTTTTTCTAACGCAGCAACGACCTTTTGTTCAACTAGATAGCATAGACTATCAAGCTTTTCCTACTTTTACGCTTGGTTATATTTTTTGTCTGCATGTAGGAAAAGCGACACACTCATCTTTCTATCACACTTTCTTTTCTTTTTTTTAATAAACCCTAATTACATGTTTGACTTTTGATTGTGCTAAATCAACGGGCAAGGCTGCAATCAATTACTACTGCTTCATTTATGTCTGGCTGTAATAACAAGGGCTTTCTGTTTAGTGTGAGATGGCTGTCTCAAACCTCAGATGCAACTACCGTTTACTTATCTGCTTGTTTGATTTATAGACAAAATCCACTTGCAAACAATGGTGAAAGTGGATTGAAAGTGCGTTATTCTGCATGTGCGGAAGGGGCTTCTGGCTATAGTTGAAGACAGTGGGATTTAGTCACTTTAAAATTGCCAAACTCTTATACCAGTGGTCCAGTACAATGCAGCATATATATTTTTTGTTTCAGCAGACATGTTTTTCGGCTCTGCTGTCAACACTATTCATAAGAAGAATTAGGAAAAAAGTTTGCATGCGGCAGCCGCAGTATGCCTAGAATGCAGTTGAGTCTATTTCCATCTTCCAAATTCACCCATAGCAAAATATTTCCTTGTCTTGGAATTTCTACCTTGCTGTTGCACAAGTTACCCTTGAGTTATGTGGTGGTTGTTTCTGTGTGGCTACTCCCATAACCACTCCCTAGATAGCATATATTTTCTACCCTTGTATTTGGGAGATGTTTCACAAGGGGGATATATATAACTGTGCAATCTGCGCCAGCTGCGTGGATGACAGAAATGCACGTTATTCAGAACCACCACTTCAGAGATTGCATTTGGTAAAGTGACAGGTAACTGATCTGGGAAGGGAGTGACTTGTATCGGTAGGGATGAACATGGCTGCGTTTTTGCATTAATAAGTATTGTGGAAGTAGGTTACAGCATTGCCTGTTTAAAAAAATTCCTCCTACTCCTGAGAGGTGATATCATTTAGATTGGCTCATGCAGTTGACTTAAGTCGATAATTAAGTCTCTAGATAACACCTTCAACCTCAGTCGTGTTTTCTGTTTGTACCCTGCAAATGAATGAAAGAACTTGTATTGCAGTCCTTTGTCCTGGCTTTTGAAAGACCGTGGGTGCGGTCAGCATTTTACGTGACGGGCTGTTCCGCTTGCAAAAATTAAGGCCCTGAAAACTTTCCACATCCGTCTCCTTCCTGTGGAAATCTTCGTCTGCAATTCAGGGTCACGTTAGGCATCGGAGCAGGACTGAGCATACAAGCTGTCTGGCAAAGTAACACTTTCGCGTTAACAAAATGTGCAGTGTACGCTTGCATACTTCGTTACTGTGAAGATACCGTTGTGCAATATATCGGGCATGAGGATGTGCACAGTGGTGGGATCCAAACATTTTAGTAACAGGTTCCCATGGTGGTGGGATTCAAACTGTGGCGTAGCGCCATTGGGGCTGGGCGGGGCACAACAGGGGCATGGCTGGGCATTCCCGGGGGCGGGGCATTCCCGGGAGGGGCTGTGGCAAGGACGCAGCCGCTGCACTGGTCCTTGGGCAGGAAACGAATGCACGCAGGCGCAGGCTGCCACGCACGCCGGTGCACCTCCTGCTAGACTGCTTTACGTTCTGTGCGCTACTGCTGAGAGGAGGGGCATAACTAAGGCAAAAATCAGGTGGCAAAATCACCAATTAGTAACCCCCTCTCGGCACACACACATAATTAGTAACCTACTCTTGGGAACCTGCGAGAACCTGCTGGATCCCACCTCTGCATGTGCAGCAACGGACACTGGCATTTGTAGGAGAAAATGGAACCGCAGATTTAGAATTTGGGAAGGTTTGGGAATGGGAAACCTTCGTTCAGGTATCTGTCGGGGGCGGGCTGTAGGTTTCAGTTAGATCGATTGATCAGAAACCTTTATTAGGCATCAAAAGAAAACCGCCAAATAAAAACAAACAGGGGAGGAGCACTGGAGAGAATGCCCAAGGTATACAGAAAAAAAAAATATATAAACAGAAAGGAGACCCCAAAAGATTAATTCAGAGAATTAATCAGGAAGTTGGCCACTATTTCTAGTAACATGGGATCCTGATTATTCAGGAGGTAATTCAGTTTGGAATGGAGAAGGTCAAGGCCTGCCAAAGTCACGGCCTTAAGAAAAAAGTTGGGTCCAAATTGCATAAATTTAGGACAAAACGAAGAAAGTGTGGTCAGGGTGTTCTAGATTTTAATGTACATTTATTACATGGTCTGTAATGAGTCTGTAATTGTATACTTGGAATTTTTGTTTCTAATAGAAATAAAGGTGTTGTTTTTTTTTGAAGTGTGATATATAACAGTTGGCTTTGACTTTTTTTGATGGGGAGGCTTATCGTCTGGTCGAGGCCCGGCGAGTGCTGGTACCTAGGACGTGGCTACGATTAAAGCTGGGGATATGTAATGGCCCTTGCTAATTTCAGGATTATGATCCTATTATGATAAAAAGACCACAGAGGAGGAAGCGAGCAGCAGAAAAAAAAGAGAAACCCTTTGCAACCTACGCAGCCAGTGAGCTCCTCCGACTCTAGCGTAGCTGGTCTTTAGGATAGATTCAGAGTTGGAAGGCGCCATGCAGGCCGTCGAGTCCAACCCCTGCTCAATGTACGATCAGCATAGAGCACGGGTGTCAAACTCGCGGCCCTCCAAATGTTATTGACTACAGTTCCCATCATCCCCTGCCAGCAGTGTGCTGGCAGGGGATGATGGGAACTGTAGTCCATAACATCTGGAGGACTGTGAGTTTGACACCTGTGGCCTAGAGCATCTCAGGCAAGTGTTTGTTCCAATTGTGCTTAAAGACTGCTGGGCTTTTCCTAATATCTAGTTAGAACCTTTCTCCCCATAATTTATACCTGTTGTTGCAAGTCCTATCCTCCGCTGCTGACAGGAACAGCTCCCTGCCCTCCTCTAAGGCCCCTTCCGCACGTGCAGAATAATGCACTTTCAATCCACTTTCAGCGCACTTTGCGACTGGATTTTGCTGTGCGGAATAGCAAAATCCACTTTTCAAACCATGGTGAAAGTGGATTGAAAGTGCATTATTCTGCATGTGCGGAAGAGGCCTGAGTGACAGCCCTTCACATACTTAAAGAGAGCCACTGTGTCCCCGCTCAACCTCCTCTTCTCCATATTAAACATTTTCAAGCCTTTCAGGCTTTTCTCATAAAACCTGGTCTCCAGGCGTCTGATGGTTATTTTGGAGGGGGAATAATCTGTACGCTCAAATGTGAAGTTGGTTTTGCGAAAATGTCGTGATTCAGAAAAACGGCGCGGATGCAGTTTGTCTGTTTCGTTCTCCTTGCTGTGTTTGATAAAGCCTTGTTTTGTTTTCTTCCTCTCCCTTGAAGAATGTGAAACTGTCTGCAGAGGTAGAACCATTCATTCCTCAGAAGAAGGGTCCGGATTCACTCATGATGCCCGTGGCGCTGCCCAATGACGGAGGAAGCGTTACTGGCGTGGAACCAACTCCTATTCCCAGCTACCTGATTACCTGCTATCCGTTTGTTCAGGAAAACCAGTCCAATAGGTAATGAACGTATTCCACGGAGGAAGATTTCAAATACTAACAGGGTCTGTTACTTGGCAGATGTATGTTTGCTTAGCTTGAACTGTGAGAGAATCCCTTCTGTGTTTCCTGGAACCCTTGGATGGTTTTGGGCTTCAGCATGAAGGCTATCATCTTGTTCATGCCTCTTTGGGAATAAGCCCCAGTGGGCTCTGTGGGGCTTACCTCTGAATAATTATGTCTGGAGTGGGGCTGAGTAGCAGTCAGATAACGTAGTGACCGGAGAAGGTCTCTGTTCCTTGTTATTTAGTGATCCTCATCTGTCTTAATTCTCTGTGGGAATTGTTGGACATCGTTTATTCCACCAGTGTGGTGTCGTGGTTAAGAGCAGGTGCACTCTAATCTGGAGAACAGGGTTTGATTCCCCGCTCTGCCACTCGAGCTGTGGAGGCTTATCTGGGGAACCAGATTAGCTTGTGCACTCCAACACAGGCCAGCTGGGTGACCTTGGGCTAGTCACAGTTCCTCGTAGCTCTCTCAGCCCCACCCAACTCACAGGGTGTTTGTTGTTGCAGGGGGAGGGGGAGAAGGGAAAGGAGATTGTAAATCCCTTTGAGTCTCCTTACAGGAGAGAAAGGGGGCAATATAAATCCAAAACTCTTCTTCTTCTCTCCTTTTAGTCTCCACATTTGTTTTGCCTTTTTAATCTATAAAACCTGGTAGCGGGGGGTGGGGAAATAGGCTCTCTACTTCCAGAACAAGGCTGACAAAAAGAAATACTACTTTATATTTAGATGTGGAACTCACTGCTGCCTGAGGAGATACTGATGCTCACAGGCATAGATGGGTTTAAAAGGGGATTAGATAGAATCATGGAGGAGAAATCTATCAGTGGCTATCAAACATAGTGACTAAAGAGAGCCCCTGTATTCACAAGCAGACAAGCTCTGTTTGCCAGAGCCAAAGGTTATCAAAGGCCTTGGCATCTACTTCCTGTTGTTGGGCCTCCAGGGTCAATGACTAGACAGGATGCCGGACTAGATAGTATTGTTATTGTATTATATTGTATATTGTACTGTTATCGTTTTGCCTTGTGGCTTAAATCAGTTTATTGGTTATGCATTGTCATGAAGTTTATATATTGATGCGTTGGAAACATTTGGTTGGAAATGTGTCCATGTATTTCTACTTGATTGTTACTACTCTGACGTTGCTAATGTATTGATTTCTATTAATGTATTAGATATTGTATGGATTTAGTTGATACCTGACTTGTCTGTTAATGCTGCTGTTTTTGTTCTTTGAAGTTGCATAGCCTGAAATGCCAAGTCGCCATCTGAAATTGGTTCTATTTAGTCTTACTTATTGTATTACTGTTACTGTTTTATTACTGTTATATTGTCGAAACATATTGTTTATCATGTTGTTAGCCGCCCTGAGCCCCTCGGGGATATGGCGGGGTACAAATATAATTGAAGTGAAAAATGAAATGAAATGAAAATGTTACATGCGTAGCTGACAGATAACATTTCTGCTCTTGACCTGTTTGGCTTTTTCAGGCAACTTCCCCTGTACAATAATGACATCAGGTGGCAACAACCGAACCAGAACTCCACCGGCCCGTACCTCGCTTACCCCATTGTGTCAGCCCAGCCGCCTGTGTCAGCTGAATACACCTATTACCAACTGATGCCAGCGCCGTGCGCTCAGGTCATGGGCTTCTACCACCCGTTCCCAGCGCCGTACTCAGCACCCTTCCAGACAGCAAGCGCTCTGAGCACTGTCGCTGCAGAATGCGCAGATCGTCCGACGCAGCCGAGTCAGGGTTTTCCATTGTGTAGGCAGAGGAGCAGAAGTGCCACCCGGGGACCAGTCGTGCAAAAAGTAAGTTAATTGACTAAGAAGAGAAACAGCGTAAATAGCTTGCTAATTGTTGGTGGCTTCTGAAATAAGACATTAAAGACATATCTAGAATAACCTCTCATTGCACTCTGTGGCTGCACTCTGTGTCTCCGATTAGGTGCTTTTAGAAGAAGAAGAAGAAAAAAAAGAGTTTGGATTTATACCCCGCCTTTCTCTCCTGTAAGGAGACTCAAGGTGGCTTACAAGCTCCTTTTCCTTCCTCTTTCCACAACAGACACCTTGGGAGATAGGTGGGGCAGAGAGAGTTGGGACTGTGACTAGCCCAGTTCACCAGATAAGCCTCTACCACTCAACGAACCAGTAAAGTCCAGTCAAAAGCAACCGTGTTAAGTTCTTTATTGAGCTGGCATTCTTAGTCGGAAACAGGCAATGCGAGAACTCACACAAACGCTTATACAGATGTCACACAAACGCTTATACAGGGCAACAGACAGGCTCCCGCCAAAAGAGTATAAACAAGGCAGGATTTCACACAGAGTTTCACATCAGGCAAGCAAGCAAGTGAAAGACAACCAAAACAATGAAATTCTCCTTCCCTGGCGTTAAGCCAAAAACCTCCGGCGAGAACCTTTCCAAGGTCGGACTACACAAACACTCCAACCTTACAGTGGAGGAGTGGGGAATCAAACCCGGTTCTCCAGATTAGAATCCACTTGCTCTTAAGCACTACCCCATGCTGGCTTTTTAGATCTGGTTGGTTTCCATTGGATTTCTCCCCAGGCAACTGTGTGTAAAGATGGAACTGGAGGCGGCTGACTTGGTAGCCACAACATCTTGGCACTTAGGTTGCCTGGAAGGACGCTGCACTTGCGTGTGATTGAAAGCGTTTTGCAATCGGTCACTCTGATTTCCAAACTTGTGTTTCAAAGTGTTATGTCTACGGTTTATGTATTCGCCTGCATGCCAACCATCTAAAGTCAGCATGGTGGCTCATGCTTTTGCAGATTATTTTCCATAATCCGTATTGACTAGGTATTGTCAACAGAAGGGGATGCCTGTCATTTTTGCAGCACTCCTTACTGTGTAGTGGTGTGGTGGTGAAGAGCAGGTGGATTCTAATCTGGAGAACCAGGTTTGATTCCCCACGCCTCCACCTGAGTGGCAGAGGCTTATCTGGTGAACCAGATGTGTTCCCACACTCCCACATTCCTGCCAGATGAACCTTGGGCTAGTCACAGTCCTCTCAGAACTCTCTCAGCCCCACCTCACAAGGTGTCTGTTGTGGGAAAGGAGCTGGTGAGCCACTTTGAGTCTCCTTACAGGAGACAGCGGTGGGGTATAAACAAACTCCTCCTCCTCTTCCTCCTCCTCCTTCTAGATTAGTGGCCGCCTCCTTCTTACAATTAAGTCTTGCTTCAACCAAGTTGCCGGCTTGCCCGCTAATCTTTATTCCTTGGCTAATCTTCTCAAAACCAGCAGCAGCCTTCGCAGGTGCACATAAAGAGCAGGAGACCTCCAGTGAAAAGCGTGGCTACTCAGAAAGAGACGGGCACATCATGGCCTGAGAGCAGACCGAAAATCGTGTTGCTTGTGGACGCCTGCCAGCAAACAGGTATGTTGATGGAGGGGTGGTCCAAGCATGACTGGGGGTGGGGGAGCTGCTGATGGTGCGTGGCCTGATTCGCAAGGGCCCCGGAAGGGGGGGGGGAAATCCATCGGTGTGGCCACATGCCACTCCCACTGGTGGATTTGCCGCTCCCCTTTGGCTGGGGCTGTTAGACTGGATTGCTCCAAATGTATTTATGTATCATACGGCTTGCGCTTCTCTTATGCAGATATTTTAAAAGCATTTATACAATAAATTTTAAAGCTGATTTCTAAAAACCACCACACAATATTGCTTAGCCAGAATAAAATACAAATACAATAGCTGAAAGCGTTGCTTTTAATTTTTGGTAGTCACTACAAGGGCTCACTTTGGCAGCGCGAATAGTGAGATTGGATTTTCTTATTTGTCACCAGTCCCTGGTCGTTTGGTGTGGCCTGCGTGCTCACATATATGTGTGCCCATGCGCAAACGCTGTTGTGATGGTTTTTCTGGGGGTTGTCTTTCTGTTGCTTGGAAAGTACGTCTCAGAAACAAGACGATGCTCACATTCCTCACTATCAAGAGGGAGGTAAATGCGCACGCTTATCATGTTTTGACACTTACTGAGGGCACGAGCTCTTGAAGTCATCAGTTTTGCGATCACGAGGCAGCCGGCACTGCTGCCTAGTTGCATAGATTAAAAATTATTCAGCAGCCAAGACAAGGCACCGTTCGTCCTTATTCTAAAATGTTTTGAGGATTTATCCCAGGGGTCTGCAACCTGCGGCTCTCCAGATGTTCATGGACTACAAATCTCACCAAGCCCCTGATGGGAGTTGTAGTCCATGAACATCTGGAGAGCCGCAGGTTGCAGACCCATGATTTATTCCAAACACGAGTTCTGCTTACCTTTCAAATTCTAAGTGTGTTTTATTAAAAAAAAAACCCCACCCGGTTCTTGATGATACGACCGTCAGCTTTATCTAATGTCATGTATACATTTTTGCTTTTTATAATGTCAGTGAAACCTCTTCAGTGTTACTCAACAGTGTACAGAACTTTGAGGCCCCTTATCCAGTAATCTTGCTAACTTATACAAACAACGATGGAGACAAAAGAGCTTGATAAAGGCCTAGCGTTGGGGTGGCCTGATAAATGAATGACTTAAGAATGTTTACAGTTTCTAGGCCTTAAGTAGCCTCTTTCGTCGGCTTGCGTAACTTTTTTCCATCGGCCGTGATGGCAAAAGTCAACCAACCTGCTCTAGCCTTTAGTGAGTTCACTTGAACATTTCCTTACACTTCACTAAGCTTAGTTTTAGCTCAGTCTGTTTTGATCAGTGGGGAATCGAGAGCTGGCTGTAGCATGCATTGCAGCTGCATGCAGAGTTATGCATAAGTCCTAAATCCATTGGCTTTAGTGAATTTCAGAAGAGTGGAAACTCCTTTTAAGATTACAGTAACGGTGGCTCTCTCTTGCTGCCTCATTGCTAGGTGCTTGTAAAGAAGCCATGTTTACCCAGCCGTAGTGAACAAAAGGATCGTAATCCTGACCTGTTGGGAGGATAACAAAAAATTGAGCACTTGAAGCTCTTTGTACCATGTGAAATATGTTTGTTTATTACAAACAGAATTGCTGTAAATGTGATAATGTTCTGTGGCGCCATATAAGCTAAAGGGCATTTTAAACTTGATTTAGAAATAGTGGCTAGAGGCCAGCCCTCCCATTGAAATCCCTTTCCCCCTCATTTAAATTTTGTCTGCCAATCGTTTTCTGAGAGCCAGTGTGGTGAGGTGGGTAAAGGGTTGGACTAGGACAGGGGTAGGGCACCTGCGGCTCTCCAGATGTTCAGGAACTACAATTCCCATCAGCCCCTACCAGCATGGCCAATTGGCCATGCTGACAGAGGCTGATGGGAATTGTAGTTCCTGAACATCTGGAGAGCCGCAGGTTCCCTACCCTTGGACTAGGATCTGGGAAACCCAGGTTTGAATCCCCACTCATCCATGGAACTTGCTGGGTCATGTTGGACTGTCACGCACTCAGCCTCGACCCTGGTAAGTATTTGGATGGGAGACCTCCAGCAACGAATGCCGGTGCAGGAGGCAGGCAACGGCAAACCACCTTTTGTAACAAACTTGGACCAGACAATCAGAATGTCTATAGATAGGATCTTTGTTGAAAGGGTTAGACTCCATTCAAGGCCTTGCAAGCAATGAGATAAAAAGTACAGGAAAGTGTCCAAGAGAACTCTTGCCCAACCTTCACACACCGGACCAGGCCAGTCCTGGAAGGTCCCCAAGATGTACAGATAGCACAGACAGCAGAACTTCATAGCAGGTGTTAAGTAGCAACTGAACAACATTCCAATCTCCTCTTCACACCTTTGAACGTTGCTTGCTTTGAAAACCCACCATAATGAGCAAAAAGGGGGCGGTACACAGCCACAAGGTAGCAAAGGACAAAATTGTACCACAGGGCTACAACTTAATGCTGACAAAATAAAGCCCCCAACTGGAGTGCAATAACAACAGACTTTTTACTTCTGTATTTCATTACAAACTCAAATGGAAACGTACACAAGTTTACAAGCATGTCACAAACCTGCCGTCTATACAAGAACAAGCTAGCTAGCCGGAAATCTGGACTCAATGCCGACCTCGTAATGAAACGTCAAGTCTCATTCTGCAAAAATGATAACAAAAATGTAAACAAATGGAAAAGTCCACAGGGAAGTCCCCCCAGCCCCAAAATATAACATTTTTATACTTACAAACTGAATGGTACTAAGATACACAACTCGTTACAATGAAATGGGATAATCTACAAAGGACAAACAGTGTATACCAGTGATGGCGAACCTTTTAGAGACCCGAGTGCCAGGGACGGAGCAAGGGAAAACTGCGACTGGAGCACGTGTGTGCCCTGCGCCCCTGCCACGCCCCTGTCTGCCCCCCCGCCCTGGAATGCCCTGAAACACCCCCGTCACTCCCCTGGACCGCCTTGCCACACCCCTGCAGGGGTACGTGCCCAGTGCGTTGCACACCCCTTGTCCCCTTGACACTATGCCACTGCTGAGTGCCCAAACTCAGGCGATGGTGCGCGTGCCCACAAAGAGGGCTCTGAGTGCCACCTCTGGCACCTGTGCCATAGGTTCTCCACCACTGGTATATACAAATACAATCAATTTATAACCGAAGCCCATAACGTAAACAAAAAATAATAAATTAAAAAATACATAAAGGATACCAAAAGGGACTGTGCTCTGCTAGCTTGACTGCTAGCTGAGGGTTTCCAGATGGCTGGTTTGTTACACACTGGTAAACTTTTGTACATTTCCATTTAAGTTTGTAATGAAATATATAAATAAAACGTCTGTTCTTCACTCCAGTTGGAGGCTTTTATTTTGTCAGCATTAAGCTGTAGTCTTGCCCTTTACAACCTTGCTTTGAAAACCCTACAGTTTCACCGCAAGTCCACCCAAAAATTGCCTTTCTTGGAAGAAGTAGTTTGACTATTAAGTAGCAGATTTAACTGTGATTCCAATTTTTTTGTTTTGTTCTTGGGTATATAGAAAACTCCATTATGGAGAAAGCTTTAAAATTTACCTCAGGATTGGTCATAGTGGTAAAATCGTACATGGAGCTGTGCTTTAATCTACCTTTATTTTATTTTTTTGAGGGGGCAATTTTGAAAAAAAAAACTGCTTAGTCATTGTAACCGCATGTTTTATGGCATCTTGTGATGGTAGTATTACGCTTTGATGATAGCTCAGCTAGAATGGAGAATTCCGAGATAATGTTCAGACGTTGCAAACGTGTATGCTAATGTGCAGTCACGTTGCTTCAGACTTAATGATCTCCAAAAGATCCAATAATTAACAGCCTTGCTCAGGTCTTGCAAACTGAAGGCCGTGACTTCCTGTACTCTCCGTGACTGTAGGCTAATTTTGTGTGAATCAACAAGCTTAGAGTGCTCGCGCTTTGCTGTTTCTTTGCTGGGAGGACGTGAGCATTTAAGCAGTGATAGGAAGGGGAAATCCTTCCCTCTTGCCCTTGTGGTGCAAATGTTCCCCCCCTCCCTAATAAAACCCTCTGTCTTTTTTGCAGTGTAGTGTGCTTGCCAAGACTTGTGCTGTTTATGCTGTCTTCTTTTTTTGAAAATGTCACTTCTGGTGCACTAACTCTTGTGTATTGTAAGAATAAGAAGAGTTTGGATTTATATCCCACTTTTCTCTTCTGTAAGGTGACTCGAGGTGGCTTACAAGCTTCTTGCCCTTCCTCTCCCCACAACAGACACCTTGGGAGGTCGGTGGGGCTGAGAGAGTTCTGAGAGAATCGTGACCAGTCCAAGGTCACCCAGCAGGAATATAGAAGTGCCGAAACACATCTGGTTCGCCAGATAAGCCTCTGCCACTCAGGTGGAGGAGTGGGGAATCAAACCCGGTTCTCCAGATTAGAATCCACCTGCTCTTCACCACTACACCATATTGTCAAATCAAAGCTGACTTGTGGCAACCCAGTAGGGTTTTCAAGGCAAGAGATTGACAGAGGTGGTTTGTCACTGCCTTCCTCTGCGTAGAGGGATTTCTTGGTGGACTCTCTTCTAAGTACTAACCAGGCCTGACCCTCGTCAGCTTCTGGGATCCAACAAGCTTAAACCAGTCTGGGCTGTTCATCATTGATAATCCCACTTTTGATGCTTTGCAGACTTCCCCTCGGAGATAGCCAACAAGTCGCTCTCAGAGAGCATGACCACGATGCACTGGAAACCAAAAGGCCGCCGCCGGCGGACTTCCCACCTGGCAGAATCCTCTAGCGAGCAAGGGGCCAGCGAGGCAGACATCGACAGCGATAGCGGCTACTGCAGCCCCAAACACAGCAACCAGGCCGCGGCCGTGACCTCAAGAAGCGGGGACCCCCTTGCGCCAAACGTAGGTCCACCGTCCCGGCCCCCACCCCCAAGGGTTAAAGCAATACAACAATAACAATGTGCAAAGAACGAGCTCTTCACTTTCTTTTTGTGTTTTGTTTTCGTTTCAGATTGGGGAGTCGTCAGCCCATTCAGGTATAGTTTCCAATACTAACGGATCGAGAAAATCTGAACGAGCTTCAGCCGCTTTTGCTTGTGTTCCCTAAACAAAAATGGATAAAACAAGTTATGGGCGCTCAGCTGGATTGCACGAGCGATGCAACTTTATGATCCCCCAGCTGTTTGAAAATGTGTCCATGCTTCTTATTTACTGGCAGTTGTATTTCGGAGAGGCAATTTGTTAATTCTCTGTAAACTTTCTTTGGCTTGCTTGAGGAACTTCAATTTGCTTTGGTTTTCTTGTGTAGTGGCTGTGCTCCTTCCATTATTATTTTTATTTTTTATTGTATTGTCGAAGGCTTTCACAGCTGGATTCAACTGGTTGTGGTGGGTTTTCCAGGCTGTGTAGCCGTGGTCTGGTAGATCTTGTTCCTAACATTTCGCCTGCATCTGTGGCTGGCATCTTCAGAGGTGTATGACAGTGTGTAACAGACTTCTCTCTGTGATACACCTCTGAAGATGCCAGCCACAGATGCAGGCGAAACGCTAGGAACAAGATCTACCAGACCATGGCCACACAGCCCGGAAAACCCACCACAACCAGTTTATTTTTATTGTTTGTATTCAAATATTTAATAGCTGGTACCTCTATTTAAATATATTTGTGGTGGCTTGCGGTGTTAAAACAACTGAGATCATCAACAGTAAATATTAAACTCCTAAATTGATTGACATAATCCCAGCCTGCAATTATATTGAAACAGGAACACAGCTATAGAGGCATTCCTAGTAATAAAACATGAGCAGAGAATCATAAACAACATAGATTGCATTTTTTTAAATGAGGTGGCTGTTGGAGTAATGAAAGCCCTAAACATTACAGTGATCATTACTATTTAAAAAAGGATTTGTCAGCAAGATTTTGTCAGGCCCCAAATAAAGCAGGCACTGATTAATCTAAACAACCTTGAAAACAGAGCAATAATCCAATCGGGCGGCCATCAAAACAGCATGCATTTTAGTAAACAAATGGGTTGACACTGCATCTGAAACATCAATTATTCTGGTGCCACTGAATGACAGACAGGTGTGAGTTTCACATCTGGGGTGCCTCAACGCAGTACACCTGTATGCCATTAAAGGTTCTTGACTTGACTTGAACGCAATGCACCAGGTCTTCAGTGTCCAGCCAGCTTAACTCAAGACGTTTGGAGCATAGAGAACAGAGTCTCTGATGAACATCATAACAGACAAGCATATTGAAGTGTCGAAGGCTTTCACGGCCGGAATCACTGGGGTGCTGTGTGGTTTCCGGGCTGTATGGCCGTGAAGATTATCTGAAGATCCTCTGAAGATGCCAGCCACAGATGCAGGCGAAACGTCAGGAGAGAATGCTGCTAGAACATGGCCATACAGCCCGGAAACCACACAGCACCCCATATTGAAGTGGTCCTGACTTTTCCATTAGTAATTTACTTTTAGGGTGTGCGTATAAGTGCTCTGCCAGTTTACTTCCCTTCCTCTGTTTCTGATCTTGGCCTTTTAAAAAAAATAGCTTATTTTTCCAGCTCTTGGCACAAGCTGCCGTGGGCTCGCACACTTCTTTGTGTTGCACGCGCACAAAAGCTTATACCAAGAATAAAACTTCGTTGGCTTACTGGCTCAGGTTTATTTTTCCCTGCGGCTTCAGACCAAGGCAGCCACCCACTGGAATCCTTCTCCAGATCTGGGTTGCTTCAATTCCTGGGACTGCATACTTGGGTCCTGAATGTGCCAATCTTATTCTGATGTCATGCAAGTCATTTGCACCAGGGGAGCAAAGACATGGCTGATTCAAAAGAAAACATGTCATATTTTATGCAAGGGTGTAGTGACTGCTAATTTCAGGACTATTAAGTGTTTCCTGCTTGTCCATATTATCTCTGTGCGGAGGTAAATAAGTGGCTGGCGAATGACAGCCGAAGTCTTTATTCCACTTGGTGTTATGCGTGATGCAGTTAAATCAAATCAAATCAAGGACACAGTGTACACTTTGCTTAGCTTTCGCACAGAACATCTTAATATATATATATGTATATTTTTGCCATTCTTCTTTCAGGGGGCGTCGCTTGGGTCAACGTCAGCTCCCAGGCTACTCAGAAAAAGCCCTGGCTGGAGAGAACGCCATCTTTCACCAGAGGGGGAAGGCCGCTTGAGCACCGCAGTAATTCGCAGGTATCCTGTCGTTGTGATAGTCCAAGATGACGGCCCTGTCCAACATGTCCAGCTTTTTAAAATGCAAAACGAAGAAGGCAGTGAAGCCAGCCGGTCTCTACTATGTTGCGAGCAGAGCGGGCCCTACGAGGATGATTGAGGGATTGGAGCACCTTCCTTATGAGGAGAGGCTACAGCGTTTGGGACTCTTTAGTTTAGAGAGAAGACATCTGAGGGAGGATATGGTTGAAGTCTATAAAATTATGCATGGGGTAGAAAATGTTAACAGAGAGAAATTTTTCTCTCTTTCTCACAATACTAAAACCAGGGGGCATCCATTGAAAATGCTGGGGGGAAGAATAAGGACTAATAAAAGGAAACACTTCTTCACGCAACGCGTGATTGGTGTTTGGAACATGCTGCCACAGGAGGTGGTGATGGCCCCTAACCTGGATAGCTTTAAAAGGGGCTTGGACAGATTTATGGAGGAGAAGTCGATCTATGGCTACCAATCTCGATCCTCCTTGATCTGAGATTGCAAATGCCTTAGCAGACCAGGTGCTCAGGAGCAGCAGCAGCAGCAGAAGGCCATTGCTTTCACATCCTGCATGTGAGCTCCCAAAGGCACCTGGTGGGCTGCTGCGAGTAGCAGAGAGCTGGACTAGATGGACTCTGGTCTGATCCAGCAGGCTCGTTCTTATGTTCTTACTGTTAAGGAGACTCAAGGTGGCTGACAAGCTCCTTTCCCTTCCCCTCCCCACAACAGACACCTTGTGAGACTGGTGGGGCTGAGAGAGTTCTGAAAGAGAACTGTGACTAGCCCAAGGCCACCCAGCAGGAATGTAGGAGTGCGGAAACACATCTGGCTCTCCAGATAAGCCTCAGCCACCCAGGTGGGGTGAGAGGGGAATCAAACCCAGTTCTCCAGATTGGAATCCACCTGCTCTTAACCACTACACCATGCTGGTTCTCATAAGAAGAGTCCTGCTGGATCAGACTCTGCCAGTATCCATTGGACTAGTCCCACATCCTGCCTCATGCAGCAGCCAACCAGTTAACTCTCACTCACAGAGAACAGCGACTGAGTTTTTCCCCCGGTGTTGCCTCCTGCCCCTGGTATTCAAAGGTTTACTTCCTACAAATATGGGTGTTCCTTTTAGAGGTGATGAGTATGAGCCACTGATAGCTCATCCATAAAATGGTTGCTGAGATCCAGCGAGGGCTTGGAAGGTTCTTCTGACTTCGCTTCAGGTTAAACCTTTGCTCCCGATCTCTAGCTTCAGCCTTTCCAGTGTAGACTATCTTTGTGGGATTTTTTTTCTCGAAGGGAAGCCAGGTTCTAGGAAACTAACATGACAGAATGACGATTGCGTAAGCAATATTGATTTTGAATTCAACTTCCAGCATTGTGTTTTTGTCTAGATGTCACCATGAAAGGGCCAGTTCTTTTAACTTGTGTTTTCTTTTCTTAACATGTGCACGTAGCCTGCCTTTCGATGTAGAGGACATAGCACATCTTCAGAAAGAAGGCAAAACTTGCAGAAACCCATAGCAGGATGCCAGTCAAGGAGAAAAGACCAAAGTCCTGAGCCTTTATATTTTCAGGTGACTTCCTCCGCCCCCCGCCCCCAACCTCCATAATTTTCACTTTGATTGAACCGAAAAAAGCTTATTTATGCTGTATTGGATCATAGGGACCTGTCTATTATTTTTTTAAACGTTTTTTCCCCAGCAAACCAGAGGAAGGTTAAATTATGCTACAGAAGCAATTGAAATTTTAGAAAGGAGCAAGCATTTAGATCCTCGCTTATTGAGAATATTTATTATTTGCAATTGTGATTGAAAGGTTCTATACGGTACCTGTGGTTTGGAATAGTCAAGTCAAGTATTTATTGTTTGAGCCATTGGCTATAACAATACAGAGATACATGCAGTTAAAATATTTAAATTAAAACTATAATTTAGTTTTACATTAAAATATAAATTATTTGTATTCGCAATCTCTAAATTAAAATGCCCCATCGAATACTTTCCATGTCAGATGTTTTTGCAGCTTCTTCAGCTAGTCTAAGTTAACCTCCAGTACTTTGGAACATCAGTTCAAACAGCGCTTTAAGTACTTTGCTTGTAATTTCCTAGCCGCCAGGGCAAAGAGACCCATCTTGTAAGAAACATAGGAATCAATATCAGATAGTAAGAAAATCAGTTTCTCATCATCGGACAAAAAAACTGTCCAACCTGTGGTTTGGTTCACTGTTCAGTTCTAGAATCCAGGAGCCAAGTGACCACTTTGTCCTATTGCACGTTTGTGCCTGATGTGTATTAGTTTATTTTCATGGTTTTCCATGCTCCCCACCCCTTCCAATTTGAAAGTAAAAAAAATACATTTTGGCATTCAGTTTGAATTTTAAATGCTCTTGTATCGAAGCATTCATTTGGGACTATATTTTAATGCAGACGCATACAATTTTCTCTACCGCTGCACCTCAATTGACTGTGCTAACATCTTTTCCCGAGACAGAGTATAGCAATGACTGTCAAGGGTCTCATGTAGAGATTTTTCCCCATTAACTGCTCTGGGATTCTTTTAAATGGAAAGGCCGAGGAATTGAACTCGTGGCCTTATGGCTATGTCACCAGGCAGCAGTCCCTCCCCATGTACCATCTTCTTTGAAAATGGCTCTTCAGGATCTTGGCAGAGGTTCTTTCCCAGTCTTAAGCTGTAGAAGTGCTCTGCCTGGGATCTGGGAACTTTTACATACAGGCAGTGGCGTACCTATGCAAACTGGAGCCCTGGGCAAAACCTGAGTTTGTAGCCCCCATCTCCTGTTAGCTCCCATTGGAAACAATGGGGGATGGGGGCACTCCCTTTGGGAGTCCATAACTTTGGACTCCCTAAACCAAACTTCACCAAACCTGTGTGATGTTATCAGGAGAGTTTCCTGAAAAATTCCTGAAATTTTGGTGCTGCTAGCAGCTAGCCTAAAACATGCACCCTCTGCAGGCCAAAAACGTAAAAACACTGAAAATACAAAAAATCCCACAAACGAACCTGCAGTTCTTGCGCCCCCCACAAGGGGGTGCTCTGGGCAACTGCCCACTTTGCCCAATGGGAGGAACGCCTCTGCATACAGGTCATGCGCTCCACAAATGAGCTCTGTCTCCTGCTGTTACTCAGTGCCTCGTTGGGATTTTGTCTGATCTCTTCCAGCACAACCGGTCTTTGCTTAAATGTGCTGCATAATAAAAGTGCTCATTTTGAAAGCTTTCAAACTCAACTGTCAGAACGCTTCCTGTGGGTCTCAAACTGTAGGTTTTTAGTGTATCCTTTCCCGTTGATGTTTCTGTCTATCTCCCCTTCTTCCTGCAGCATCGTTTAAATAACCGTCTTGTGATTAGGCTATTAGGGTTTTTTTTTAATCATTCCAGTTTTGCATCTGTTCACCTCTACACTTTGTCCAATCGAATGATGCCTTGCTCCCTGGTAGAGAGGAAGCATTTCAGCTTCTGATCGTGCATTTTAAAACTTCCCTCCCTCTCTGTTTAGGATGAAGAAGAATTTCCAGAATTAAATAGCGATAGTGGAAATTCTAAAAGTGCTAATATGCAGCAGAAACATGCACCAAAAGTGGTAAGTGAAAACACGAGCTAGCTGATTTAAATGAAACAGAATATAGGTTGTTAAAGGACTTTCTTCAATTGCAGAACTTCGACTTTTGCTTGATTAAAAAAAAAAGGTTCTATCTCTTATGCCTGCAAAGATGTGTCAAAGTGCGCAAATGATACCTGCTGAAATCACAAAAGTAAAACAAGGGACTAAAAAAAAAAGCTTTGCAGAGACTAAGATTGGAGTATCTTGCATTGCTCCACCCCACTTCTAAATATTTATGGGTGTCAGTGAACAGAATTCAACTATCCCTTGATGGTTACCTCTCCTCCGCTTCTGTACTGTAAAAAGAATATGTTGATTTTAGTATGCTGCGTTTTAATGGGATGGGGTTATTTTATATAGAGCCAAAAATTAACTAATATTTAATGGATTTTAGCCTTTGGTCTATGTACTCTATTTCTGTTTCGTTGTTCACCGCCCTGAGCCCTTCGGGGGAGGGCGGTATATAAATATAACCAATAAATAAATAATACTGACCTACAGTGTAGGGTTATTGAAGGGCTTAGTGGTGTATATGACGTGCTTTCTCCATGTTGCTATGATTGTGAAGAATTGATCTTTCCTAGTTGAAAGAGTTCAGGAAACAAGATTGAACTGTGGGAAGCCATATTTCTAATGGTGTGATGTTCTCGTTAACCATAGTTGGACGACTTGCCTGAGAATTCCCCAATCAATATTGTGCAGACTCCAATTCCAATCACTACCTCTGTTCCAAAGCGGGCAAAAAGTCAAAAGAAGAAAGCTCTGGCCGCAGCGTTGGCCACAGCTCAGGAGTATTCGGAAATCAGCATGGAGCAGAGGAAACTGCAGGTCTGTTTTCAGCATTGTAACTCTAAGCGGTAACGTTGCCAGTTTGGACCCAGACTAAATTTTACAGCAGAGTCAGCGTGGTGTAGTGGTTAAGAGCAGGTGGATTCTAATCTGGAAATCTGGGTTTGATTCCCCACTCCTCCACCTGAGTGGCAAAGGCTTATCTGGTGAACCAGATGTGTTTCCGCACTCCTACATTCCTGCTGGGTGACCTTGGGCTCCTCACAGTTCTTCGGAACTCTCTCAGCCCTATATCTCCTAAACAACTCTTTTCACACTTTTGCTGGGAAAGTTTGCTGGGAGGGAGGTTTAAATAAGAATATAATCACCTAGGAAAGCCAGGCTCCCCCAGAATGGGCTTTCTCTAGCTAGGGCAGCGGTTCTCAACCTGTGGTTCGTGACCCCTTTGGGGGGTTGAACAACCTTTTCACAAGGGTCTCCTAAGACACTCTGCATCAGTGTTCTCCATCTGTAAAATGGATAAATGCAGAGGTGGGATCCAGCAGGTTCTCACAGGTTCCCGAGAGTAGGTTACTAATTATTTGTGTGTGCCGAGAGGAGGTTACTAATTGGTGATTTTGCCACGTGATTTTTGCCTTAGTTACGCCCCTCCTCTCAGCAGTACTTGGCACTTGGAATCCTTGAAGCAGTTCTAGCCAGGAGGTTACTTTTTTTGGCAAAGCGTGCGTGGCAGCCTGCGCCTGTGTGCATTCGTTTTCCACCCAAGGACCGGCATCAGCTGCATTCATGCCACAGCCCCGCCCCAGGAATGCCCGGCCACGCCCCTGTCGTGCCTCGCCCAGCCCCATTGGCGCTACGCCACAGTTTGAATCCCACCACCATGGGAACCTGTTACTAAAATTTTTGGATCCCACCACTGGATAAATGTTACGATTGGGGGTCACCACAACATGAGGAACTGTATTAAAGGGTTGCAGCATTAGGAAGGTTGAGAACCACTGAGCTAGGGGCCTGCTACCTTCTTCAATAAACACTTCTAATCAAGAATCCAAAATCCATTTATTAATCTAAAAGTCCAAGACCTAACATTTAGATGTCTCACCTTATTATTCTGTTGACTTCCCCAACAAGAAAGGTGGACTATGAATAAGGTGAACGAAATAAATTAGCTCTCCATCTGCTAGAGACCAGCGGAGTCATTTTTATTGTAGGAAGCCGTTTCCAAAGCAGCTGGGAAAAAGAGCAAGACGCCCGTGCAGTTGGACTTGGGCGATATGCTGGCGGCCCTAGAGAAGCAGCAGCAAGCCATGAAAGCACGCCAGATTACCAATACCAGGCCCCTCTCGTACACAGGTGGGTACAGTTTTATTCGGCTCTTCCCCGCTTAAAAGAGACCCTTAAAAGTAAGCTTAAGGCACACATGTCACCATCACATGCCTCTGAAGATGCCAGCCATAGATGCGGGCAAAACATCAGGAGCAAAAATGACTGCACCACAGCCGTAACAGCCAGTCAATGCCGACTGTGAAACCCTTCGACAATACATGAAACTTTAGGCACTTTTTGTGGCAAATCAGCAAGCCCCGCATTTACACAGCACATCCGCGCAATCTGGCACGATCGCTATAGTGCTGTTCTAAGCGGAGTTGCACCGTTTTGAATCTTCAGTGGAGCGCAGTTCCGCCGAGGATAACATGGCAGAACTTGGGTATCTTCTCCCCCCCCCCCCCCCCGCACTGCTGGAATATTTTGCAGCATAGATACCCGTGCATGAAAGAGATGCTGTGCAGTTGTGGCAGATGCCCACTGTGTATGTGAGACGAAAGTTCATGTTTCGGTGTACGTTTGGAGCGGCAGATTTCGTCCCACAGAGCATAGCTTGGAGAAACCAGACAGTGTGCGCTACATAGTTGCCCGTTGGGATAAATAATGCTGTAGACTTTTCGGTCCTGGCATACGTAGCATGTTTCCATTCCAAAATGAACAAATGTGTGTTCTTTCGTAGCAGCTAAGCGCAAGTGCAGCTAAAACAATGCGGAAACAAGCCCATTACATGCTGTAACTTCCTGCCCTTGTTGTCTTTCCTTCATATTCAAGGAAGGAAAATGCTTTTGTTACGAGATCGGATCAGCTGGAAAACCTGAGCACGCGTCTGTTTTTCCTGCAACCGTTATCTCTTACCCCGTTTGCTTTTTCTTTTCTGCGATTAGTTGGCAGCCCGGCTCCTTTTCATGCCAAAGAACCCGCTGACCGAAAATCTTTACCTAAAGGTCAGCCTTCGTTGGGTTGCCTCAATCCGTTGGATTCCACTGCCCCAAAAATGAAACGAGGGAAGGAGAGAGAGCTTTCAAAGTTGAAGCGTCCCACAGCACTTAAAAAGGTAAGCCCCGCTCCTTTTAGGTACGCTTGAGTTCTTTCACAAGGTCTGAACAGCGGACGCTCAAAGCTGAATAGGGGCATAGGGTTCTTGTTTCACTACAGAGGCCAGCTTTCTGCCTCCAGGCATTTCCCCTCTGCTCTAATCAAAGTGATTACAATATGTATTGTGTCCAGGAACGGGGCTGCCTCTCAGCACCCAGTAGCTTTTTCCTGTTCCACCCCTCTCCTTGGCACAGATGCTCACCCAAGGATGCTCCCCACAACCAGCCATCCTGCCCTCAGACTTCCCAGCAGGAGCAGGGACCTCCAGGCAGCCAGAAGCTGGAAGAAACTGCAGAGAAATGGCAGGAGGGCCTGAGCAGCAAGAGCAAGCCTCAGCAGTTCCAAGAGAAAGAGTGGCGATAGCACAGCCCTAGCCGAGCTGCAATCAGCAGTTCTCTGCAGCCATAGAGAATGGGGCGAGGCTGGCACAACCTCAACCAGGCTGCAATCAGGGAGGAGGGCCAGGAAAGCTGACGAGCCAGTCCCAGGCCGGCAGGGCATAACAGACAGCTCATCAGCGGCTAGGAGGCTGGAGCAGAGCGCTCCCAAGGGGGTGGGAACCTCCTAAGACGATAAAAGGGCGGCGGGGAAAGAGGTTAATGTGGTGCAGGGGCTCAGGCTTGCAGGGGTGCTGTTAACTGCCTGACGAAAGTAAAGAGCTCATGAACAGAAGCCAGAGTTGCATCTTGTTTGATCCAGAAGGGTACCAAGCGCCTACCAGGCTAA
Source organism: Sphaerodactylus townsendi (assembly GCF_021028975.2). Classification (NCBI taxonomy): domain Eukaryota; kingdom Metazoa; phylum Chordata; class Lepidosauria; order Squamata; family Sphaerodactylidae; genus Sphaerodactylus; species Sphaerodactylus townsendi. The sequence goes on along the minus strand of NC_059441.1, from coordinate 17,245,612 downwards.
GATGGCCCACCCTGCAGGGGTGGTCTGCAGAGGGGGCATTCACACATTATATCTTTGTCACTTTTGCAAGCATTCTTTACAACATCCTTCCCACCCAGCTGGGATATAGACACATGAGCCTGGAACCCTTTTTTTCCCCTACAAAGGAAGTTCTCAGTTGCAGAAGTTAGTTATTATTTGTGACTTCCTGACTGAGGGAAAGTGTTTTGTTTTCATTGTCCTTTTGAAGATTATCTTGAAAGAGAGGGAAGAGAAGAAAGGCCGCTCGTCTGTTGATCAAAGCCTTCTGGGCGCTGACGAAGAACAAGAGGTTCCTCTGGATCTGAGTGCCAACCAGTCAGATGATCAGGCGTCTCAAGAAGGTCAGAACCACAAAGATATGCCTGAAATACCCCTCAGAGTTAAAACAAAATGCTTGGAGAGTCATCACTATTGCATGCATTTTCCCCTAACTAACCAAAGCTCAGATTGAGTTGCTGTGTGACTCAGTTTATTGAAGAATGTGGATCAGAACTATTTCCCACCCACCCCTCCCCATGGTTTTTAGACCTTCACAACTTGCGCCTTATTTTCGTTCTAAATCAGGGGTCTACAACCTGCAGCTCTCCAGATGTTCATGGACTACAAATCCCATCAGGGCTGATGGGTCCGTGAACATCTGGAGAGCCGCAGGTTGCAGACTCCTGTTCTAAATTGAAAATGAATCGTGAACTAGATTTCTTCTCCATTTCAGAAACTTCCCTTTGATTCCTGCCATTCGGAAACAGGATTTTAATTTTTTGTTGTCCTGTAGCCCTGTCTAACCTGTTTCCCCGAATATAAGACATCCCCTGAAAATAAGACATAGTAGAGGTTTTGCTGAAGTGCGAAATATAAGGCATCCCCCAAAAGTAAGACGTAGCAAAGTTTTTGTTTGGAAGCATGCCTGACGAACAGAATACAGAAAAACAAGACATTCCCTGAAAATAAGACATAGCACATCTTTGGGAGCAAAAATTAATATAAGACACTGTCTTATTTTCGGGGAAACACGGTAAGATGGGTGACCTTGGCCAGCCGCACACTCTCAGCCTTGACCCTGGCTAGTATCTGGATGGGAGACCTCCAAGGAATACCAGGGTCTTGAGGTGGAAGCAGATGATGGCAAACCACCTCTGAACACAGCAAACCACCTCTGGACTTCTCTTGTCTTGAAAACCCCACCAGGGGTTGCCACAAGTCAGCTGTGCCTTGACGGCAATAAATAAATATTCTATTCTCTGAGTAATACCACTTTTAAGAGTGTGACTATTCGTTGCTGTTGGCAGCAAGGACTAGTGGTTTCTCCAGTGCTTAGAGGCAGCCACCTTCTGCATACCAAAGTGCTGGAGAGGGGGGGACAGCAATAGACCCGCCTGGCAGTTTAAAGCGCGCTGCTCCAGACCGTCTTGTGGTTTTAAAGCGAAGTCTTGTTTGCTTGACTGACCACAGATGGCCCTCTGGATCCAGTCTGTGTACTTGAAAATGGTTAAGCAGGTCATTAATTAACGCAAGCTTAATTGCAGAACACTGGCAGACATAAATGCTTACCTAATAGAAGAGGTGTTCTACGGGATCGAACCAGTGGCCCACTATCCAGTAGTCCACTATTTGTTTCACAAAGAGGAGAGTTAACCAGCCAAGTGTAGAGGGCCAGACCTTCCTCATAGAACTGGTATTCAGAAGCTGGTTTGTTTGTTTGTTTGTTTATCAGATTTAATGTACCACCCCATCCCCAAAGGGCTCTGGGCGCTGTACAACCAATAAAACAATCACATTAAATTACGATCAACAAAACAACATTTTAAAATACCAGTGAAACACAATTAACAACCAGCTCCAACCTCCATCTTAAAATCAGATGATGACTTAAGCAACGGACTCATCGGGCAGTCGGCATAATATGGACAAGCCCCCAAGGTGGAATATGAGGCGCAGGGGACGGCACCTTCAACGGCTGACCTCCCCAAAGGCCCGGCGGAACTGTTCTAGATCCCACAGGTCCCAAATGGCTGTGGGGAGAGTGTTCCACTGTTGCTGTTGGATGTGCAGGTTCCTTTTAGTTATGGCTAAAGAAATATACTTCCCTTTCATCAAAGGGACCGTCTCTCCCCATATTGCCCAGTTAGGACCCTCCGCTCGTCAGAGGAGAACTTACTGGTAATCCCCGGCCTGAAGGATATCCAGTTAGCCTCCACGAGGACCAGGACTTACTCTGTCCTGGCCCCAACCTGGTGGAATAAACTCCCGAGTGAGATCAGGGCCCTGCGGGATTTGAGTCGATTCCGCAGGGCCTGCAAGATAGAGCTGTTCCGCCGAGCTTTTTCAGGAGGCAAGTCGGGTTAATAGTTGTCATCATTGGCCTCCCGTGGGGAATTTGGTTTTTAAGCCGCCATCTTTTATCCTCGGATTTTACTGTATTTTAGAGCCATTATTTATTGCTGGTTTAAATTATATTTATTTTATCTTGTTATACGCCACCCTGAGCCCTTCGGGGAGGGGCGGGGAATGAATGAATGAGTGGGGGGAGGGGGCTGTGTGGTGCTGTGTGGTTTCCGGGCTGTATGGCTGTGTTCTAGCAGCATTCTCTCCTGACGTTTCGCCTGCATCTGTGGCTGGCATCTTCAGAGGATCTTCATCTTCAGAGCATCTTCAGAGATGCCAGCCGCAGATGCAGGCGAAACGTCAAGAGAGAATGCTGCTAGAACACGGCCATACAGCCCGGAAACCACACAGCACCCCAGTGATTCCGGCCGTGAAAGCCTTTGACAATACAATGAATGAATGATCTCCCCCTCTTCTCAGCTATGGCTCCTATGGCAAAGGTGTGTCTCTGTATGTGACCGTTCGTGACGTTCTCTATTGCAGAAACGGGCCTGAGCGTGCCCAGTGACGCTTCGCTCTCTCCAGCCAGCCAGAACTCTCCCTACTGCATGACTCCAGTTTCCCAAGGATCTCCGGCCAGTTCAGGGATCGGAAGTCCAATGGCATCTTCAACAATAACCAAAATTCACAGCAAGCGATTCAGAGAGTAAGAACATCTATTTTTTGAAAGACATGTAGGTTGCTAAAGCTGGTGCAGTGAAACGTTCTTAGTCAGGTTTAAAGGCACCAAAGGAATTAAGTTTAAGCCATCCATTATGCTAGGGATGGTGCAGTTCCACCCCCCATTCCTACATGCGAACTCGGGCAATGCTGACTGTTGTGTGCCACAGATGGGAAAGCAGGTGTGTTTTTATTAAGGTCTCTGCAGAATAAACATCCCTTCCCTCTTTCCGACTCTGTGCTGAAAACTTACATCACAGGTATTGACAAAGGCCAGAATCAACAGGCTGTTGCGGGTTTTCTGGGCTGTGTGGCTTGGTCTGGTAGCAGCTGCAACAGCCAGTTAAATCCAGGAAAACTCACAACAGGCAGTTCCATCCAGCTGGAGTTTGTTGTAAGGATAGATTAGATCAGGGGCCTGCAACCTGCGGCTCTCCAGATGTTCATGGACTACAAATCCCATCAGCCCCTGGATTTGTAGTCCATGAACATCTGGAGAGCCACAGGTTGCAGACTCCTGGATTAGATGGAAGAACCGCCATGCATACTCCTGGAAGGATGGTTGGGGAAATGTAACAGTATTATTATTATGTAGTAGTAGTTAAGTGCAGGAGCACTCTAATCTGGAGAACCGGGTTTGATTCCCCACTCTGCCATTTGCGCTGTGGAGGCTTCTCTGGGGAACCAGATTAGCTTGTGCACTCCAACACATGCCAGCCGGGTGACCTTGGGCTAGTCACAATTATTTGGAGCTCTCTCAGCCCCACCTGCCTCGCAGGGTGTTTGTTGTGAGGGGGGAAGGGAAAGGAGTTTGTAAGCCCCTTTGAATCTCCTTACAGGAGAGAAAGGGGGGGGGGTAATAAATCAAACTCTTCTTCTTATAGGAGAGAAAGGGGAGATATAAATCCAAACTCTTCTATTAAAACAAAAAATCAGCTTTATAGGAGCTATTTCTGTACTGTAAGATACAAGATGGCACAAAGAAGGTTGCTAGCAAATCTGACCCAGGGAGAAAACTTGCATTCAGTTGTGACTTCTCCTCTGCTTCTGTGAACTGTGTGTGCATGTGTTTGATACGTTCTAGAATGTGCTGCTTTCAAATGTCTGGCATTCTCACCCTTTGTCTGGTGGAGTTGGGAAGGTAGAGTTAGCTGAGTGACTTTTTATTCGTTTCGGAGGCATTGAGCCAGCATGGTGTCATGGTTAAGAGCAGGTGGATTCTAATCTGGAGAACCGGGTTTGATTCCCCACTCCTCCACCTGAGTGGCAGAGGCTTACCTGGTGAACCAGATGTGTTTCCACACTCCTACATGCCTGCTGGGTGATCTTGGGCCAGTCACAGTTCTCTCCAAACTCTCTCAGCCCCACCTACCTAACAAGGTGTTTGTTGTTGGTTGGGGGGAGGGAAAGGAGTTTGTAGGCCACCTTGAGTCACCTTACAGAAGAGAAAGGTGGGGTATCAATCCAAGTGTCATGGCACTTAGAGGCTAGCTACTACTGTCATTTAGAGTGGCTGTTTAGTACACTGAATGCATCAGCACTTAAAAACAAACTTTTCATTGCTTTACCGGGCAAAGGTGCAGAGGCGTAGCTCCGGGGGGACGGGGGAGCGACGCACCAGGCACGCACCCCTGTGGGGGTGCGGTGAGGGCGTGGTGGGGCAGGGGCGGAGGATGCACCAGTTCACCGGGCGCTTTGCCTCCTTTCTACGCCTCTGCAAAGGTGGCAAGGTACCTTCTGAGCATTAAACAAAACAGCAACCCAAACCGCTTGGACAGAAGTTGGTAAGAGCAATCAAGCTTAACTGTGTGCTTTTTCTGAACGGGCAGGTACTGTAACCAAGTCCTAAGCAAAGAGATAGACGAGTGCGTGACTCTCCTGTTGCAAGAGCTCGTCAGCTTCCAAGAACGCATTTACCAAAAAGACCCCATGAGAGCGAAGGCCAAGAGGAGGCTCGTGATGGGCCTGCGAGAGGTGACCAAGCACATGAAGCTCAGCAAGATCAAGTGTGTCATCATTTCTCCCAACTGCGAGAAAATCCAGTCGAAAGGTATTGAATTGGCAGCTCGGCCCCTTTCCCTTTTGTGCCTGATCTCAGCACGTTAATAACATGAATTTTAAAATGTGCATGTTTTTAGGTGTATGCTTTGGGTTTTTTTTAAAGGGGGTGTTCACCTTAAAAGATACGACGTGTGAAGTACTTCCTAGTTGGTCCTCTATCATGCAGACTTTTTTTTAACATGACGTCGCTTCTGATTTATGGTGACCCCTGGTGGAGTTTTCAAGGCAAGAGACATTCAGAGGTTGTTTGCCATTGCCTGACTCTGCCTCATTGCCTTGATATTCCATGGTGGTCTCCCCATCCAAATACTTGCTAGGATCAACCCTGCTTAGCTTCTGAGATCTAACGAGATCAGGGTCTTCTGGGGCTTACCCAGATCTGGGCAATATGTGGATTCCGTACACACAATTTCTGTTAAGTGAAATGATTAGCTTGACTCATGTATTCGGGGAGGGGATGTAAAATTTATCCAGCTTTGGTCAGCTGTGAGTGTTTCAAGCTAATCTCCTTTTATTCTGCTCTTTGGCATGCACCCAGGTGGATTGGATGAAGCCCTGTATAACGTAATAGCTATGGCTCGGGAGCAAGAAATCCCTTTCGTCTTTGCCCTTGGGCGTAAAGCACTGGGCCGCTGCGTGAACAAGCTAGTTCCAGTGAGCGTGGTGGGAATCTTCAATTATTCTGGTGCTGAGGTAAGAGTGCTCTATCCCTCATTAATATATTTTTTTGGGGGGGGGTGTCTTTCCGAGTCTCTGTACCAATTGTGGTTGTGATTGAGGACATCTCATTTGATTTAAAAAAATCTGCCCCACCTGACTTCCCAAAAAGGAGGCCACAGCGACTTACAACATGTTTAAAAACAGTCGAACACACAATAGCCGCAGGATAAGCACAGTTCAGACGAAATAACGTGTGATGCTTTGAATTTTTAAAAATAAAAAAAATCTTGCCCCCCAAACAAAGACCCAGTATTTGAAGAATAATAATAATAACTTGGATTTATATCCCCCCCCCTTTTTTTCTCCTGTAAGGAGACTCAATCTCCTTTCCCTTCCTGCCCCCCCTCCACAACAAACACCCTGTGAGGAGGGAGGGGCTGAAAGAGCTCCGAAGAACTGTGACTAGCCCAAGGTCACCACTCAGAGTCCTTCGGGGGTAGAGCGGTATACCAAATCAAATAAATAATAATAATGTGTTGGTGTGCATAAGCTAATCTGGTTCACCAGATAAGCCTCCACAGCTCAAGTGGCAAAGCAGGGGATCAAACCCAGTTCTCCAGATTAGACTGCACCTGCTCTTAACCACTACACCACGCTGGGGAGGGGATGTTTTGAGTAGTACTTGATCACATCACGGATCCCTTTCTCTTTCAGAACCTCTTCAATAAACTGGTGTCGCTGACGGAAGAGGCCCGGCAGGCCTACCGAGACATGGTTTCAGCCATGGAGCAAGAGCAAGAAGAGGCCTTGAAGAACATCAAAAAAGTGCCCCACCACATGGGCCATTCGCGGAACCCTTCGGCAGCCAGCGCCATTTCGTTCTGCAGCGTTATTTCCGAGCCCATCTCGGAGGTGAACGAAAAGGAGTACGGTGAGCCTGTTTGGAAACGGAAGTTGTTGTTTTTCTCCCCCCCAGCCGTGTCATTCTGCTCAGGCAACTCTTTCATATGCTGCATAACCTTCCTGTCTGATGACGGAGGAAAGGGGTAAGGTTCGGGGCTGGTGTTGAGGGCTGGCATCCTTGATTCCCCACCCAAGCCCTTGCCGCAGCAGGGGGCCTTCTGCCAACCCCTGGAGCCACCTGGCCCTGCTGCCTCTCCTCACTGCCTGTTTGCAGGGAAGAGCCAGCGTGGTGTAGTGGTTAAGAGCAGGTGGATTCTAATCTGGAGAACCGGGTTTGATTCCCCACTCTTCCACCTGAGTGACAGAGGCTTATCTGGTGAACCAGATGTGTTTCCACACTCCTACATTCCTGCTAGGTGGCCTTGGGCCAGTCACAGTTTTCTCAGGACTCTCTCATCCTCACCTACCTCACCAGGTGTCTGTGGTGGGGTGAGGAAAGGAAAGGAGCTTGTAAGCCACCTTGAATCTCCTTACAGGAGAGAAAGGTAAAGTGTAAATCCAAACTACTTCTTCTTCTGCTGCTGCTTCTGCTTCTGCTTCTTCTGCTTCCTCTTCTCCTTCTTCTCCTTCTCCTTCTTCTTCTCCTCCTCCTTCTTTTTCTCCTCCTCCTCCTCCTCCTCCTCTTTGAAAGAACAGCCAGCAAGAAGGAGAGCAGCTGTTGCCAGGCTCCTCTCGGTGGCCTCATGAATTGGCGGAAGTGGGGAATAAGTGAGAGGTAGTGGGCAGGAGAGAGAACACTGTAGGTCTCTTGCTGAAGCACCCCCCCGCAAAAAACCCCCCATGACATTGATCTAAGGTTTCGTCATCATTTACGCGTGTATGTGTTTGAAAACCTCTTTAAAACGTCAACCTGCCTCCCATTTTGATCCCGGCAGAAACCAATTGGAGGAACATGGTGGAAACATCTGACGGTCTGGAAGCCCCTGAGAATGAAAGAGGAGCCTGTTGTAAGGTCGCCGCTCCAGAAGAACCTGTCAACCCTAAGGCGGGGGCAACGGCGACAATGAGTTCCACCACGGCGACGGCTGCTAATAAACAGCTCCTCCTAGCCACGGCTGGGATCGCTTCGGTGGTGATTCACGGGAAAGGGCAAAGTGGGAAAGAAGAAGCGAAGCCGGACGATCTGGAATGGGCCTCTCAGCAGAGCACAGACACGGGGTCCTTGGACGGCAGCTGCAGGGATATTTTGAACTCCTCCATGACCAGCACGACCAGTACGCTTGTCCCAGGAATGCTGGAGGAAGAGGAGGATGAAGAAGAGGAGGACGAAGACGACTATGCTCACCAACCCATCCCTGAGGAAGTCCAGCTCAACAGCAGGATTGAATCTTGGGTCTCCGAGACCCAGCGGACTATGGAGACCCTCCAGTTGGGAAAGAGCCTCAGTAGCGCCGAGGATAACACGGAGCAAAGCGAGGAGGAAGAGCTAGAAACCCCCGAGCAGGTCGATCCGGTCGCCGACAGCGAAGAGTGGATGGCGGACAAGCAGGCGTGTAAATCTCAGCAGAAGATTCCCGCCTGCGGGCCTGTAGATACCAAGTGTACAGACTCTAACTATATACCATAAATGCAATCGCAAACTCAGGAAACTTTCATATTTAAAAAAAACACATAACTGTTGTAAGGATTTGCAGCCATGGCTTTTGCGTGCGTCATCTCGGCATTTTGCACTCTTGTCGTGTTAATAAGTATATTTAATTCACAACATAAATATTTTTTGTAGCTCTCGGTTACTTTTTCCATTACGAAGCTAGTGCGTGTGTGTGTGTGAGGAATATCCCTGTGTCTCCCGGAAAAGATGATGTGTGTGGAAACTGTCACTAGGTTAAACATTTAGCTGTGTTTTTGGGGGCTCAAGAATGACCATTATGCAAAATTCTCAGACTGTAACTTTTCTGAAACCTGACGACAGCGACCAATATTTGCTTTGTCGTTTGTATCTCACCCTGAAAGTGTTTTGCCCTGTATCGTAATGTACCAGAACTGAGAACAGAAACAACGCATTGGCAAAGGCTTTAGGTATGTTCGTTCGCAGCCTGATCTGGTTTACAGCGCAGCTAGAAAAAACGACTGCTAATGTGTCTCCACCACACTCCAGAAATTTTCACTAGCCTTCCAGGATGCGTATGTGTTTGAGGGACACTGCTCTTGAGATCTTCGTTCCGACCTGCTTAAAACCTGTTTGGCACGGCATTCTGGGAAAGATGCCGACTCCTTTTAACATTGTCACTGTGTCTGCGAGGACCGTCAAGGGGACCGATTGCTACGGCAGCATTTTTTTACCTTTGCGTTTTTTTGACCCGTATCCCAGCTCTTTACTTATCTCAGGAATGTGAATACATTTTCATAAATTGTATGTAACTATGAAAAACAAAAAACCCACCCAAGTTGAAGAATTGGACTCTTCACCAGATGGTGAGCTAGATCCATGGTGGCGAACCTTTGGCACTCCAGATGTTATGGACTGCAATTCCCATCAGCCCCTTCCAGCATGGCCAATTGGCCATGCTGGCAGGGGCTGATGGGAATTGCAGTCCATAACATCTGGAGTGCCAAAGGTTCGCCACCACTGAGCTAGATGCTGTGGCTAGGTTTAGTAGTGGGGGATTTGTCTTTAGCAGGCGTCAAGCCTCACCGCGTCTTGCCTTGGGTTAGTTTGTGAGAGTTTTTTGGATCTTAAGAGTACAAACTCTCCTGTTGCGTAGCATTGGGCAGCGCGGAGAAACAGATCTTCAAAACCATAAGAGAGAAACGTGATTCACCAAGGGGGGTGGGGGGTGGAATTGATTCATTTTGAAAGAAAACGTTTCGGGCATCTTTACGCTGCTCTTAGTATTAACTTGCTGAAAATAGAGAACAAAAATCTAGCTTTTGCATGCTTTTGAGTTTTCCAACTTTGCTCTGTACTGAGCGTCAGTGAAAGTACCCCTGGTAAGCTGCATGCATTTTAATGGTGAATGTAGGGTTTTTGTCTTTTAGTTTATGAGTAGTGCAAAAACCACACACTTTATGAAGTGTGGAACTTCCAGCGAGAAAAATATATGTGTGTATATATATATATTTCGCACTTAGTACCTGTTCACATAATCATTTGAGACCAACGGTTTTAAGCATTTTCGAAACTAGCTTTTTTATATACATTTTGCAGGGGAAAGCCCAGAACCGGTGTCTTAAAAGTGAATACTGTCACAAAACGTGGGGAATATAGCAGTAAAAAAAACCAAAAAAAACCCCCAAAACCAGTGTGTGAGGTAGTTCCTGGGCACGTGTTAAACAGGAGGAAGTCTTGAGTTCTCAAATGACTGCGTGCATCCTGGCTGGGTAATCGCAGACTGGCGTCTCCCCCCGCCCATTCCTTTTTTGGGAACTAGCAACTCAAACACCTGTTTCTTGTGGCTCTTAAAGCAACAGTCTGAGCGTAGATTGCGTTAAGATGCTCAGCTGCTACGTAAAAGGAAAGAATTGCATATCCAGCATTGATTATCGACCAACATAGAGTTCCAAGTTTGGTAAAGGAAGCCTGTTGCCTCACAGTTTGTTAGTAGGAACCCCCACCGCCACCCCCTCCAATTGCAGCAAATCTCTTTTGGGGCAAACAGGGCATCGATCAACAAAGCTATCCTCCCTTCCGGTAAGTGGCCACAATGCCCCAGTTGGGAATAAATGCGATTTTATGCATGCGCGCGCTCGGAGAATGTTCATTTCTATTCCACATTAGGAAAGCTTTTCCAATTTTTGTGCAGTGAGAGGTGTGTGTGTATATATGTATCTGTATTGTCTCCTCTAAATGATGTCCACGTTCCATTTCTTCCGTTAGCTTTAAACGCCAAGGTAGTTTTGAGTGTTACCTATTATGATTTCTATATTGGCACGGACAGTTAAGCTCTTGTACACTGAAGGAAGGCTTGTTTCCGCTATCGTATGTGGGTACAATTTTTAGATTCGGCAAATATTTACTCCTTTTAAATACCCTGTTAAGTGAACTTTTATGAAAAGTAGCATTGGAAGTAAGGGGCTGTAGGAGAAAGATGGCGACACGTCAGATGGTCATTAAAGCGAACTGTTTGAGATGATTGGTTAGAAAAGTATTTGTAAACCTCTAGATTTTGTACAGCAATCTTTCCGTGGAAAGCAGAAACACGCAGAGGGCCTGAAGCACAGAGCCTTGGGTAGTCACGCAAGAGGTTGGCATCTGTAGGCTATCTGTAGGCTATTAAAAATCACAGTGTGTGTTCAAGATTCCCAACAAAACCCTGGAATCTGTTTCCTTCCCTGTCCCCTTTTTAAAAATTTTAGACAGTGTATTTAACAGGTTCAAATCTTGATCAGCGACTTCTTGTATCTGACCACTTTTTTAAAAAAGGAAAAGAGGATAACCTCTGGTTTAACGCACTCGTCAGAATTCTGAAAGTGACACACGGGTGAAAACTTACGATGTTCTTGGGGGGAGGGGGGGAGGGCTAGATATGCACAGTGTTGTTGGGTCCAGTTCTTTAACTGGACAGTTGTTCAATTTTAGTAGCATGTGGGCAAAAAAAGTATTGTTGGAAAAGCTGCTGTTTGCTGGAGTTGTCACAGTGTTTGGGGTTTTTTTTTTTTTTTAAAAACTTTTGAAGTTGTGCCAACTAATCAAGATATTCAGTCAACCAGATTTTAATCACTAATTCAGTATGTAACCTTTGTTAAAGTAACTGGCGTACCTGGAAATTGTGCAGCTTTCTTCCCAGTCTTAACACACAGAAATAGTAAGAAAACACCGATTTAAATCAAATTAACAGGTTTTTTTTTTAAAAAAAGGGTCAGCAGAAATGGCACAGCCCAATTAATGTTCATGGGTGGTTAGTGTATCTCTTTTTTTCTTTTTAAAGAAAGGCTGTAATAAAGTAACATCTGTTAATCTTTGATACCTTTGTTTGTAGTAACAAAACTTAGACTTAAACTAGAAAATCATTACCAATTGTACCATAAAGAGGTTGCCTGTCTCCTTTTACTTTTATGAAGGATAATTGTTCTATCGTACTTTTTGGGGGCGGGGGAGTAATAACGGCTTTTTGCACTATGTAAATACTAGTGGGGGTTCTTCCATAATGAATAAAACAATTATTTAAGAGACATAGTGTGGTGGTGCTTTCTTCAGTATTTCTTCAGACCATAGAGCAATTCCTGACCAGCTTTCTGAAATACCAGGTGGGCCCATGGGTGTACCGCTCAGGGGGACATATGGGGTCAAATGTCCCTGGGCTGCGGCCATTTAGTCACGTGGGGGGGGGGTGGAAAATCATCTCCCACCCCTCCTCCTTCCCCTTTGGGTCCTGGTGAAAAAAAAAATTGGTTGTGGTGGGGGAGGATGGTTGCCCGTGGGGGGGTGGGGGGCTACATTTTTCCTAGGGCCTTTCCCCACTTATTTAAGCCCCGCTTCTACTTGAGGAGAGGGCTGATCCCCTCTCGGCACTCCCATGACAGGGGCAGCGCATTAAAGAGCCGCCCGACACCACTGCAGCTGTTCGAGCACGCTGCATCCCAGGCACTCTTGCAAAGGGCTTTGATGACCCCACGCAGAGCTGGTCGCGGGGATGCCCGGCGCTGCTACTCGGGATGCCACACACTGAGAGCAGCGACGCATAGGGGGGGATCAGGGTGAGTGGGAACGCCCTAGATACAATTTCCAGGTGGGCATTATAGCCGCTAGCCGTTCGTGCAGATTATTGTCAGAGGAACAGCTAAGTGAAGTCTGTTGAAGTGTGGAATGATAGTTTTTAGCTGTGATGTTCTTCAGTGGCCTCCTTTAAACACTCAAGCTTCTGCTGAAGGGCTCAGTCACCAAGTGAAACGAAGCTGCGTGTCTGAGCGAGCTCGTTGAAATGTATCCAATCTAGAAGTAGAATTTAATAGTTAATATTTAGCCTGATCTTTGTTTCCCCAGTACAGTGGTGGCGAACCTGTGGCACGGGTGCCAGAGGTGGCACTCAGAGCTCTCTCTGTGGGCACATACAGAGTTGCCCCTCCACACACAAACACATCTAGGCTGGCCTGGGCCTCTGGACTCAATTATTAGCATTAAACCTAAGACCTAGTTTTGAGGAAGCAGTGTAGGTGACCCTGATAAGCCCTGTTAAACCCCACTGATTTTCAATGCGAAAAACTAAAGCGTGATCCTTTACCTGGGAGCAAGCTCGGTTGCTGGCAATGGGGCTTGCTTCTGAGTAAAACCCCAATGTGATTCACCCGTTGAAGAGTTGCACTGTTGCTTACTCCCCGTAGGTAGCGACGCCTCTTGGAGCCAACCGTTTTTTCTAAACTGAAACCTCAGTATTCAGGTTAAATTGCCATGTTGGCACTTTGCGATAAATAAGTGGGTTTTGGGTTGCAATTTGGGCACTCGGTCTCAAAAAGGTTCACCATCACTGAGCTAGGTGTACTACTGGAAGTGCCAAATTGGAACTGGAATCCGTTAGCTGTCCAACGAAGCTTACTCCCGAGTAACGCACGCTTTGGAGCCAACTCTTTTTTTCTAAGCTAAAACCTCAGTATTCAGGTTAAATTGCAGTGTTGGCACTTTGCGATAAATTAAGTGGGTTTTGGGTTGTAATTTGGGCACTCGGTTTCAAAAAGGTTCGCCATCCCTGTCCTAGTACAAACACTTTTTCTGGTTGAAGGTAAGAACGTGGGGTATCTGGCTCACACATGCGTATGGTTACAGGAAGCACTACTCATGCAAGAAAGAATCTCAGTAAGTATTAATAAGCACCTTTTTCAAAGTTTCCATCTAAGATGGAAACTTTTAAAAAGATGCCCATTGTTAATCCTTAGCTGAGATTCTTTCTTGCATGATTGAGCAGATAGAGCTTCCTGTCACTATTTTTATCAGAGCGCTGTTCCTGTTTCAGACTGTTAAAGCAGATGAACGTTATCTATCTGGCTGTCTCCTAGTCTTCTGAGGAATATTGAGCAATGTTCACAAAATCAGCTGTTCACATAAAGGTAGTTTCGATCACATTCAAAGTGTCGGTGTTCACCTTGAAGGCTGTGAGCGGTCTTGGACCTGCATACCTACGGGACCGCCTCTTCCCGTATTGCCCCATTAGATCCCTCCATTCATCGGAGGAAAACTTACTGGAGACCCCTGGCCCGAAGGTTGTCCGTCTGGCTTCCACAAGGCCCAGGGTTTCTCAGCCCTGGTGCAATAACCTCCCCAGTGAGATCAGGGCCCTGCGGGGCCTTGAATGAGTTCCGCAGGGCCTGTAAAATGGAGCTTTTCCACCAGGCATTTCCATCTAGCCAGCCGGCCTGACCAGTGCTATCATTGGCCTCAGTGGTGGGATCCAAAAATTTTAGTAAGAGGTTCCTGTGGTGGTGGGATTCAAACAGTGGCGTAGCGCCAATGGGGCTGGGCGGGGCACGATGGGGGTGTGGCCGGGCATTCCAGGGGAGGGGAATTAATAATTTCTCTGTTACTGTAAAAAACTCTGACTGTAAAAAAAAAGTTCCTAATTTCCAGCTGGTATCTTTCTGTCCGTAATTTAAACTCATTATAGCAAGTCCTATCATCTACTGCCAACAGAAACAACTACTTCTCCTCTAATGGACTGCCTGTCAAATACTTAATACTTTCAAATACTTAATTTTGTTTCTAGAAATCAAAAGAAGGATACTTTCCTTAAACCAGGAACTTTACCATATTTCTAAAACATGTTTTTTAAAACAGCCCAATGGGGAGAATTATCCCGTTTTCTACCTTTCACAACCAGCCATTATAGGAAACAACAGGGCTTTATGATTTTTGGACCTAATGGAATTTCTAACGGAAAAGCAGACCCAATTAGTAACCCCCTCTCGGCACACACAAATAATTAGTAACCCACTCTCGGGAACTGGTGAGAACCTGCTGGATCCCACCTCTGATTGGCCTCCATGGGTGCAGTGAGGGGGGCGGGATTTTTCACCATCTATGCTGTTTTAAATACTGTACTGTTGGTTATTTTATTATTGTACTTAGATTCTGTGTTGTTGTCGCCCTGAGCTCTGTTGGGGAGGGCGGGACATAAATAAAAATATATACATTAAAAAATGCTTATTTCAGGGCTACATATATGTTGGTATGATGAACAGCATAAAGAGGGTCCATGGTAAAGCGGAGTTCTATTCATTTCAGATCTCCAAATGTGTGTACCAGTTCCCTGCTAGGTTGGCGTTCCAATTAAATACCCTTTTTGCTGAGTGTTAATCGATGCCAGCATCAAAAGTTGGTTTGTATATGGAGTTAGAGCAGAGATCTCACTCGAGCATTGTGACCAGTACTGACGGACTTGGGCCTTTTCTCACCTTGCTACCTGGATGAGGAGGATGATTTACTTGTAAACCACTCTCCCCGTCAGACCGACTCAGAGCGGTGAACATCAATAAGTTATTTACAATATATATAGAAAAATATGTGAATGTAAAAATAAAGATAAACATAGATTTATTATTTATAGGCATATTGGATTATACAATAATAGAACAAAGAAAAAGAAAGCTATTCAAACTCATGATCAGAGCAGCCCACGCAGTAATGGCATTGGGGTGGAAGGACAAAAAAATCTGTACAATGCAGAAATGGTTGGAATATATATGGGAGCAAATACAATTAGAAATTTTTGACATAATGTCAAGAAACCAAATATGGTAAGAAAAACAAAAAGACATGAAGTGGATCTGGATGGAATTCAAAGACTGGTTAAACGAAATTGGAATTACAGAAGAAAAATGGACAAGAAGATTGAAAAGAATGGACTTGCAGAAGAGGGGGGAGGGAGAAAAAAGGGGTAAAAGGATATGGAGGATGAAATGTAAGATGTACAATATAAATTTGTAACAATCCAAAATATCAATTAAAAAAAACATCAATAAGTTATTTCATTCAAATAAAAAAAAAATACAACAGCATAAATTCTCATACAATGCCACCCGCAAAGGCTGGGAGAAGGCAGTATGTGTGAAAAGGGGTTGAGTGGAATCCCAAGATTGTGCCTAAGCCCCATATTACAAACCAGGCTTAGTGGTTAAAAGTGTTTGCCTCAGCAAGACTCGAGTTCGAATCCTCCCTCCGCATCGGAACCCCTAGGGCCGTGGTGGCGAACCTTAGGCACTCCAGATGTTATGGACTACAATTCCCATCAGCCCCTGCCAGCGTGGCCAATTGTAGGGGCTGATGGGAATTGTGGTCCATAACATCTGGAGTGCCAAAGGTTCGCCACCACTGCCCTAGGGTGACCTCTGACCCTTGGTGCCCACTCTTGTGATCTCCCTCGCAAGGTAGTTTGAAGGATAAAATGGAGGCAAAACGCTCTGAGGGTGAGGTAAAAATGTAATAAGTACACTGTGCCTGAGGGGAGACAAAAACCAGCAAGAGGGAAAACATGCCCTCCATGAAGGAACCTGCTCGCCATAGAGCAGTGATGGCGAACCTTTTCGAGGCCAAGTGCCCAAATTGCAACCCAAAACCCACTTATCTATCGCAAAGTGCCAACACGGCAATTTAACCTGAATATTGAGGTTTTAGTTTAGAAAAAACAGTTGGCTCCGAGGTGTGCGTTACTCGGGAGTAAGCTTGGTGGTAGTCGGTGGCTTTGCTTTGAAGCAACCGTGCAACTCTTCCAACGGGTGAATCACAACCCTAGGAGGGTTTACTCAGAAGCAAGCCCCATTGCCAGCAACCGAAGCTTACACCCAGGTAAAGGATTGCACTTTAGTTCTTCAATGAAAATCAGTGGGGCTTAACAGCACTTAACAGGGTTACCTACACTGTTTCCCCAAAACTAGGTCTTAGGTTTAATGCTAATAATCGAGCCCAGCGCCCAGGCCAGCCTAGATGTGTGCATGGGGTGGGGGGGGGGGGGAGAAGGGCGATTTCCCCCCACATTACAAACTCTGTTTGCGTGTGCCCACAGAGGGCTCTGAGTGCCACCTCTGTGGCACTCGTGCCATAGGTTCGCCACCATAGGTTCGCTTTTTAAAATACACCACCAGAAGGAGCTAGATGTATGCTTGACAGAATTACGACATTAAATCCATATGGGGTTTGGGGAGGGGGAGAAAGACATGCCAAGCCCCCCCCCCCAACCCCCACAAATGTTGCTTCACGCACCCATCCTGCTCGGTCCGAGAGCTTCTCTGCTCCCTCACCTCATCGCAGGGGGATTTTCCACCAGTGAGTATTTTTTGTACTGTTTGTCTGAATCTGGTGTGTGTGTTTTCCAGTCCCCAGCTGCACTGAAGTCAGTTTGCCTGTTTAAAACATAAGGAGGGGGGGGGGGGGTAGTGAAGTTGAGGAAAGGGAGGAGGGAACCATTCAGAAAAATGGGGACAGGCAGAGAAAAGGGGTCCAAAAATAGGGACAGGTGGGGAAAGGGGTTCCAAAAGAGGATGGGGAGATGCCCGATTGGGAAGAGATGGGGAGGGGCTATGGCCAGTGGTGGCGAACCTTTGGCACTCCAGATGTTATGGACTACACTTCCCATCAGCCCCTGCCAGAATGGCCAATTGGCCATGTTGGAAGGGGCTGATAAGGGAGCCAATAGTCCATAACTATCTGGGAAGTGGAACCAAAGGTTTTGCTTTCACCTGACAGGGCTATGCGGAAGCCTGAATCTCACCCCCTTCCCCCTCAGGTGGATTCTCAAATCACCAGTGGATTTTGGGCCAGCCACAAACCCTCTTGCTGTGTTGGGCCGCTAGAAGCTTTGCTCGGGCAGAAATACCTAGAAATCTCCCACACCTTTGACTTGCACAGTCTCCTCCAAATCATTTTTGAGCATGCTGATTCCCCACCCCCACCCCCACCCCCTGTTATATCTCTTTGCACGAGCCGTGCATTTTGCAGGCGCAGGCTGCTTCTTGGGGGGGGGGGGGGATGCTGGACTTTCTTCCTGCATGGGGGGGGGGGGGGAGAGAAATCCTCCTGCACATGCTTCTCGGTTCCCTTTCCGCCCCTCACTCACAAGGCACTGAATGTGACTGCGGTCTGTCCCACCCACACACTGAGAAATTACCAGGAGGAAGAGCACGTGACGGGAAGCATCCATCTGCAGTTTGCAAGCTCTCCTGAGGAAGAGGTCAATAAAAGCAGAGAGTTGCTCGCTTCTCTGCTGGGTGGGAGGCTTGAAACGCAACCTTGGGGACGGGGGAGAGGTTCAATTTCCCCCCTGCTGTCTCTTTTCCCCCCTCTTTTTTTGCTTAAGAATGGGTTCAGTTTCCCAGTATTTGATACAGATCTATTTGCTTCTGGCAAAGGGAGGGGATTCAAGCTGGGCTTGCCAACTTCCAGAGGGTGGGTGGAGATCTCCTGGAATGACCACAGGTCTCCAGCTGCAGAGATCTGTTCTCATGGAGAAAATGATCGCTTTTTGAAAAGTAGACAACGCAGACCTTTTAAGATTTTTTTTTCAGGCAGGAAATAAAACGTTTTGGGTGCTGTGTGGTTTCCGGGCTGTGTGGCCGTGTTCTAGCAGCATTCTCTCCTGACGTTTCGCCTGCATCTGTGGCTGGCATCTTCAGAGGGTCTGAATGCCAGCCACAGATGCAGGCGAAACGTCAGGAGAGAATGCTGCTAGAACACGGCCACACAGCCCGGAAACCACACAGCACCCCAGCGATTCCGGCCGTGAAAGCCTTCGACAATACAATAAAATGTTTCCTCCACAGTGCGTGGTTGTTTCCCCCGTACTTTCCAAAAGGGTTTTATTTCCAGCCTGGAAACATTTTAGCTGAACAGGCATATTTAATGAGCCAATGTGGTGTAGTGGTTAAGAGCAAGTGCACTCTAATCTGGAGAACTGGGTTTGATTCCCTGCTCTGCCACTTGAGCTGTGGAGGTTTATCTGGTGAACCAGATTAGCTTGTGCACTCCCAACAGATGCCAGTTGGGTGAACTTAGGCTAATCACAGTTCTTCAGAGCTCTCTCACAGGGTGTTTGTTGTGTGTTGTGGGGGGAGGGAAAGGAGATTGTAAGCCCCTTTGAGTCTCCTTACAGGAGAGAATCCAAACTCTTCTATAAGTATTGTCGAAGGCTTTCACGGCCGGAATCACTGGGGTGCTGTGTGGTTTCCGGGCTGTATGACCATGTTTTGGGATTTTATTTTTGCTGCTGAGATCTCTGATGATTGGCTTTGCAGTTCTAGGACTGTATTGAAGATGTGCCATATTGTATGCATTTTCTTCTTGTGTGTCAGAAGATAAAGAATGAAGTGAATAGTATGTCTGCACTCTGCAAAGGGTCAGTTCTGCCATTGTGAGATCTTGCTCTTTGTTTCAGCTTCAACTGTTCCGGGACTTAAACTTTTTCTTCCTTTTTAATTGAGTTCCTTTAACCCTGATGGCTCCCACAAGTTGGTGGGAAAGTTCGTCCTATCCCAAGGTGGTCTTTTGCGTTGTTGTTACATGGGGGGTTATGCTCTGAAGTAGAGAACAGAAATTAATTCGAAATAAGTGTGCGCGATGAACTCCCAACACTTGACAGTGAACGGATCCATTTGGCAGGTATATATCAACATACTAAGTTTGTTGCATGTGTCTGTTTTTGATGCAATTGCGCAGCCTTTTGCCGGAGTCGATAGAATCTGGATCCAAATAGGCCATACCCATGATTCTCTCAAAAGGCTGTTGGCTCTAAATCCACTCTCTCTGGTGTTAGCAGCTGAAAATACTGGTGCTCCACTTGCTTTCCCAACATCAGATCCTCTGAAGATGCCAGCCACAGACGCAGGTGAAAAGTCAGGAGAGAATGCTGCTAGAACACGGCCATACAGCCCGGAAACCACGCAGCACCCAAGTGATTCCGGCCGTGAAAGCCTTCGACAATACAGCTGAGAATACTCTTAACCACATACTTTTAGTGTGCTGAATCTAGTCAGCCTCCATTTTGTTTGCTTGTATGGGCTACTAAACGACATCCAGTCTTTCATACGCCAAGACAATGATCCAAGCTGCGGGGTGCTACGGCCCCCCTGTACAGGTAAACAGATCAGGCTTAGGTAATGTGAAAGACTTCAACCTGAGTCCCTAGAGCTGCTTCCAGACAGCGTACGTGATACTGACTTTGATAGACCAATGGTCTGACACAGTGCGAATAACTTGGACCCCTTTCAGCACATGCAGAATAATGCACTTTCAATCCACTTTCACAATTGTTTGCAAGTGGATTTCGCTATTCCGCACAGTAAAATCCAGCTGCAAAGTGGATTGAAAGTGCGTTATCTGCATGTGCAGAAGAGGCCTTGGTTTGATCAAGTTGGTAGGTAAGGTCCTTTTCTTCATTTTAAAGTTCAAATGCAAGTGCCTCCTTGATGTGGGCCACGTCGAACGGGACTGTTGTTTCGGATTATCTGACTGGGTAAACAAGGCCCGCTTTAAATTACAAACTTTCTCTTTAAATTTCAGGAAAGACCTTCTACTGCAGCAGTTTCTCCTAATCCTGCTAACTTTGCTCCCCCCCTCCACCTCTTTGGCATCAAAAAAAATCTATCAAGGCTGCACCAGGCTTCTATTTCTGCTGTTGTTCTAAAGAGAGCTTTAGAAAATCTTGCTTCACATGTGCAGCGCCCTGTGACTTACTAAAACAGACGTTATCTGTTTCCTCCCACACCACAAGCCCACTCACTACTGCCTCTAGGAAGGTGAGTCTTCCTTTTGATGTCTCTCGTTCCCCTTTCATACATAAGAATGGCTGTCTTGAAGAAAAACTTACGGTTACTGGCCTTGAATAAAGTGGACCCTTTTATGGGGCATTCAAAATCTCAGATTGGGGTTAATCATCACGTTAAGTCATCTAAAAGTAGTTAGAAATCTCAGCTGGGGCCTCTGATGTGGAGAGCCAGCGTGGTATAGTGGTTAAGAGCAGGTGTATTCTAATCTGGAGGACCGGATTTGATTCCCCACTCCTCCACCTGAGTGGCAGACTTTTGTCTGGTGAACCAGATGTGTTTCCGTGCTCCTACATTCCTGCTGGGTGACCTTGGGCTAGTCACAGTTCTTCAGAACTCTCTCAGCCCCACCTACCTCACAAGGTGTCTGTTGTGGGGAGAGGAAGGGAAAGGAGAGAAAGGTGGAGTATGAATCCAAACTACACCTCCTCCTCCTCCTCCTCCTCTCCTCTTCCTTCTGTTATGATTGAACAACCCAGGGCCAAAAGAGACACGGGAAGAGGTGCATCTGTCTTGTGATTTAATTTTTTAATTAAAATGTTCTGAGAAGAGACAGATTGCTCCATTCTTATCATAATGTAGGCACATTTCCTTATTGCACTGAGTTGCCAAAGGGACTCTTGTTTTAAAAAAAATGTTCACAGGGTTCAGAATCCAAAGCTCCATTCAGAAGAAAGTATTTGAGATGCCCGAACAAGGCCCATGACATCACAGCAAACAAGCCAATAGCAGGTGCCGGGAGAGATGTGGTAAATCTGTGTGACTAGGCAATCCTCATGGCATCTGCCCTCATTTTCTTCATGGGAATTCTGTAGTCCAGAGAACAGTTATAATTCTGGTAGGTTTCCAGGTCCCACCTGGGGGTTGGCAGGATTAGTGAACTTCCTAGGCAAAATGTGGATTCGAACCTGGTCCTTCCAGACCCAAGTATAACAATCTAAGTAAACTGGTCGTGCTGACACTTCAAGCTCCCTATGGGGATAATACAGAGGTGGGATCCAGCAGGTTCTCACAGGTTCCCGAGAGTAGGTTACTAATTATTTGTGTGTGCCGAGAGGGGGTTACTAATGGGTGATTTTGCCCCGTGATTTTTGCCTTAGTCACGCCCCTCCTCTCAGCAGTAGCGAGCAGAACTTGAAGCAGTCTAGCAGGAGGTGCACCGGCGTGTGTGGCAGCCTGCGCCTGCGTGCATTCGTTTCCCGCCCAAGGATCGGCGCAGCGGCTGCGTCCTTGCCACAGCCCTGACCAGGAATGCCCCGCCCCGGAATGCCCAGCCACGCCCCCGTCATGCCCTGCCCAGCCCTATTGGCACTACGCCACAGTTTGGATCCCACCACCGTGGGAACCTGTTACTAAATTTTTTGGATCCCACCACTGGGATAATACCACTGGTCTACCATAAGGGACTGTTGTGTGTTTTGCTGTGATGGCCTGTGGTTCAGCTCACAACTCACTGAGGCGTTTGAGCAGGGGTGGGCAATTATTTTTTCCATGGGGCCGCATAAGAAACAGAAAATATTGTGGAGGGCCGGGCCAAAAGGCAAGGCGCTTTTGAAAGCCCTGCAGAAGCCGGCAGCCAAGGCAACCGGCTTCTGCGGGGCTTTCAAAGGCGCCTCGCTCCCCAGCAAGGCAGGGGGGCGAGGCGCTTTTGAAAGCCCTGCAGAAGCAGGCAGCCAAGGCAACCGGCTTCTGCGGGGCTTTCAAAGATGCCTCGCTCCAAGGCAGGGGGGCCAGTCAGGGTCATCCGGCGGGCCGGATGTGGCCCGCGGGCCGCATAATGCCCAGGTCTGCGTTTGAGGGTTCAGTCAAAGTATGGGTTTGAAGCAGGAGGGAGGGAAACCAGTAGAAGTTGCCGCCACCTCTTAAGAAAACCTTAAGTGACCTTACGTTTCCAGAACTGCAGGGCTGGATAGAGGCCAGTGTACATGAAGTACTTTGAACACTGGGAGTATACGAATGCAAAGGGAATATTATTGTTGTTCTGTAAGAGTGGCTAAGAATGGCTTTGTAATCAGTCTGGTTAAAATCTTGGATGCCGGATCAATTAATGGCTATTAGCTGTGCCGGCTAGTCCTAAAATTCCCAACATTTAGAGGTAGTAGATCTTAACTGAACGAAGGTCAGTATCGCCTGCTCTGTGTCTCAGATAGAGGTCTTTCCCATACTGTCTTATCCTTTTAACTGAAGATGCCCAAGACTGAACTTGGGACCTTCTCAGCAGTGGCGTAGGAGGTTAAGAGCTCGTGTATCTAATCTGGAGGAACCGGGTTTGATTCCCAGCTCTGCCGCCTGAGCTGTGGAGGCTTCTCTGGGGAATTCAGATTAGCCTGTGCACTCCCACACACGCCGGCTGGGTGACCTTGGGCTAGTCACAGCTTCTCGGAGCTCTCTCAGCCCCACCTACCTCACAGGGTGTTTGTTGTGAGGGGGGAAGGGCAAGGAGATTGTAAGCCCCTTTGAGTCTCCTGCAGGAGAGAAAGGGGGGGGGGTGTAAATCCAAACTCTTTTTCTTCTCTTCTTCAGTGGTGGGATTCAGCCGGTTCGCACCACTTCGGCAGAACCGGTAGTTAAAATGGTGCTTGTCAACAACCAGTTGTTAAATTATTTGAATCCCACTACCGGAACCGGTGGTTAATTTTTTGAATCCCACCACTGGACCTTCTGCACGCAAACCTGATGCTTCACCTCTGAGCCATAGCCCTGGAGAGTGACTTCTGTGATATCCTATATTTGTACAAATACAGTATTGGGGTACTGTAGCTTTCTGGTGCTGAATTTCTTGATTTCACTCCACTGGGAGGTTGGCAACTAGGCCACGTTCACAGCTCAGACTCCTAAGGTGGATTGGAAGAACGAAGGCTGCACTCCGTAAATCTTTTTGAACTCGGTGAGATTTACCTCTGGATAAACATTTCTATAATAAGCCGGGCAGTTTTGGTTCTGTGATTCCCAGTGGTGTAGCAGTGGCGTAGTGGCTAAGAGCAGGGGCACTCTGATCTGGAGGAACCGGGTTTGATTCCCAGCTCTGCCGCCTGAGCTGTGGAGGCTTATCTGGGGAATTCAGATTAGCCTGAACACTCCCACACACGCCAGCTGGGTGACCTTGGGCTAGTCACAGCTTCTCGGAGCTCTCTCAGCCCCACCCACCTCACAGGGTGTTTGTTGTGAGGGGGGAAGGGCAAGGAGATTGTAAGCCCCTTTGAGTCTCCTGCAGGAGGGAAAGGGGGGATATAAATCCAAACACTTCTTCTTCTTCTTCCTCCATGGAAGAGCAACAACCAGCATTAACTGCAGAGCTCAGCATTCAATAGTATTTTGCCCCCCTCCCCCGAAGAAGTATGTTTCCTGTTTCTATCACTGCGATGCACCCAGGAAATATGTGGTACGTTCTCTGAAATCACTGGGAATGGGGCATCTGCTCCTGGAACACTTCATGCCCTCCCAGCACGGGGTAGTGGTTAAGAGCAGGGGCACTCTACTCTGGAGAACCGGGTTTGATTCCCCTCTCTGCCACTTGAGCTGTGGAGGCTTATCTGGTGAACCAGATTAGCTTGTGCACCCTAACACATACCAGCTGGGTGACCTTGGGCTAGTCACCGTTCTTCGGAGCTCTCTCAGCCCCACCCATCTCACAGGGTGTTTGTTGTGTGGGGGGGGGGAGGGAAAGGAGATTGGTAAGCCCCTTTGAGTCTCCTTACAGGAGAGAAAGGGGGGGATATAAATCCCTCCTCTTCCTCCTCCTCCTCTTTCTGTCAGCATCCGATGCAGACTAAATGATGCAAAACAAGTAAACGTATGCATGTTTAACAAGTACAAGTCATAAAATATAGCTTTTCTTGGGAAGGGGTTTGAGTTTTCTCCCCGCTGCGCCAATACCCAGTCCTCAGTGCCTTGATAATAAGCACTGGATCAGCCCCTGTGTTTTGAGGCTGTTTTATACGCCTCCCTAAGGGTTAAAGCTGCCGGCAGCTTTCCGAGGATGCGATGTACTTTATAGCCTTGCCTACTCAGTAGCTGATTTCCTGTTCTCACTCAGTTGCAGTTTTCATCATGTGTCTGGAGTAAATTTGATAGGCACAGGAAGCGTTACTGGATATTGAACCGACATAGTCAATAAAAAAGAACTCTTGTTTTAAAGAACACTGCATCATCGTTTCCCTTAAGATTTTATACCATCTGAGCAAATGTCAGGGCAAAAAGATACATACATATATTTTAACCTCCTGGTACTGCATTGCAGAAATAGCAGTGCGAAGGGAGCAATTTCTGTCTGCACTTTGGAAAGGGGGTGGGGGATATGAATGAGAGATATTGATATTGCAATGATGGATGTCTTCATCCCATTCACGACTTAACGGTGCACTAAAAACTGCCCACATCACCAAAAGTCGCATTTCACATGGCTACTAGTTTAGTGTATTTATGGTGCATGAGTCATCGGTCTGCCTCCCGATTGGCTGGAAATTAAACACCCCTGGGACTGTCAGTCAGTTACAGCCATTCTCAAGCTTCATTCACAGATTTATTCAGCTTGCACACAGTGAAATTCATTCAGAAAACTTCATTCATAAAAAACTGCAGCCTTCTCTTTCTCTCATTTTTCTTTAAGAAACAGAAATAAACGACCATGACCTGGCTGGTGAAGAAAATCTGCAGATGCCTTAAAGGCTTCCAAGAGATATTTCTGTAGGCGATCGTGAATCTGATGCTCTGAAATAAAATCATGCTGGATCATAAAATCTGCTGGAAGCGTCTGGGATATTTCAGCGTCCGGGGATCTCTCAAGAACTGACAAGGCTTCTGTTGCGAACAACTGAACTTCGTCTGCAACATTTTCTTTTTTTTAATTCTGGGGAATAAATAATTCGAATGCAAATTATTTTCCCCGGCTGACCTACTCGACATTTGAATGCTAAGCACAAGGCTAGTGAAAACTCCTTTCGTTAGGAAGAGAAGCGATTTAAGCTCTTGTGATATTTTTTTTTTTGGTATGAAATAGTGTGTGTGTCTTCCTGCTGTGTATGTGTGTGCGTGTTTACTGCAGTCAAGGTTTTACTATTAGTGATCCAGACAGTGAGCGTTCGAAAGCCGAGGGCGATTTTAAAGGTTGCTTTGCTTGCAAATGTGGTGATGAAGAACGGCTCTTTTCCTTTGAAACAGCTGGTAGCTTTCTTCACTTTTACCTGCATGTATGTGTGTGGCTGAAATGTCTCATTGAGATTTAATTCCCCCCCCCCAAAAAAAGCCAGATGTCCAGACAAAACGAAGCCGGGTTCATCAAGAAGAAGAAACCACTGGGAAAGCAGCCGAGAGCCCCACCGACAGCCACCACCAAACCCTCTGTCTTGTTTTTTGTTTTCAAAATCGTCCTGGCTTGTTTGATTCCATATTACTTTCTGTCGTTTTTGAAAAGGCAGCCGGTTTAAGCCAACAGGGACCTGGGGTTTGTTTGTGGGGCTTCTGAACTTCGAAGGCTATGAGAGAACGCATTCCACACGGCTTCAGTGGACACATACTGAATGTAGAACTGTTGGGAGACCCAGGAATGCTTCACAGGGCAAAGTACAGTCGTTTTAGGAACGAGACCCTTGCCTCGTTCGAGGAAGATGCGCAGGGTGGACCGCTGCATCTTAAGGGTTCTCCATCTTCTCATTCCTCAATGCCGAACATGCCCGCCGACAGTGTTGCCATAGGGACGCCAGACAGCCCGGTTGCTCTGTGCACCTTGATACCTCGCATGGCTAACCTGAAGTTGGCCAACCCTTCCACCTTGCCGAGCTTGAAGAACTTCTGCCTACGGACTAAGGAGGTGCCCAGAATCAAACTGACAGAATGTGCCACGGTTCCTAGCAGCCCGACCTCCCCAGAAATCAGCCTGACCTCTTGTCTGTCGTCATCTTATCCCCGGGGAGAACTGGACAAACCGCTGAAGGCCAGCTCAAACACCCAAGAGGAAAATGTTTTGCTGGGGGCAGAGGAATCCGGTTTGTTGACCAAACAAGGCAAAGACCTCGGCTGCAAGGAAGGTTTGGAGTCTGGAATCTCCTACAGCATCCGAGTAAGTAACGGTGGTTGGGGTTTTTTTTTCTTTCCCTGTTGAAGGGCTGATGACTCAGTCTAGTATTTTTATAATGTCACTTTATGCTTGGGATTTTTATGGGTGTAAATCTCCAACGAGGTGAATTCTGCCACTTCTATTATCCCCGTGTTGTTGATACACAGGCAGAGGCTCACACAAGGCCATTTTAGAGGATTTGAAAGGTTTGAGCAGGTGGAGGAGGAGGAGGAGTTTGGATTTCTATCCCCCCTTTCTCTCCTGCAAGGAGATTCAAAGGGGCTTACAATCTCCTTGCCCTTCCCCCCTCACAACAAACACCCTGTGAGGTGGGTGGGGCTGAGAGAGCTCCGTAGAGCTGTGACTAGCCCAAGGTCACCCAGCTGGCGTGTGTGGGAGTGCACAGGCTAATCTGAATTCCCCAGATAAGCCTCCACAACTCAAGTGGCAGAGCTGGGAATCAAACCCAGTTCCTTCAGATCAGCGTGCACCTGCTCTTAGCCACTGCTCTTAGCCACTACGCCACTGCTGATCCAGGTGGTTTCCTGGATCATGATTCTGGGGCAGTATTAGTGAATCTGAGGCCCTGGGCAAAAGTCCAGGTGGGGGCATCAGAATCACTGCCTCCCACGCTGCTGCACTGAACCACAGGGGCCAAGCGAAGGTTAGATCTCACCTTGTGAACCGTAGGTGGGAGCCACGACGGGTTGCTCAAGCCCCAAATAAGGTGAGCACAAATGGGTGGGAGACCCCATTTTCTCCCACTTTTGGGGGTCAGGAAGAGCTGTGGGTGATTGGACCCCCCCCCCCAGGAAGGGGCCCAGGGCAGCTGCAGCTTTTGTCTGCTAGCAAAACCCACCCCTGAGTCATTCAGTCATATACACACCACACAAATGTTTGTCATAGCCCACCTTGAAACCCTGGTTGGTTTACAATATAAGAGTTAGGAAAACATGCAGACCTTAAAGAGCCCCCTTTTCGCACTTAAAAAATCTTTGCATACATGCAAGGAAGAAAACAGAGCTGAGCTATTTTTAGTGTGTGTGTGTTTTTTAATTTATGGGGACATTTTAATCCCACCTTTCCTCGTGGTTCAAAGCAGCTTATACTAATAATTACAATTTGTTTTAGTCAATGCAATACTATATATGAATTACACACACGGAACAAACAATTCTGCCGATTATTGACTGCCAGCCCAGAGATCTACTGCGCTAAGGTAGATTTCTGTCGAGAGAAGGGAGCTACAGATGGAAGCAAAAGGACAATTTGTGCTCTTTAACTAAAGCTTGATTCCACCTGCATCTAGGTGAGGCCTTCATACCCAGTGCTTCACTGGACCTGAAGCTGTGGGTCAGACTGCAAGCAAGAGAGTCAGGGCTTGGGGGAGCACAGTGTCCTTTCTCAGTGGAGTAGGGGCAGTGGTGGCGAACCTATGGCACTCCAGATGTTCATGGACTACAATTCCCATCAGCCCCTGCCAGCATGGCCAATGCTGATGGGAATTGTAGTCCATGAACATCTGGAGTGCCATAGATTCACCACCACGGTAGGGTGTTCCTGGAGATTTAAGAGTGAGAGCTCAGCAGAGAGGTGATGGCATAGAGCTCCCCTTCCAAAGCTGCCATTTTCTCCGGGGTGGGTGGGGGGTTGATCTTTGTTATTTGGAGGTTAGCTGTGAGCTGGGGGGAACTCCAGCCACCACCTGGAGATTGGCAACTACCCAGGAGAGACTGTAACAAGATTACAGGCAACATGGTGGTTTCGGAGTACTGTTTTACCTCAGTCTTTCTGAGTACTGTTTTACCTGAGATTATTGAGCTGAAGATCCAAGGAGTTACCTTGTTTTGAAAAGCAGGTACTCCGTCTTTAGCCGCAATTCCTCCTCTACAGTTGAATTTTTATCCTCTTGGCAACTAATAATCCCAGGAGACTGGAAATGGGAAGGGTTGTGCTTGAAAGAAAAGGGAAGGGAGAGGATGGGGTACCAGTCGGGAACGGGAAAAATACACACGTGAGAACTTGTTCAACAGTAACGATCGACATGCACCAAAATGCATGCTAAAAAGGAAACGAACAGCCGCAAAGGAGGTTGGCCAGCTTGGGTTTAGTTCACGTTGTACATGTGCAAACACAAACATCCCACCCTCTTTCCCCTTTCTCTTCTGAAATCGTTTTTTAAATGGTGGCTTGAGACTTGCTTGTCGGTCCCAGCCCACTGGTGGGAAACCAGTGCTCTAAAGGGGTCATTTTCTTACTCACCAATGTATTGATTGTAAGAACTGAAATAGCTAGGCATTACGTACTACATAAAATGCAGCTGGCATGTAATCAGAATCCAGTGCAACTGACATTCTAGCAGGAAGTAAGGTAGCTCTGAATAATAATAATAGAATTGTGCATTTGTTCTTGTTTTAAGCAGTCTCATGACTGACAAAGTTGATTTTTATCCCCCACCCCCCACCCCTTCGTTGTCACAGAAATATTGAGGAATCTTACCACTACGGTGTCTTCCCACTAGGACATATTTTCATTTTAATCATAAGTCCTTTACTCCTGTTGTTGTGGAGCAAGAGTTGCTATAATTACACCACACCATACCATAATTCAGACTGTAGTATATTTATTTGAGTTTAATAGCTCAGTTCCCTATTTAACACAAACTCTGGCTAACCCTACGTCCCTCGCCAGATTTTATCCCTTGGTTTCTAGAAAAGAAATAGTAACGACCGCTTACCTAAAAGAGTTGTAAATAAAGGTAGTAATGCACACTATAGCAAGCTGTTACCATGTTCTAAATACCCATAGTTATTGTGAAAGGTAATTTTATTCATTCAACTCTGACTGATTTTAAAAACATGCAAGTGTTAGAGTTATCCAGAACTCTAGATAGGCTTTGATTGGAAGGAAAATAAACCAAATCCCATTATTGGGCAGTCTTACAAATATGGAAAAGTTCATAAGTTCACAAAGGTTTTTGAAGACTATCTACCCATGGTTTTACTATACTGGTAATTTATGTCTCACAAGAAAAAAATGAATTGCGTTTGGAAAACAAAAAAAGAGTCAAATAACATCTTAAAGATGGTACTCCATATGTCACTTACCACATTTAATTGTGCAAGTGGCAATTTATTTTTATTATTTTATTATTTATTACGTTTGTATACCGCCCTCCCCCGAAGGGCTCAGAGTATACAGTCAGATCACAAAGTAAAATCAACAAACAACCAGGAATAATTAAATTATGGCTCTGTACATATTAAAACTAAAACCCGTTAAAACACAGCGTTCTAATTACAAACACAATAGATGGCATCCCACATCCTAAACCCCTTCGGGGTGGGGGGGGATGGCAGGGTCTACTGATGTTATGAAGAAGGGGGGGCAATCAGCGGCCGGCCTCCCCAAAAGCCCGGTGGAACAGCTCGGTTTTAGCAGAGGGAATTTAATTTATAGAAAGGAACAGTCTAGAGGCTTCAGGAAAGAGATTCTAAGAAGATCTCAAGAAAGAATCCTCAGTGACCCACCTTACTCAATTGGAGACAGTGGAACAAAACCATCATATGTTATTGGACATATTTTGCTTGGGGGTCAGAAATATTCTGTTTTTGATTCAAAGGTGCTCTCCTGAATGGAAGACTACTTCAGTTTGTTTATTCCTCCAAAGTATCTTTGTTTATTTCCTCCAAAGTCTCTTTCCGTGCATAAAGAACAGAGGGCAACCCTCTTCTTGTACTATCGTGGCATAAAGGGAAAGTGGGTACCAATAATCTAACATTGTACATTAAATACCATCTTTATGAACTAAGTAGACTCCCCACGGGGGAAGTCTGACACAGTTTCTATTCAGGTTCCTCTCTAGTTAATGAAACACAAATGGTTGTGGCTTAGAAGCTAAACGTTTTCCCAGAATAAGGGTTAATTTTTCACTAGATCTCATTTCTGGGAACATAACACTAACCTTGCAAGTATATTAAATGCTAACTCTATATGTGAAGTACTCTGGGAACTGTAAAACACTAAGTACTTTGATGACAGTGCTTTAACACAGTTTTGTATTATGTTGTAAAAATGGCACAGAGACACCTCTGGGCTTAACCATGAACTATCAGGAAGTTTCAGGGCAAATTGTTGACCGGTTCAGCCCAATTAATGAAACACCGGTCTTATTTCAGCTTGTTGTTTGCGTCTAACTCACTCAGGAGTTCTTGAGATAATGGAAATGGTACAAGAGCACGGCCAATTCATAGCGTTGCAAAGACGCCGAGGACACATTTTGCCTTTCAGCAATTCTTTCCACATGAATCTGGTCTAAGGCAGTGGTGGGATCCAGCAGGTTCTCACAGGTTCCCGAGAGTAGGCTACTAATTATTTGTGTGTGCCGAGAGGGGGTTACTAATTGGTGATTTTGCCACGTGATTTTTGCCTTAGTTACACCCCTCCTCTCAGCAGTAGCACGCAGAACTTGAAGCAGTCTAGCAGGAGGTGCACCGGCATGCGTGGCAGCCTGCGCCTGCGTGCATTCGTTTCCCGCCCAAGGACCGGCGCAGCGGCTGCGTCCTTGCCACAGCCCCGCCCAGGAATGCCCCGCCCCCAGAATGCCCGGCCATGCCCCCGTCGTGCCTTGCCCAGCCCCATTGGCACTACACCACTGCTTGAATCCCACCACCATGGGAACCTGTTACTAAAATTTTTGGATCCCACCACTGAGGGTTGCCAAATTCTAGGTGATGACTGGTGACCTCCCAGGATTCCAACTGATTTCCAGGTGACAGGAATCTGGAGAAAATGGCTGCTTTGGGATGTGGATTCTGTGGCATTATACCTCCCCAAACCCCAACCTCTTCCCCCCCAAAATCTCCAGGTATTTTCCAACCCAGAGCTGGTGACTCTATCCAGGACAGTGTCCTTCCATCTTTTTAGACCAGCTGAGCTCCATGTGACATCACAGCCCCATAACACAGAGAGAAGATGCTGTTATAATATTGTCAAGGGTAATTTCATGAGCAGCAGATCAAGAAAGCTAGGAAAGGCAAGCCAAGAGTCAGGAGGCATATCGAAGTGAGAGACGGGCAAAAACATGGAGAAATTTCTCCAACCATAAATTATTGGTGGGCAAATACGAGTGGATTTGAGCATTGGTTTTTTTTGTTTGTTGTCGTATCGGGGTTAGCTGTCTTTAAATGTGCTGCAGGTATCTGGCATAGCTTCCAGCTGGCATTACCGGTTGCCAAGCTGTATGTGTCAGGTCTCTGAACACCCTTCTTGATACCTTGAGATTTTAATGTTGTCAGGGAACACTCAGAGCTTTTTAATTTGATTTTACTGATGCCGATGTTCTTCTGTTGTTTGTTTCTGTTTTTATTATTGTTCACCTTGCATGGGGATGCAAAACATTAATAGGTTAAACGATAAGGATTTGTTTGCTATTTATATATTTGCTATTTATATATTTGCTATTTATATATTGCTAGAAAGGCTTGGAAAACTAGGAAAAGTTGCCTGTGCCTACCTAGCTTGTGTTTTCTGGTGTGAGCCTTATTTGTAATTGTGGGCACGCAAGATCGACACTGGAGCATGTTAGTATGTGAACTCCTATGAGTAAAAATGGCCGACGATGTGCACACGTGTTAGATTGTGTGCTTGTAAATGTTTGAACTGTGATTTTTAACAGTTTAAATGTCTGCTCTGTTAAATGAAATGAACGTCCCTAACCTCAGATGTCTTTCCAAACAGAAAAACAAAATATAGATTTTTTTTAAATGTGCATGCGAAGAATTTAGTTGGTGTTTTGATGACCATGGATTCCGGTGGGTTTAGCTTGGCAGGAATAAATCCTTCCAAATACGGGGGGGAAAGGGGATGCACCATAGACTTTCAACTGTGGTGTAGAGAGCAAGGGATTGTGGCTTCTGCTGCTTACCTCTATCCTGGTACTTGAGGGAGTGAGAAAAGTCTTCAAGAGAGCTGGAGACTGTTTTTCATGCGGATGAGTCAGTGTTATGCAAAACAAGGCGTTTTCTCAAATTAGAATCTGTAGGCTCATCCCAAAGATATTTTTGTCTGTACTGTGCTGTTGGATTCAATAGGAAAAATGAGCACCCAAGCACGGCAGGAAGGGACGGTTCTTCTTTCGCTGCTGCCTGCTTGTTCTGTTGCAAACGTATTTTCATTTGGCTCTCAGTCGGTTTTGCCAGAACCGAGGTGAACTTGAATCAGTGGTCTAATTCCTGGAATCTCTCCTGGTTAGGTTTGCAAAGGCCGCTTTGCGCAAGGCACTTTTGGGAGCTCTGGCTGTTGTGCTGGCGTAGAACGCTCTACATGCTTTCCCACCCCTTGTCTTTTATGTGTCTGTTGGAGTGGGTTCTTTGGGTACAATACTTGGGATTTTCTTCTTTATCGGTTTCTTCTAAAATAAAAAGCTGGGCCACGTTAGTGGATTTGTGTAGCAAGTTTTGTTGGCTGATTGAAAACAGGTGATTCTGAGTGGTGGAATAGAATCTAGGGGACCCAGGCTGGAATTCCCTCTGTGCCCTAGAAGCTGTAATTATTATTATTATTATTATTATTATAAAACAGTTATACACAGCAAACAAGATCAATATGCTGGATTTTGTATTACATCACACGTCGGACACTTCCCAAGCATCTAGGACTGTGTGATGTATCGACGAATAATGCGTGCAGAGCCGAGTAGGGTGGCCTTTTGCAGCTGACATATGGTGATTTTGTCAGCGCCAATTGTTTTTAAGTGCCGTTCAAGATCTTTAGGCACTGCACCCAGTGTGCCGATCACCACTGGGACCACCTGTACTGGTTTGTGCCAGAGTCTTTGTAGTTCAATCCTTAAATCCTCGTATCGTGTAAGTTTTTCCAGTTGCTTCTCATCAATCCTGCTGTCACCAGGAATTGCAACATCAACTATCCACACTTTCTTTTTTTCACAATCGTGAGGTCAGGAGTATTGTGTTCCAAAACTTTGTCAGTCTGAATTCGGAAGTCCCAGAGTAGTTTTACGTGTTCATTTTCAGTGACCTTTTCAGGTTTGTGATTCCACCAGTTCTTTGTCACAGGCAGATGGTAGTTGTGGCACAAGTTCCAGTGAATCATCTGAGCAACGGTATTATGCCTCTGCTTGTAGTCCGTCTGCGCGATCTTCTTGCAGCAGCTAAGTATGTGATCTATTGTTTCGTCTGCTTCCTTGCAGAGTCTGCACTTGGGATCTGTAGTTGACTTTTCAATTCTGGCTTTGATGGCGTTTGTTCGAATTGCTTGTTCTTGGGCTGCAAGAATCAAGCTCTCAGTCTCCTTTTTCAAAGTTCCATTTGTGAGCCTTATTATTATTATTATTATTATTATTATTATTATTATTATTATTATTATTATTATTATTATTATTATTACTGTTGTTGTTGCTGCTGTTGTAGATTTCACAGCTGCCAGATCTTTAGCTGGTTGTTGGCCTTCATTACAATTCGAGCCTCACCCAGAGGCCTAGGAAGTTGTAATGTATCGGCGTAGTATTCGTGCGGATCCCAGCAGGGCTGCCTTCTGAATTTGACAGATGTTAATTTTGTCAATTCGAAGATGTTTTAAGTGCTGCCCTAGTGTTTTTGGGATGGCGCCCAGCATGCCGATTACCACTGGGACTACCTCAGTTGTTGTTGTTGTTGTTGTTGTTGTTGTTATTCACCCGCTCTGTCCTGTATTCTGTATTTTTACTGACATGCCTAATAAAGGTCAGTTGAAGTTGATGTTGATTATTATTAATTAGATTTAGTATACCGCCAAAGGGCTCTGGTTGTTGTGAGAATAAAATGGAGACCTTGAGAGAATGCTAGAAGGTTCCAAAGCAGCTCGCAACGAGACCTGTGTGACTTCTTGTGCTCCCTTCGGCAGCACACATGTACTAAAAAATGGAATGATGCAGGGACCTGTGTGACTTCTGGACGTGGCTGTAGCTTTTCCCCCAAGGTTCTCATGGGCAGGAAATGAACTCTGCGCTTCTTCTCATGTATGATTCAAGAACTGGAGACATGTTTTCGGCGTCCTCATCCTCTTTTGATGCACTGCTCTCGGGGAGCAAACGCTTAATTATGCTATCCAAGGAAAACCATTCAGAGCACAGGTGTCTGCTCACAGACCCGTGCGGCTCCAAACCTCATCAAAGGGGTGGAGGAAGAGAGGAGGCTGCAGCTGTTCCACCCCGTTCCTTTAATAATTACTCACCATGAGTCATGTCGCTTGGCATCCCACCACGGACTGACCTGGCACGGAAGCCCTGGCGGCCTGCTTGGTCCTTGCCTTTCATAACATAACCCCTGAATGAACAGCAAGTGGATGAGTACTCTCTGGAGGGCCGCATCAGAGAAGGATGTGGAGCTGCCTTTGCCCAAGCCAATATTTTGTGCATTATTGAAAATGGGACTTTGATACAAGAGCATTTATGCCAAAATGTTTTTTTTTAAACTTTCAAACAGATGGGGGGGAGCAGGGCTAGGTAGGCACTATGATCCAGGTGGCGTGTTCTTCAACAAAGACGGTCCGGCAAGCTTTGTTCTGTGGCGGAGGACTATACAATCTACTAACATCTTTATGTGGAATGGAGCATAGATGTATCCTCCTGCATTTTCCAGCAGAATTCTTTACAGCAGCTGTACAACAGTTACATCAGTGTTTTCCAACCTTTTTGGCATCATGGTACCCTTGACCTCATTCTTCATATCTCACGGTACCCCTACCATCCTCCCCCCACCTTTCCCTCCCAGTGCCCCTGTTTGCCACCCCCACCTTCCTCTCCCAGGGTGAAGGGAAGCACGGGGGGTGGGGTGGGGGTGAGAAGTGGCTGCTGACCTTGCGGCAGGCCCTGCCCCCTGGGTGAGCTCCATATCCTTGCTGGTGCTGGCGGGAGACACTGCAAAAGTGAGGGGGGCCGGTAGCATTGCCGCGGTACCCCTGGAACATGCTCACAGCACCCCAGGGTACCACGGAACCCTGGTTGGGAATTGCTGAGTTACATATTGGGTGCTGTGTGGTTTCCGGGCTGTATGGCCGTGTTCTAGCAACATTCTCTCCTGGCGTTTCGCCTGCATCTGTGGCTGGCATCTTCAGAGGATCTGATGTTGGGATAAAACAAGCGTGTTGTCAGTTTCCCCTTGCTTATAGTTTATCCTACAACTTTCAGTGTTTGTTTGTAAATAGCTCCTTGTTATGCACAGAGAATGCTGTTCCTGCAACACAGTGGTTTAATTAAACAGACCTTCTGCCCTAGAGATGCTAATAAAATGGTCTGCTGAATTAACCAGTCTAACCACACTACATTTGACATGGCAGCCGACAATCTCTTATCCCTGCTCTCAGTCTACTGCCTTTAGTCATTTGAGCTGTGGGAGTAAAAAAAGAGAAAATGGTATTAGTGACAAAGCAATTTCCCCCAGTCTCCATGATAAATACCAGAGATTGCAGGAAATATAGTGGAACCTCGGTTTTCGTTGCCTTCGGTTTTCATCGGTTTCGGTTTTCATTGATTTTTTCAGTGAATAATTTGTCTCGGTTTTCATCGATTTGCCTCGGTTTTCATCGATTTGCAGTAAGGTGCAGGGGGTTGTGGAGAAAAATCACCCGGACAAAGCTGTTGCAGGCCATGTCTGCAACTTGTTTAATGACAATGTCTTGCCCCATTTCAGACAAATCTTAAAGAGGCGTCAGAAACAGACCTCTTTGGACAGCTTTCTGGTGCAACATTGGTCCACTGGTTCTGAAGCTGGTCCTAGTGTTATTGTTTGTTACTTGCAGCATGATGCTGGCAGGGGATGATGGGAACTGTAGTCCATAACATCTGGAGGGCCATGACTTTGACACCTGTGATCTACAGTATGATATACTGGAATGCTCTCAGGAAACAAGAGTTCAAAGTTGGAACTCTTTAACTAGAATATCGGAAGCATCTCTGCTTCCATCTTGCTTCCTGAGGATGGCATAACCTAGACTGTAAGGCTTTGAGGGAAACTTGGGGTTTTATCCAGCTCAGTGGTCTTCAACATTTCCTGAACTTTAGCCCCAATGTGGGCCTCAGTTTTGAATTCTTGCTGTTTTCCCCCCTGTTCCTCTTTTCTTCCGCTTCCCTGATCGCCTTTTCCTCTGCTTCCCAGATCGTACAGTGTTGCCAGCCATTTTGCGTCAGTTGTGCATAAATGTCCAACGATGGCCATTTTAAACCTCTGCACTTTCCCCCTTTCCCTTGGTGTTCCTGTTTCTTCCCTGATGACGTGGCAAAGGAAAAAAAATATGTAAAAGAGAAAAGGGATTGCACTATGAGATACCAGAAGCTGTATTTGATTATCTCCCAAACCACTTCTGCCTCACAGCGCTGTCTGTTGAAGACGCAAGATCCGGATGACCGTATCACAGAATTCGGATGCTGGAGTTGTTTCCTAGGCAATGGTGTAGAGTCGGTGTGACCTGTGCTCTCAAAACAAGCGTGTCCAGACTTCTCGCCTCTGCGGCAGTTCAAGAATAGAGATTTGTGAAAAGCTGCAGATAAAACCCACCCTTTTTTTGGTCACCATAACTGCAAGGGGACCGACAATAAACCAAAAAAGGGACGGTGCTTCTGTTTGAAGGTTTCAACCAGCCTTCCCGATGCCGGTCCTCTCTCGACGCTGCCTTTTCTTTTTCCAGCTCCGTGTTGAGACTGTTTAACTTTACTTCTGTGGTTTGGGGGTCTGTGTATGTCATTCAGCAAACGAGGCCAGAGACGGAAAGAAGTGCTTCACAAATGCCTTTCTCTTACTCAGGCTTTTAAGCAAAAGTGGATCTTTGTGAAACGGTGACAAGATTAGCTCCACTCAGGAGAATTTATTGCAAATTCCGAGTATTGATCCCCCCCCCTCTCGTCTCTTCTCTCTCCCCCCCCCCTCCCCATCTTCACTCAGTATACCTTCCCACGCATATGTTCAGGGTGATCTTACTCACTGTCATATGATCTCAGCCTATGACTCACCTACTCCTTCAAATCTCTGGCTTCATTAAGGACGGCAAACCAGCCAATTTTACAAGATTTCTGCTCTTCACAGAAAACGCTCGCAGAGCCCAGACATCCTGGTGTCGCGTTTTTCCAAACATAGATTGTCTGTTCTGTTTAAAAAAGAGATTAAATCTCAAGGGGAATGTTCAAACTCATGATTTGCAGATAACAATAATGATTCTCTTTTATTGTTTAAAATGTAATATTAATTATTTTTGTGTTCCTTTTAAGCTGCACTGAGGAATGGATAGGGAGATTTAGGACTTAGGGAAGAATTAGATTTAGGGAAGAATTAAATTTAGGGAAGAATTAGGAGTAATAAAAGGAAACACTTCTTCACACAACGTGTGATTGGTGTTTGGAATATGCTGCCACAGGAGGTGGTGATGGCCACTAACCTGGTTTGGTTTAAAAAGGGCTTGGACAGATTTATGGAGGAGAAGTCGATTTATGGCTACCAATCTTGATCCTCTTTGATCTGAGATTGCAAATGCCTTAGCAGACCAGGTGCTCGGGAGCAGCAGCCACAGAAGGCCATTGCGTTCACATCCTGCATGTGAGCTCCCAATGGCACCTGGTGGGCCACTGCGAGTAGCAGAGAGCTGGACTAGAGGGACTCTGGTCTGATCCAGCTGGCTTGTTCTTATGTTCTTATGAGATTTCAGCATAGGTGAAATGCAAGTTATGTCTCCAATATATTTTTCAGGGTCTTTTGTTTGCAATTAGTTTGTAATCGTCAGCAACAGATGATGAAAACTTGTTTGCAAGTTATATATAATACTATTCTATGGTTCTCTGAGAGGTGAGGAAAATACATAAGAACATAAGAAAGAGCCTGCTGGATCAGACCAGAGTCCATCTAGTCCAGCACTCTGCTACTCGCAGTGGCCCACCAGATGCCTTGGGGAGCTCACGTGCAGAATGTGAAAGCAATGGCCTTCTGCCGCTGCTGCTGCTCCTCCTGAGCACCTGGTCTGCTAAGGCATTTGCAATCTCAGATCAAGGAGGCAGTACTGGAACGAAGATACAAGGTCAGAAAGGCTTTGCCCCTATACATCAGGAGACGTTGAACCTGTCTTGATCTACTATCCAAAACATGTCTCAATTCACTTTCCCCTTTATCAGGACACTCATGCAAGGTTTGTTTATTTCTTCTTTGCTCAATAACCTGTCTGACCAGCCTGACCCATTATTGGCTAAGATGTTTCTAATAAATGAAAAGCCACAGTTTTCAAGGTTGACTGTCAATTGTTTGTGCTGCGGCACTTAAAACACATCACACTAGGTCAGTGGTGGTGAACCTATGGCACGGGTGCCAGAGGCGGCACTCAGAGCCCTCTCTGTGGGCATGGGCAAACAGAGTCGCGCCCCCCCCCCCCCCACATCTAGGCTGGCCTGGGCCACTGAGCTTGATTATTAGCAACAGCATTAAAACTAAGACCCAGTTTTGGGAAAGCAGTGTAGGTAACCCTGTTAAGCGCTGTTAAACCCCACTGATTTTCATGCGAAGTACTAAAGCGCGATCCTTTATCTGGGAGTAAGCTCAGTTGCTGGCAATAGGGCTTGCTTCTGAGTAAACCCTCCTAGGGTCGTGATTCACCCGTTGGAAGAGTTGCATGGTTGCTTCAAAGCAAAGCCACTGACTACCACCAAGCTTACTCCTGAGTAACGCATGCCTCGGAGCCAACTGTTTTTTCTAAACTAAAACCTCAGTATTCAGGTTAAATGGCCGTGTTGGCACTTTGCAATAAATAAGAGGGTTTTGGGTTGCAATTTGGGCACTCGGTCTCGAAAAGGGTTGCCATCACTGCACTAGGTTAAGATTCAAGTGAAATAAAAAAAATCAGGAGATCTTTATGCAAGCACATATTCTGATTGGATAGTTCCTTTTTGGATAGCTCTTTTGTTCTATATCATTGGATAGCCCTTTGTTCTACATCATTTTTAAACAGTTACTCTTTTTTTTAATATTTATTCCAGTACATGGGATGTATTGAAGTGTTGCAGTCAATGAGGTCTCTGGATTTTGGCACCAGGACTCAAGTTACAAGGTAAGCGGTCCAAGAATCAACGTAGTATTTTGTCAAGCACTACAATGTTTATTTCGCTCCGAGGGCACAGATGCCTTCAAGTTCTGCTCATTGCTTTCCTCCAGCTGGCGTTTTCTAGATTTTTAAAATGCTTTGATATCTTGTTTCAGGTTGGAATTATGGCTCTTCGCCTGCGTTCAAGTGTAAGGGCATACCACGTTTTTTATGAGGGGAATGAACTTTTGAAGTCCTTGGACTTCTGCACTCTCCCCCCCCCCCCCAACTGTACATGGCTCCAAAACTGATGACCTCATAGTTTATATCAAATCAGGGCTGGTCTCTGTCCTCCAAATTAGTGTGGGTTGGAATCCTGATTTGTAGGCATGGAGGGGAAATCACAACTCGTGGTTCAGATGGCTGATGGTCTGTTGGAAACAAGGAAGTCTTCACTATCTGAGTCTTACGGAAGGGAAGTAGGTTGTATTTAGGACTGGCAGCCAGTAAAAGATGGGTGGGTAAGGACATGGGGACATGGCATCAAGACCACACCAATTTTCCCAGCGTCTCCTCCTTCAGTACTCTACCAGATGGCCATCTAGCCTCTGCTTAAAAACCTCCAGAGAGAGAGAGAGAGAGAGAGAGGGAGGGAGAGGGAGGGAGAGGGAGGGAGAGAGAGGGAGAGAGAGAGAGAGAGAGAGAGAGAGAGAGAGAGGGAGAGAGAGAGAGGGGGGAGGGGGGATCCACCAGGTTCTCACAGGTTGCCGAGAAGGGGTTACTAATTGGTGATTTTGCCACGTGATTTTGGCCTTAGTTACGGCCCTCTTGTCAGCAGTAGCGCGCAGAACTTGAAGCAGTCTAGCAGGAGGTGCACCGGTGTGCATGGCAGCCTGCGCCTGCGTGCATTCGTTTCCCGCCCAAGGACCGGCGCAGCGGCTGAGTCCTTGCCACAGCCCTGCCCAGGAATGCCCCGCCCCCGGAATGCCCGGCCATGCCCCCGTTGTGCCCCGCCCAGCCCCATTGGCGCTACGCCACAGTTTGAATCCCACCACCATGGGAACCTGTTACTAAAAATTTTCGATCCCACCACTGGAGAGAGACCACCATTTATCAAAGCAGCTTTTTCCACTGAGGTACTGCCCCGTCAGGAAGTTCTTCCTAATGCTTAGCCAAAAACTCTTTTGGTTTCATTTCTGTAGGTTCTGCTCTGACCTTCTGAGGCAACAGGAAACAACTTCGCACTATCCCTTTTAAAATATTAAATATTATTTAATATTAATAATATCCTCTGTATGACAGCCCTTCAAATAGTTGAAGAGGGCTACCAAAGCACCTTTGAATCATCTCTTCCGCAGGCTCAATGCGCCCAGTCAAAAGAGTTCTCAAATCCAGATCAGAGAATCTCTCTGTTCCTTTCCCCCGCCCCCCTGTTGAGACACAGCTGACGTTATGGTGACCCCGTGAGGTGTTTAAAGCAAGAGACATTTAGAGGTGGTTTGCCACTGTCTGTGTCTGTGTGGCAGCCCTGAACTTCCTTGGTGGTCTCCCATCCAAATACAGGGCGGACCATGCTTAGCTCCCACCATCTGATGAGATCAGTTTAGCCTAGGCCCGTGGTGGCGAACCTTTGGCACTCC
The DNA here is from genome assembly GCF_021028975.2 of Sphaerodactylus townsendi. Taxonomy (NCBI): domain Eukaryota; kingdom Metazoa; phylum Chordata; class Lepidosauria; order Squamata; family Sphaerodactylidae; genus Sphaerodactylus; species Sphaerodactylus townsendi. The sequence continues at coordinate 17,204,437 of NC_059441.1, read as the reverse complement.
AGATGTTATGGACTACAATTCCCATCAGCCCTGCCAGCATGGCCAATTGGCAGGGGCTGATGGGAATTGTAGTCCATAACATCTGGAGTGCCAAAGGTTTGCCACCACTGGCCTAGGATGTCAGGTCAGGGCACTCTGTCCTACTCTCACAGAGTTAGCCTGTTCTGAACATGGCTGATCGGCAGCATGAACACAGTTTCCTGAATGAAGGGAATCCAGGCACTGAACTGGTTCCGTCCCATTGACTCAGCCAAAGACATCCATTTTGAGCGAGCTTATTGTGACACAAATAGAGAATAGAGCCAGTTCAAGTATCCACCTAGTCATCTGAATGGCTTTCCCTTGTCTTCTTGGCTTTCCCTTCGTTCTCTTCTACTAAAGTCAAGAGCCTTTGCATGCAAGGTCTGACAATCAGTCAAGCCGGTTCATTTTCCCGCCTTTTTCCATGACGGGGTCACTCATAACATTTTCTAAATCATGTCAATGTAGCCCCAAATTGCATTGGTTGTTGGTGCAATGAAAGCGGATAAAAAAATGGGGTCGGGAGGTACTGAGAGCCTTTTGTTTTCAAGAGAGCGCAACTTCTAGGCTCCACCCTTACAAGGCATGAAGACTACACAAGCCAAGTCTTACTTCTCTAATATACTGGCCACCAATGATCATATGAATTAATGTCATAAAACGTCTCCAGTCAGCAGGAAACCATTAAGACCAGCTCATCGTTCCCCGAGGGCTTTTTAAGCAAGAGCTACGCTGTGCTGTGACATCACGTCGAGCGGGTTGCGACTTTCTCTGCTGAGTTCTGCCGGACTGCATTTTCAAGGCAGTGTGAGGTGTATTTTAAACCCAATCCAAGGCTTCCTTGCCCATTGCGGAGTAGAAACTTGATACCTTTTCTCCCATACATGGTACTGGCAAGCTTTTCTTTCCCCCCTGGCAAACTTTAATTTTTTTTTTCACACATAAAAAAACCAACCAAAACAAAGCAACGTAAGAGAAAAGAAAAGAAAAGAAAACACACACACAACTGATCACATTTCATATATTGACTTCTAGCTATCTCATCTTCGATTAAGTAGCTTCATGCATGTAGTTAAAACATTAGTTCATAGGTGTCAAACTCGCGGCCCTCCAGATGTTATGGACTACAGTTCCCATCATCCCAAAGCTCCCAAAGGCACCTGGTGAGCTCCCAAAGGCACCTGGTGGGCCACTGCGAGTAGCAGAGTGCTGGACTGGATGGACTCTGGTCTGATCCAGCAGGCTAGTTCTTATGTTCTTATCCCCTGCCAACCCATTGCTGGCAGGGGATGATGGGAACTGTAGTCCATAACATCTGGAGGGCCATGAGTTTGACACCTATGCATTAGGTTCAATAGTTATTTCTTAAATGTATCCTAATGTTTGCCATCTACGGTGTGGGCCAACAGCAGGAATGAAGAGTCTCAAGATGAGTTTGTTTTTGTATTTCCTCTGCCTTTCTGTGGGCAAAAAGTCCCACAATTCAGGACGTACATTTGATTTTTAAAAGATGGAAAGAGAACAGGGGTGGGTGGGGAAAGCGATTTAAAAGAATCTTATATTTCCACGATCAATAAAGAAGATGCTAAAATGAGTTTAAGACGGTGCCTAGCTATTAAGAGAGACTTTTGCATTACAACGGAACCGGGAGAGGTGCCTTTAAAAATGAATTGTTAAAAGCTTAAGTCGTTAAAGTTTCCATTCAGTACACTTTAATGCAGCCTTAATGCATTGTTCAGCCTTGAGTCGGAAGTTTTTTGCTACTGCAATTAATTTATGCATATCATTAAGCTGTAAAAGGAGATGATATAACCATCGCTTAAATTAACGTTTCACAGTTGTTGTTTTTTCCGTGTGTTGTTGGAATCAAACGTCATCTAATTCTGTAAAGCCGAAAGAGGAAGTTGAAGGTTGAAATTCAGTTGCTGTTTGCGCAGTAAAAACAGATCTCGTACGGCACAATATAGGCACAGATGAATAGACAGATAAGAGGTTTATTGTGTACAGCAGGGGTCTGCAACCTGCGGCTCTCCAGATGTTCATGGACTACAGATCCCATCAGCCCCTGCCAATATGATGGGAATTGTAGGAGATTGTCTGGGATAGTATAATGAGGTATAATATGTCTGAGGATTATAGGTACAGTATTGCAATGCAGCAGATTTACAGTGACCCCATGGGATTTTGAAGACAAGAGCCGAACGGAGGTGGTTTTGCCAGTGCCTGCCTCTGCATAGCAACTCTAGAGTTCCTTGGTGGTCACCCATCAAGGTATTAGGCAAGGCCAACTGCTGGGTGACCTTGGGCTGATCACAGTTCTCAGAACTCTCTCAGCCTCACTGACCTCACAAGGTGTCTGTTGTGGGGAGAGGAAGGGAAAGGCGCTTGTAAGCCACCTTGAGTCTCCTTAAGGGAGAGAAAGGTGGAGTATAAATCCAAAACTCCTCCTCCTCCTCCCCCCCCACCACTACTACTACTGCTACTACTACTACTACTACTACTACTACTACCACCACCACCACCACCACCACCACCACCACCACCACCACCACCACCACCACCACCACCACCACCACCACCACCACCACCACCACCACCACCACCACCACCACCACCACCACCACCTCTGAGATCTGACTAAACCAGGCTAGCTTAGGGCTACCAGAACCGCTGGGGTACATTTGTGACTGGATAACAACTGAAAATAACATTTGTCTATTGCACCTTTGAGCAAAGCTCTGTCCGCTTTCAAAGCAGTGGAGGACAGGCTGTTGCTGAGTAATTAACGCCGCTTGCTGAGGAGAACTGTCAGCAACATGCCATTGCACGTGTGTGAAGGAACTGGTCAGCGGTCCTTGGTCCAAGAACCGGAATGTTCCAAGCGTGCCTCTGTTTTCAGCCATGCAGTGTTGGGAAGATTATGAAGGCTGCGTCAACTGTTCAACTTGAAAATGGCCCAGCGAAAGGGCTGTGGGGCGAGGGTGAAGGTGCCTTTGGAAATGTGCTGACTGAATAAGGCCGACTTTGTCTTGATGATTCAGCCTTCTCCTCCGCAGGACACAATCCCTTTCTGTTCTGTGGGGGGGAGGCCCGGCTTTTTCGGAGGCTTTAAAGCCCCCTCGTCTGCAGCATTTTTGTTCATTTACATCAGCCCCGCCACGTCCTTCCCCTCTGTCTCGTTCTCAGAAACAATGGACAAAGTGGATCAATGTTGTGGTGAGCTGGCCTCTCTCCCCTTTAACAAAGTTCTTCTCTGGACTCTCCAGAGGAGAACAGTCCCGAGGGGCTTGGCATGTTCCTTGACATCCAAGAGACCTTGGGTTGTCTTCCAACAGTTTTTCATGTCCTTTCAACCCACTGGGAATTATCGAATGGAGTCTCCTAGGAGCAGAATCCATTTTGGCCTGCAAGCAGTGGTGGGATTCAGCCGGTTCGCACCACTTCGGCAGAACCGGTTGTTAAAATGGTGCTTGTAAACAATCAGTTGCTAAATTATTTGAATTCCCACCACCGGAACCGGTTGTTAAATTATTTGAATCCCACCACTGCAGAGGTGGGATCCAGCAGGTTCTCACCAGTTCCCGAGAGTGGGTTATTAATTACTTGTGTGTGCCGAGAGGGGGTTACTAATTGGGTCTGCTTTTCCGTTAGAAATTCCATTAGGTCCAAAAATCATAAAGTCCTGTTGTTTCCTATGTGGCTGGTTAGCGAAGGTAGAAAACGGGATAATTCTCCCTGTTGGGCTGTTTTAAAAACATGTTTTATAAATATGGTAAAGTTCCTTGTTTAAGGAAAGTATCCTTCTTTTGATTTCTAGAAACAAAATTAAGTATTTGAAAGAATTAAGTATTTGACAGGCAGTCAATTAGAGGAGAAGTAGTTGTTTCTGTTGGCAGTAGACGATAGGACTTGCTATAATGAGTTTAAATTATGGACAGAAATATACCAGCTGGAAATTAGGAACTTTTTTTTACAGTAAGAGTTTTTTACAGTCACAGAGAAATTAATGCCCTGCCCCCGGAATGCCCGGCCACGCCCCCGTTGTGCCCCGCCCAGCTCCATTGGTACTACGCCACTGTTTGAATCCCACCACCATGGGAACCTGTTACTAAAATTTTTGGATCCCACCACTGCACCACTGTATACAAGTGCTAACAAAAGATAGCAACTCAGTGAAGTTAAAATAGTAGCATGGTTCTCAGGGGCTCAAGCGGAGGAAGCAGGATTTGCCTCTACAAACAAACAAATTGCAATTCCTTGCCAGGAAACTCTGTCTATGTTATGTAAACATCCTACCAGTACTATCAATCTTCATTATGGTCATAGACCAGCATTAGGTAGATAAGATACACACAATTAAGAGGATAAAATATATGAAAGCTATAAATATATATCTAAAAAGTCTACTGGTGGAAGAAAATTGGGAACACAATTTTGTAAAGGAGTTGCCATTGCATATTTTATTTTCATTTACACAACTTATGGTTTCCGGGATGCTGCTGCCACTCGGAGGGCTGGTCTACCCACCATTAAGTAGCAAGTCTACCAATTCTCATTAATGGCAGGCAGACCAGCCTTATAGAGAACCTGCTTCCTGCGATTTAAAGTAACAGGTAGATCTGGCCTCCACCAACCAATTCTTATTGGCCTGTAGATCAGCCCTCTACAGTACAGGTGTCAAATTCACAGCCCTCCAGATGTTAATGAACTACAATTCCCATCAGCCCTTGCCAGTATAGCCAATGCTTATGTTGGAGGGACTGATGGGAATTGTAGTTCATTAACATCTGGAGGGCCGCAAGTTTGACACCTCTGCTAGAGAGATGGCTCCTCACAATTACAAATAATGGGTAAGACAGGCCAGGTCTATCAATTCTTCTTAATGGTGGGTAGACCAGCCCTCCAGAAAGCCGTAGGCGAAAGTCTTGGGTAGACCTGGCCTTTCTGAAGGCCAGGTTAGCTGATACTTCTGCCTTCTGGAGAGTGGGTTTCCTGCAATTAAAAGTAATGGGTAGACCTGGCCACTGGAGAGCTGGTTCCAAATGGGGGAGACCTGGTAGATTGGGGGGTGCAATTTCAGTGCTTTCCGTGGGCACCATTTTCTGTAGATCCTGGGGTCATTATGCAGAAGCAAGTGATGCAGACCACCTGTGAACATCTCTTGCTTTGAAGAGGTCCTAAAATTCAGGGATCTACAGGTAGAAGTTGGAGAAACTTGAAGCCAAACTTCTAAAAGCCTGAACCAAACTACTTTTCCGAGCTGGACTTTTTTTTTTAATCAAGCTGGCAAGAAGCCCAACACTGTGCAAGAGAGAAAACTCCACATTTCAACTCTGAACTCCCTTCCCATAAACAATCAGAGAAAGCAGCTTTGCCAGCATCTGGACACTTAAATTGGCCTTTATTGAGACGTAAAAACTTTTATTCAGTAATGTAAGAGGGGCCCAGTAGTGGATGAAGCAGGGGGGCTTGTTATGGAGGAAAAGCACAGGGAGAAGCTGAGCAAAAGGGTAGGATGGGGAAAGTGGGGGGATTGAAATTTGGCAAGAAATGAATACTGGGCTCCTTCATCCAAGACCCTTGGGAGGGAGAGCAGGGAAGAATGAATGTCGACAGTAAACTGATAACAAGCGATCCCATTCTTGCAGGCAGAAAAATAGCACCACGCCAGTGGGATTTCTCTCCTGAAGGGAGGTCAAAGTTTGTCACCGAACGTTCTCTGTTCTTTGCCTTGCTCACCTTGTCGCAGAGTTCAAGCCCCCTCAAAGTTCAGTGTTTTGAACTACTCGGAGCCCAGTTGAATCCGGCCGTGAAAGCCTTCGACAATACTCGGAGCACTGTTTTCCCAAGCCATGTTTGTTCCTAAATAGACTTTCCATTTGCAACACAACAATTACAGCAGAACCTCAGTTTTTGTCGGTAATCCGTCCGAAAAGAATCAATGAAAACCGAAACCGAGGCAAACCGAGGCAAACTTTTCCATAGGAATCAATGTAAATCCAATTGATCTGTTCTAGGCACTCCAAAAAACATACCAAAAACACAATTTGGGTGAATAAACATAGTGTTTAATGCTGAAAACAGGAACAAACAATAACACTCGGACCAGCTTCAGAGCCAGTGGGCCAATGTTGCACCAGAAATAGCAGAAATTGCATTAGCAGAAGTGTCCAAAGAGGTCTGTTTCTGACGCCTCTAAGATTGGTCTGAAATGGGGCAAGACATTGTCATTAAACAAGTTGCAGACACGGCCTGCAACAGCTTTGTCCGGGTGATTTTTCTCCACAACCCCCTGCACCTTACTGCAAATTGATGAAAACCGAGGCAAATCAATGAAAACCGAGACAAATTTTTCACTGAAAAAAACGATGAAAAGCGAAACCGATGAAAACCAAAGTCAATGAAAACCGAGGTTCCACTATATATTGAATGATCGGAGCAGAAGGAAGAAAACTATATCTGTTTAATACCTGTGATTGTCAACGGGGTAAGGTACTTAAAAGAGGGATACTGAGAAGTGATACTTCTTCATACAATAAACTTATGGAACTCACTGGCCCAAGATGGTGTGATGACCATTAAACGAGATGACTTTTAGAAAGGAGATGACACACTTTCATGGGGGAAGAGAGATGCATCACAGGTGGTCTGCCATAATGGCTGAATAGAACCTCCATATTTAGAGGCAGCATGCATGCCCCTGCATACTAGTTGCTGAAGGGAATTTGGGCTTCCAGCGTGGTTAAGAGCAGGTGGATTCTAATCTGGAGAAACGAGTTTGATTCCCCACTCCTCCACCTGAGTGGCAGAGGCTTATCTGTTGAACTACATGTGTTCCGCACTCCTACATTCCTGCTGGGTGACCTTGGGCTAGTCACAGTTCTTTGGAACTCTCTCAGCCCCAACTACCTCACAAGGTGTCTGTTGTGGGGAGAGGAAGGGAAAGGAGCTTGTAAGCCACCTTGAGTCTCCTTACAGGAGAGAAAGGTGGGGTATAAATCCAAACTCCTCCTCTTCTTCTTCTTCTTCTTCTTCTTCTTCTTCTTCTTCTTCTTCTTCTTCTTCTTCTTCTTCTTCTTCTTCTTCTTCTTCTTCTTCTTCTTCTTCTTCTTCTCCTCCTCCTCCTCCTCCTCCTCCTCCTCCTCCTCCCCCTCCTCCTCCTCCTCCTCCTCCTCCTCCTCCTCCTCCTCCTCCTCCTCCTTTTTCTCCTTCTTTTCCTCCTCCTCCTCCTTCTTGGCTGCTGTGGGAAAGAAGACATTTGATTTGTTGGGATTTTGGTTTGCTTCATTGCATAAGGAGACTGCATTTGTAGTTACGGACACAATCTTATGAACACTTTCTTGAGAGTAAGCCCTGTTGAATAAAATGAGCCTGATGCCCGAGTAGACCTGCCCAGGATTTCTGTGATTTTTAATGGTGCTTGTTTAGCCCTTTGATATTCTCCAAGATGTGTCTTTTGTTTTCAAACAGTTGCTGGTGTTTCCTTGCGTATTTATCATTGTTCCTATGAGTTTTAAAAGTTGTTTAACGGGGATAAAGTGAGAAGATACGTATGCCTTAAACCGATTCCAAGAATGAGACATTTCAACATTCATACACTGATCCTGAGGCAGCGCAGAGTTGGTGACCTTTGGCAAAGTTAACTTCGCGTTTTGTTCCCTGAACTACTTTGATGAGGATAATTAAAAGCTGCGTTGCGTGCCAAAATAAAGACTCTGCCTGATCTAATATCAGAGGTTTCTTTGTTGAGTTGTGGGGGTAAAATGCAGCGTGTCATTTGGCTATATGGCGAATAATTTGTCTGTCTTTGATGCGGGCCATTAAGTGCTGCCAGTACGTTATTAACCATCTGCTCTTTTACCCATCTGTGCACAGAGAGGATCTTTAAAAGAGAGGAAGAGGTACATTGAAATGAGGGTGGAAAGGAAATCTTATTGAGTTTTATTTTTTTTAATGTTATATTCTCTCCCCCCACCCCCATAATTGCTTAAGGCGACTTAATGATTAATCCACACGTCTGTGCACTCAGCAGTTCTTCAAAGGAAGAATCCAGTGTGAAATTGCTGCATTAGAATTCATTAGCAAATTCCAGACAGTATCCACCCCCTCAGGGCTTAATAGAGACCTGGAATTCCTAATTCACCGTAACTTTTACTATCTTGCACATATATCCCCACAGCTGTTAATTACTTCAGTTTTACTCCTGTAACTTCCACCTGTATCATCCTATTCTGCATTAAGTTTTACGTCTTGGCTGACCTAACCCACAGCAGGTTGTGTGCCCCATGTTTGTGATGGTTGCATTGGATGGGATCTTGTTTATACCCCTCAAACCCCTTTTGGTTGTGTATATAAACTGGTCTCAAGGATTCACACACCAGTGCATCTAACAAAGTGGCCCCTGACCCACAAAAGCTTAACACTGGAATAAATTTGGAAGGTTTTATAGTGCCACTGAACTCTTGTTTTATTCAGTTACTCTGCAAGGTAGGTTAGATTAATAAATAGCAACTTGCCTAAGGTTATCCATGTGAGCAGCAGTGGCGTAGGAGGTTAAGAGCTCGTGTATCTAATCTGGAGGAACCGGGTTTGATTCCCAGCTCTGCCGCCTGAGCTGTGGAGGCTGATCTGGGGAATTCAGATTAGCCTGTGCACTCCCACACACGCCAGCTGCGTGACCTTGGGCTAGTCACAACTTCTCGGAGCTCTCTCAGCCCCACCTACCTCACAGGGTGTTTGTTGTGAGGGGGGAAAGGCAAGGAGATTGTAAGCCCCTTTGAGTCTCCTGCAGGAGAGAAAGGGGGGATATAAATCCAAACTCCTCCTCCTCCTCCTCTTCTTCTTCTTCTCTTTCTTCTTCTTCTCTTTCTTCTTCTCTTTCTTCTTCTTCTCTTTCTTCTTCTCTTTCTTCTTCTTCTCTTTCTTCTTCTTCTTCTTCTTCTTCTTCTTCTTCTTCTTCTTCTTCTTCTTCTTCTTCTTCTTCTTCTTCTTCTTCTTCTTCTTCTTCTTCTTCTTCTTCTTCTTCTTCTTCTTCTTCTTCTTCTTCTTCTTCTTCTTCTTCTTCTTCTTCTTCTTCTTCTTCTTCTTCTTCTTCTTCTTCTTAGCTGCCCAGGATAAGGGGCTCCAGCGTCCAACTCCACTGCCCTGACTTCTCAGGAGGGAATATGAAATTAAATTCATCCCAGCTGGAAAATATTTTGGAAGGAAGAAAATACAACCAGTCGATGTTGATACCTGTTCTGTTTTTTTTTTTTCAGGGAAGCGATAAGTCGGCTGTGCGAAGCTGTACCTGGAACACACGGGACCATCAAAAGGCGGAAGGTAACTATTACCCATTTTGTGGCTCTGCGGTTTTCTTTGTATATGGCTCACAGTTGTCCTGAAGAGGGGTAACCACTGGGAGAATTTTACAGAGAGCGTTTCCCCACTTACCTTCTGCTGCGCGCTACTGTAGCCAAGTAGTGCGGGGTCCCCCGGCACTCCCCACTACAGGGGCGGCGACAATGCAACCGCCCCGATGCTGCCGCTGTCGCGCCCCTTCAGCGCGTGTCATTCCTGGCGCTCTTCAAAACGGCGCCTTTTGATGACCCTGCGCAGGCCACGGGGTCGTGGGGAAGCCTGGGCGCGCGTCAGAAATGACGCGCGCTGAGAGTAGCACGCGGCATAGGGGGCTCATGCTAAGTGGGGAAACGCTCAGAGTTTCCTTTGGAGATTGTCTGTCTGTTGATTATTTTAACAACTCTGTCTGTTGGTTGTGGGCCAACAGACAGACCGGCAGGCATTAAAAAGCAGAAACCCTCCCAATGCAAAATCAGCCCAGAGACTGCTTCCGCTAGCCCCCTGCAAAAACTTCGGCATACATTTTCTTTGTTTGGCCAAATTCGGCTTGTTCAGATGATCATTTTTTTGTTCTCTACCAGGAAAATTCTAAGTTCCAGGGACTTCGAATATCTCCTGTCTATCCAGAGCCCTTCAGTGAGGACCGTAGTGTATACCAAAGCCGAGAAGGAAGGCAATTTTTGCAGAATGGCCTAGCTCCCTTCTGATGGGCTTTGCACGTTGGTTCCAGAAATCCAGAAACACACAGGATTAAAGAAGAAGAAGAGTTTGGATTTATATTCCACCTTTCTCTCCTGTAAGGAGTCTCAGCTGCTGCTGACTTTGGAAGCTCCTTGATATTTTCTGCATTGGTTGTGCCTCTTTTGTTCCTGCTATGCCACTCCAGGGCCCCTTCTGCACACGCAGAATAATGCGTTTTCATACCACTTTCTCAACTGTTTGCAAGTGGATTTTGCTATTCCGCACAGTTTCAAAGAGCATTGAAAGCAGTTTGAAAGTGCATTATTCTGCATGTGCGGAAGGAGCCCAGGAGTCTGTTGTGTAACAGCTTGATGGAAATCACTTCACACCATCTCAATCACTGCGTTTAGATTAGTAGGGAAAGTGCCTCTCTTTTAGGGTACTCTAATCAGCATACATTTCTGCTTCCTCTGTAGTGGTTGGCAACCAGGAAAGAGCTTCTGATAGTGTGTTTATTTAGTGAAACAAGCAAGCAATGCAGTTCCAAAGCCTTTATTTCTAGGTCTCTAATGAAATATGAATAGGCATTCTCTTGTCTTCGCAGCCTCCGGCTAAATTTCTGTCTCCAGTGCTTGGTAAAAGTAACCTTCAGTTCTCCGGCGTTCATATAAAACTGACCATCTCAACAAGCAGTCTGACTCTAATGAACATTGAAACCCAACAGGTGGGTTGACTGGTGTTTTAAAATAATACCTTGTATTTCTAAGTCATTTTTGTTATTCCCCAGGCAGTACTGGTTGATCTGCTGAAGACGAAAGCTTATCCTAAATAATTCATTTGTCAGAAGCATGATTTTGGGATCTACTTCAGCAATACCTAGTGGACTTTTAATATGGTCTTTGCTTCAGAGGGACTTCCGGTGGAGAGGGACTTCAGAGGGACTTCCGGTGGATATTTATAGGAATAACTATGATCAATTATGGAAAAAATTGAAACAAGATTTGAGTAAATGGGCCAATCTTAACCTATCTATCTTAGGTAAAGTTGCATTGGTCAAAATGGCAATCTTGCCTAAATTGATGTATTTACTTCAATCTATCCCATTCATAGATAATCTAAAACCTTTTAAAGAATGGAAAAGAGACTTCAACAAATTTATCTGGGGTGGTAGGAAACCCCATGTCAAATATAAAATAATGATTTCCAGGAAACAAAGGGGAGGTTTGTCTTTGCCCGATATATATTTGTATTATGTAGCAAATTCATCAACCTGGATAATGGACTGGATTGATCTGACCAACACTAATATTCTAAATCTGGAAAATTATGATCTTAATGATGGCTGGCACGAAAGACTTTGGTTATTAGACAAGAATACCTAGTGGACTTTTAATATGGAATTTGCTTCAGAGTTAGCTATGGCTCATGGCAATATGAGACACCAATAATAAAACTTCTGTTTATATAATATGATTTGAAGAAGAGGAAGAAGAGTTGGATTCATATCCCCCCTTTCTCTCCAGTAAGGAGACTCAAAGGGGCTTACAAACTCCTTTCCTTTCCTCTTCCCACAACAGACACCTTGTGAGGTAGGTGGGGTTGAGAGAGCTCCAAAGAACTGCGACTAGCCCAAGGTCACCCAGCTAGCATGTGTTGGCATGTGCACAAGCTAATCTGGTTCCCCAGATAAGCCTCAACAGCTCAAGTGATAGAGTGGGGAATCCAATCCAGTTCTCCAGATTAGAATGCACCTGCTGTTAACCACTACACCACGCTGGCTCTCAATCTAGACTAATGCTTCTGCAGGTACAAGAGACTTCTGCCAGGGAAACATGATTCCTCCCAACCCATAATACCCTAAAATGCCCCTCAAAATCCACTCTTCCTCAGGAACAGAGGGGGCTTTTTGGGGAGCTGCAGGAGGAGGGGAGGGACAGAGCTCTCCGAACTGAAGATTTTGCACATGCAATGATACGATTCTGGATTCGATCCAATGGTTTTGCTCAGTGTTCAATACATAAACAGAAGAAATGCAATGTCCATAAACATGTATCAGAAAAACCATGTTGCAAATCAGGCTCAATTTCTTATTCAGGTCATTTAACAAGAACCTATATACATAACAGAAACATTCATTTCATTCATTTCAGACAAGAACTCAAATAACAACCCAATATATTCAGGAAACCAGTTCCAATTCATACAGGTTCAAAGTCTTCTCCCATGTAATTCAAAGTCTTCTCCATGTTATATTGAGCACTTCAATAGTCCAATAGTTTAAATCCTGTATTGTCGAAGGCTTTCACGGCTGGAATCACTTGGGTGCTGTGTGGTTTCCGGGCTGTATGGCCCTGTTCTAGCAGCATTCTCTCCTGACGTTTCGCCTGCATCTGTCCCTGGCATCTTCAGAGGATCGTCAGGAGAGAATGCATCTTCAGGCGAAACGTCAGGAGAGAATGCTGCTAGAACATGGCCATACAACCATACAGCACCCAAGTTTAAATCCTAATCACGTAAGCGATGGTAAACATTTATAGTCCATTCAGAAAAAAATCCATTCAGAAAAAAATGAGTTGGTATTGGCAGAATGCCTCGTACATGGATAGCGTATTTCGTTATCTTCCTCAGTGCCTCAACCTCATACATCTGTTCATGAAGATATCCTATGGGTATTCTATAAGAAACACAATAAAATGGTCTACCATTCCTGTATTTTCTACAATATACAATATTATCCCACTCAGCATCACCAAATTATACTTATATACTCTCTGATTACTGAGCTGTTACTTCCCACAGAATCTTACCTCAGGTACCACCCTGTAGGCATTCAGTAGTCATATAGACCTTCTAATTAGCCACCCCTGGGTAATTTCCTTCCGTGCTCATAAGTGACAGGTATAGTCCAAAGTTGTATTTAAACCCAACACATCAGTTCTAAACTCATAAATGAAACAATTCTCAGCCTGCAGGATGAGTTTGTCTAAATTAATATAGGGAGCCATTTGATTAAATTGTTGAATCCTGCAGAATTTTAGATCCGCATCTTTATGGTTCTTAGCGTGAAAATGCTGCACCAACGGTGCTTCCTCTCTTCCTAACCAAATGCAGCTTCTGTGCTCTGAAATGCGTAATTTCACCGAGTGCAGTGTCTTTCCAATATATAATTTGGAACATGGACAAGTGATTGCATAAACGCAATTTGCTGTTTCACACTTCGTGTACAACTGTAATTGCCAATTAATAGTGGTGCATGGAATCCCCAATGATTGCGTGGCCATCGAATAGGCACATTGGGCGCAACGACCACATGGAAAATGTCCCTTTTGGGTCAATGTAATGGGTCGACTAAGCGACTGCTCCGCTCGTACTAACGCCTGTCTGACATTAAATGTACGACGTAATCCAATGACTGGTGGAGTCTCACATCCAGGCAAATCTGCAATCACCCTCCTGTTTTTATAGATGCTTTGCTTTATTTTTGCATTCAACTCCGTGTAATTTAAAGACCACATCAACCATGTACTTGGCTGTTGCTGATGCGGATGTAATAAGACCTTACGATCCGTTTGGGAAACCCTATCCCATGCGTCTTGTAATACTTGTAAGGGATAGCCTCTGTTGAAATGATTGTTAATAATAAAGTTTGCTTCCTTTTTAAATTCAAGTTCTTCTGTTGAGTTGCGTTTAGCTCTAACTAGAGCAGTGGTGGCAAACCTATGGCACGGGTGCCAGAGGTGGCACTCAGAGCCCTCTCTGTGGGCACGCACAGAGTGCCCCCCCCCCCCCCACATATCTAGGCTGGCCTGGGCTGCTGGACTCGATTATTAGCATTAAACCTAAGACCTAGTTTTGGGAAAGCAGTATGGGTAACCCTGTTAAGCCCTGTTAAAACCCACTGATTTTCATGCGAACAACTAAAGCGTGATCCTTTACCTGGGAGTAAGCTCAGTTGCTGGCAATGGGGCTTGCTTCTGAGTAAACCCTCCTGGGGTCGTGATTCACCCGTTGGAAGAGTTGCACAATTGCTTCTAAGCAAAGCCACCGACTACCACCAAGCTTACTCCTGAGTAACGCACGCCTCGGAGCCAACCGTTTTTTCTAAACTAAAACCTCATTATTCAGGTTAAATTGTCGTGTTGGCACTTTGCAATAAATAAGTGGGTTTTGGGTTGCAATTTGGGCACTCGGTCTCGAAAAGGTTTGCCATCACTGAACTAGAGCACTATAAGGTAAGTTACGACGTAGACGACGCGGATGATAGGAACGAAAGGTTAAGGGGGGACATGATAGCTATGTTTAAATATCTGAAGGGATGCCATGTCGAAGAGGGAGCAAGCTTTTTTTTTTGCAGCTCCAGAGACTAGGACAAGGAGGGATGGTTTCAAGGTGCAGGAAAACAGATTTCACCTGAACGTTAGGAAGAAATTGCTGACTGTCAGGGCTGTTCGATAGTAGAATGCACTACCTCAGAGAGTGGTGGAGTCTCCTTCTTTGGAGGTTTTTAAACAGAGGCTGGATGGCCATCTGTCAGGAGTGCTTTCATTGTGCGTTCCTGCATGGCAGGGGGTTGGGCTTGATGGCCCTGGTGGTCTCTTCCAACTCTGTGATTCAATGATTCTCCAAAGCGGTAATTTCTACACGAAGTAGCACATGGGCATAATCTTTTTTTCCCTTTTATTGATTTTCAGATTATCGCAAACCACCACATGCAGTCCATTTCTTTCGCCTCTGGGGGAGATCCTGTAAGTACATAAAGAATGTGTTCTGTCTAAACAGGCTCACTAAATGATATTGCTTCACTGAAGACCGCATTTCCAAGCTAGCTTGCTTTCTGTATTCCTGAGTGTCCCTGAATGAAGGAGTGCACTGGAAGAGGGCACATGTGTTTGGTTTGTGCAAGTTGCTTAGTGTGGTCCCTGGCATCTTCAGTCAAAAAACTCTCCAAAACACCACATGAAATTGCCTTATACTTATACTTATTTCCTCAAGGTCACTATTGCTAATTCAGACGCAGCAGCCTTTCAGAATCTCAGGCAGAGAAGAAGAGTTTGGATTGATACTCTGATTTTCTCAACCATAAAAGTCTCAAAATGGCTTATAAACTCCTTTCCCTTCCTCTCCCCACAACAGACACCTTGTGAGGCAGGTGGGACTGAAAGAGTTCTGAGAGAGCTGTGACTAGCCAAAGACACTCAACAGGCTTCATACATAGGATTGCGGAATCAAATCAGTTCACCAGATAGAAGTCTGCCGCTCAGGTGGAGGAGTGGGGAATCAAACCCGGTTCTCCAGATTAGAGGCCATCGGTCTTAACCACTACACCATACTGCCACATTTTTAAAAAACTGGATATGCCAGGAATGGAACCCAGGTGCTCTACCAATGTCCCTTTTTTAAAGCTAGAAAGCTCTCCTGACTCACTGAAAGCCACAGTGTCCGTTAAAAGATATTCATTCATCTTTAATTTTGTCTAGTTGTAAAATGGCTGCCATGGTAGCCAACGCTCAGAGGAGTCCTATAGCTATAATCCTCTTGTACTGAAGAGAGCTAAAATTAAGTTGGGTTATGGGAGCATCCTTATATCGCACCACTTTTGGCCTATAGTACCCAGGTAGCAAAAGGTTAAGGACCGAACGTTTTATAGTATACAGTAAATTGCATTTGACAAGGGTTTGTTTAACCTTTCTAGAATGCAAAAGGCTTTTTTACTTATTGCACTGGAAAAAGTATACCATACAAGGCAGTTCGCTGAGCCCCGCTGCTACGCAACCCTCTTCCGTATGGCTTGCGTGGGAGCTCGGCACCAGCCATCTGGATATTAATTGTGCCCTCCACCTGTGCTTTGAAGATGGGAGGTCTTTGTGAGAGCAGTAAAAACACAGAGCTGGGAGGGCTTCTGTTTAAAACTGTTACCAGCGTTTCATCACTAACCCTCCTCCCTGTTTTGGTGTGTTTGCGTAACCTCAGCTTGTGGGTTCTGTGGGGCAGAACGTGGAATGAGTTTGCAACAACAAGTTTTTAAAAACAAAACTTTCTTAACATATAACATCAACATTTAACATCACATTTCAAGGTCCTGTTCAGGTTGCATTTTCAAGTCCTTATATTTACAGTCTACTGATACTGCTAAGTCCAGTTCTTCTTTGCAAGTGGGTTGGCTCCTGAAGACTCCAAGGGCTTGATGAACAGGATTCAACATGATGAAGGTTTCCAGGAGAACTCTCACCCATTACAACCACAAAAAGAAATCCTGAAACAATAAACTCCAACATTTACAACATAGCAAAAAATAAAAATTTACCTTAACAAGGTGTCAAGGGCTTATACAACCAAGGTCCGAGTCTGGTAGCCTTGTCTCCTCCAAACTACATGAGCTCTGCAGCCCACTCCTGCTTTGGGTCTCCACCCCTTTCTGGATCAACCCATTCTGAGCATGGGGATTACATTTGCGTGTGTGTTTTTAAATGGTTTTTTATCACCAGTATCCCTAGATACGTTCTTTAATTATTTTAATTGTTCGCCGCCCAGGGGACCCTTCCTTGGGTAGAAAGGCGGTGTAACGGTGTTTTAAACAAATAAAAACAAATTCTGCATTTCTTTCCCTTGAAGCCGCCCGTGTTATCTGTTGAGGGAATGTTTGCTGAACTTTTCTGGAATGCAAAATGTTTTATTTGTTGCATTTATGGACGTACTGCATTGAAGGCACTGTCCTCTATTGGGGACATAGTGCTTGTTGCTATTGCTTTCACTGTTACTTACAGTGCTATCCTAGCACTGGTGTAATGCCCATTGGGCAAGGTGGGCAGCTGCCCAGGGCACCACCTTGTGGGGGGCATCAAAATGCTGGGTTCATTTTTGGGTATTTTAGTGGTTTTCCATTTTTGGCCGAATTTTGCCCAAGAATCTTTCTTCTGCATTGAGTTTTCTGCATTGCTGTCAATGGGGGTTGCAAGCTGGGGGGGGGGCACATTTCTGAAGGCACAGTCTCAAAACTTTCAGGGTCTCATCAGGAGACTGCCCTAGTGATACCCCCCAGGTTTGATGCAGTTTGATTCAGGGGGGGCAAAGTTATGGACCCTCAAAGGTGTAGCCCCCATCTCCTATTAGCTCCCATTGGAAACAATGGGGGATGGGGCACCCCATTTGGGAGTCCATAACTTTGGACTCCTTGAACCAAACCTCACCAAACTTGGGGGGTAGCATAAGGACAGTCTCCTGATGATACGCTGAAATTTTAGTACTGATGTGTCTAAAAATGCACCCCCTGCAGGCACCAATGTCCTGGTGCAAAAAAAATTTGGTCATGGTGAAGTGGCCGACCATGGGGTGGGGGGTGGGGATCCAACTCAGGTTTTGCCCAGGGCTACAGTTTGCCTCGTTACGCCCCTGTATCCTAGGCAGAATTACACACTTCAGGCAGCCCCCATCCAAAGGGTCAGGCGGCCGGCCATGATGCTATGGCCATGGCACACTGCCATAACCATAGAACAGGGGTCTGCAACCTGCGGCTCTCCAGATGTCCGTGGACTACAATTCCCATCAGTCCCTGCCACCATGGTCAATTGGCCATGGTGGCAGGGGCTGATGGGAATTGTAGTCCCCTGGAGAACATCTGGAGAGCCGCAGGTTGCAGACCCCTGCCATAGAGACTTCCCAGCAGCATGGGGACGCTTTCAAAGCAAGAAAGCCTGCCTGTTGCCAAGAAGCCCCCATTGGGCTCAATAAACTTACTCCACCTTTTTGGTGGCTTAAGTTGGAAACCCTGGCCACTGGTGTAAGGCAGCAAAGGCTGGGGGAAGCCAAGGAATGTTGGCTCCTCCCCAGCCACGCACCCAGTATGCCCGTGGCATTAGAACAGGGGTAGGGAACCTGCGGCTCTCCCCCCCCCCCCCACCCCCCCCCCCCCCCACCCCCCCCCCCCCCCACCCCCCCCCCCCCCCACCCCCCCCCCCCCCCACCCCCCCCCCCCCCCACCCCCCCCCCCCCCCACCCCCCCCCCCCCCCACCCCCCCCCCCCCCCACCCCCCCCCCCCCCCACCCCCCCCCCCCCCCACCCCCCCCCCCCCCCACCCCCCCCCCCCCCCACCCCCCCCCCCCCCCACCCCCCCCCCCCCCCACCCCCCCCCCCCCCCACCCCCCCCCCCCCCCACCCCCCCCCCCCCCCACCCCCCCCCCCCCCCACCCCCCCCCCCCCCCACCCCCCCCCCCCCCCACCCCCCCCCCCCCCCACCCCCCCCCCCCCCCACCCCCCCCCCCCCCCACCCCCCCCCCCCCCCACCCCCCCCCCCCCCCACCCCCCCCCCCCCCCACCCCCCCCCCCCCCCACCCCCCCCCCCCCCCACCCCCCCCCCCCCCCACCCCCCCCCCCCCCCACCCCCCCCCCCCCCCACCCCCCCCCCCCCCCACCCCCCCCCCCCCCCACCCCCCCCCCCCCCCACCCCCCCCCCCCCCCACCCCCCCCCCCCCCCACCCCCCCCCCCCCCCACCCCCCCCCCCCCCCACCCCCCCCCCCCCCCACCCCCCCCCCCCCCCACCCCCCCCCCCCCCCACCCCCCCCCCCCCCCACCCCCCCCCCCCCCCACCCCCCCCCCCCCCCACCCCCCCCCCCCCCCACCCCCCCCCCCCCCCACCCCCCCCCCCCCCCACCCCCCCCCCCCCCCACCCCCCCCCCCCCCCACCCCCCCCCCCCCCCACCCCCCCCCCCCCCCACCCCCCCCCCCCCCCACCCCCCCCCCCCCCCACCCCCCCCCCCCCCCACCCCCCCCCCCCCCCACCCCCCCCCCCCCCCACCCCCCCCCCCCCCCACCCCCCCCCCCCCCCACCCCCCCCCCCCCCCACCCCCCCCCCCCCCCACCCCCCCCCCCCCCCACCCCCCCCCCCCCCCACCCCCCCCCCCCCCCACCCCCCCCCCCCCCCACCCCCCCCCCCCCCCACCCCCCCCCCCCCCCACCCCCCCCCCCCCCCACCCCCCCCCCCCCCCACCCCCCCCCCCCCCCACCCCCCCCCCCCCCCACCCCCCCCCCCCCCCACCCCCCCCCCCCCCCACCCCCCCCCCCCCCCACCCCCCCCCCCCCCCACCCCCCCCCCCCCCCACCCCCCCCCCCCCCCACCCCCCCCCCCCCCCACCCCCCCCCCCCCCCACCCCCCCCCCCCCCCACCCCCCCCCCCCCCCACCCCCCCCCCCCCCCACCCCCCCCCCCCCCCACCCCCCCCCCCCCCCACCCCCCCCCCCCCCCACCCCCCCCCCCCCCCACCCCCCCCCCCCCCCACCCCCCCCCCCCCCCACCCCCCCCCCCCCCCACCCCCCCCCCCCCCCACCCCCCCCCCCCCCCACCCCCCCCCCCCCCCACCCCCCCCCCCCCCCACCCCCCCCCCCCCCCACCCCCCCCCCCCCCCACCCCCCCCCCCCCCCACCCCCCCCCCCCCCCACCCCCCCCCCCCCCCACCCCCCCCCCCCCCCACCCCCCCCCCCCCCCACCCCCCCCCCCCCCCACCCCCCCCCCCCCCCACCCCCCCCCCCCCCCACCCCCCCCCCCCCCCACCCCCCCCCCCCCCCACCCCCCCCCCCCCCCACCCCCCCCCCCCCCCACCCCCCCCCCCCCCCACCCCCCCCCCCCCCCACCCCCCCCCCCCCCCACCCCCCCCCCCCCCCACCCCCCCCCCCCCCCACCCCCCCCCCCCCCCACCCCCCCCCCCCCCCACCCCCCCCCCCCCCCACCCCCCCCCCCCCCCACCCCCCCCCCCCCCCACCCCCCCCCCCCCCCACCCCCCCCCCCCCCCACCCCCCCCCCCCCCCACCCCCCCCCCCCCCCACCCCCCCCCCCCCCCACCCCCCCCCCCCCCCACCCCCCCCCCCCCCCACCCCCCCCCCCCCCCACCCCCCCCCCCCCCCACCCCCCCCCCCCCCCACCCCCCCCCCCCCCCACCCCCCCCCCCCCCCACCCCCCCCCCCCCCCACCCCCCCCCCCCCCCACCCCCCCCCCCCCCCACCCCCCCCCCCCCCCACCCCCCCCCCCCCCCACCCCCCCCCCCCCCCACCCCCCCCCCCCCCCACCCCCCCCCCCCCCCACCCCCCCCCCCCCCCACCCCCCCCCCCCCCCACCCCCCCCCCCCCCCACCCCCCCCCCCCCCCACCCCCCCCCCCCCCCACCCCCCCCCCCCCCCACCCCCCCCCCCCCCCACCCCCCCCCCCCCCCACCCCCCCCCCCCCCCACCCCCCCCCCCCCCCACCCCCCCCCCCCCCCACCCCCCCCCCCCCCCACCCCCCCCCCCCCCCACCCCCCCCCCCCCCCACCCCCCCCCCCCCCCACCCCCCCCCCCCCCCACCCCCCCCCCCCCCCACCCCCCCCCCCCCCCACCCCCCCCCCCCCCCACCCCCCCCCCCCCCCACCCCCCCCCCCCCCCACCCCCCCCCCCCCCCACCCCCCCCCCCCCCCACCCCCCCCCCCCCCCACCCCCCCCCCCCCCCACCCCCCCCCCCCCCCACCCCCCCCCCCCCCCACCCCCCCCCCCCCCCACCCCCCCCCCCCCCCACCCCCCCCCCCCCCCACCCCCCCCCCCCCCCACCCCCCCCCCCCCCCACCCCCCCCCCCCCCCACCCCCCCCCCCCCCCACCCCCCCCCCCCCCCACCCCCCCCCCCCCCCACCCCCCCCCCCCCCCACCCCCCCCCCCCCCCACCCCCCCCCCCCCCCACCCCCCCCCCCCCCCACCCCCCCCCCCCCCCACCCCCCCCCCCCCCCACCCCCCCCCCCCCCCACCCCCCCCCCCCCCCACCCCCCCCCCCCCCCACCCCCCCCCCCCCCCACCCCCCCCCCCCCCCACCCCCCCCCCCCCCCACCCCCCCCCCCCCCCACCCCCCCCCCCCCCCACCCCCCCCCCCCCCCACCCCCCCCCCCCCCCACCCCCCCCCCCCCCCACCCCCCCCCCCCCCCACCCCCCCCCCCCCCCACCCCCCCCCCCCCCCACCCCCCCCCCCCCCCACCCCCCCCCCCCCCCACCCCCCCCCCCCCCCACCCCCCCCCCCCCCCACCCCCCCCCCCCCCCACCCCCCCCCCCCCCCACCCCCCCCCCCCCCCACCCCCCCCCCCCCCCACCCCCCCCCCCCCCCACCCCCCCCCCCCCCCACCCCCCCCCCCCCCCACCCCCCCCCCCCCCCACCCCCCCCCCCCCCCACCCCCCCCCCCCCCCACCCCCCCCCCCCCCCACCCCCCCCCCCCCCCACCCCCCCCCCCCCCCACCCCCCCCCCCCCCCACCCCCCCCCCCCCCCACCCCCCCCCCCCCCCACCCCCCCCCCCCCCCACCCCCCCCCCCCCCCACCCCCCCCCCCCCCCACCCCCCCCCCCCCCCACCCCCCCCCCCCCCCACCCCCCCCCCCCCCCACCCCCCCCCCCCCCCACCCCCCCCCCCCCCCACCCCCCCCCCCCCCCACCCCCCCCCCCCCCCACCCCCCCCCCCCCCCACCCCCCCCCCCCCCCACCCCCCCCCCCCCCCACCCCCCCCCCCCCCCACCCCCCCCCCCCCCCACCCCCCCCCCCCCCCACCCCCCCCCCCCCCCACCCCCCCCCCCCCCCACCCCCCCCCCCCCCCACCCCCCCCCCCCCCCACCCCCCCCCCCCCCCACCCCCCCCCCCCCCCACCCCCCCCCCCCCCCACCCCCCCCCCCCCCCACCCCCCCCCCCCCCCACCCCCCCCCCCCCCCACCCCCCCCCCCCCCCACCCCCCCCCCCCCCCACCCCCCCCCCCCCCCACCCCCCCCCCCCCCCACCCCCCCCCCCCCCCACCCCCCCCCCCCCCCACCCCCCCCCCCCCCCACCCCCCCCCCCCCCCACCCCCCCCCCCCCCCACCCCCCCCCCCCCCCACCCCCCCCCCCCCCCACCCCCCCCCCCCCCCACCCCCCCCCCCCCCCACCCCCCCCCCCCCCCACCCCCCCCCCCCCCCACCCCCCCCCCCCCCCACCCCCCCCCCCCCCCACCCCCCCCCCCCCCCACCCCCCCCCCCCCCCACCCCCCCCCCCCCCCACCCCCCCCCCCCCCCACCCCCCCCCCCCCCCACCCCCCCCCCCCCCCACCCCCCCCCCCCCCCACCCCCCCCCCCCCCCACCCCCCCCCCCCCCCACCCCCCCCCCCCCCCACCCCCCCCCCCCCCCACCCCCCCCCCCCCCCACCCCCCCCCCCCCCCACCCCCCCCCCCCCCCACCCCCCCCCCCCCCCACCCCCCCCCCCCCCCACCCCCCCCCCCCCCCACCCCCCCCCCCCCCCACCCCCCCCCCCCCCCACCCCCCCCCCCCCCCACCCCCCCCCCCCCCCACCCCCCCCCCCCCCCACCCCCCCCCCCCCCCACCCCCCCCCCCCCCCACCCCCCCCCCCCCCCACCCCCCCCCCCCCCCACCCCCCCCCCCCCCCACCCCCCCCCCCCCCCACCCCCCCCCCCCCCCACCCCCCCCCCCCCCCACCCCCCCCCCCCCCCACCCCCCCCCCCCCCCACCCCCCCCCCCCCCCACCCCCCCCCCCCCCCACCCCCCCCCCCCCCCACCCCCCCCCCCCCCCACCCCCCCCCCCCCCCACCCCCCCCCCCCCCCACCCCCCCCCCCCCCCACCCCCCCCCCCCCCCACCCCCCCCCCCCCCCACCCCCCCCCCCCCCCACCCCCCCCCCCCCCCACCCCCCCCCCCCCCCACCCCCCCCCCCCCCCACCCCCCCCCCCCCCCACCCCCCCCCCCCCCCACCCCCCCCCCCCCCCACCCCCCCCCCCCCCCACCCCCCCCCCCCCCCACCCCCCCCCCCCCCCACCCCCCCCCCCCCCCACCCCCCCCCCCCCCCACCCCCCCCCCCCCCCACCCCCCCCCCCCCCCACCCCCCCCCCCCCCCACCCCCCCCCCCCCCCACCCCCCCCCCCCCCCACCCCCCCCCCCCCCCACCCCCCCCCCCCCCCACCCCCCCCCCCCCCCACCCCCCCCCCCCCCCACCCCCCCCCCCCCCCACCCCCCCCCCCCCCCACCCCCCCCCCCCCCCACCCCCCCCCCCCCCCACCCCCCCCCCCCCCCACCCCCCCCCCCCCCCACCCCCCCCCCCCCCCACCCCCCCCCCCCCCCACCCCCCCCCCCCCCCACCCCCCCCCCCCCCCACCCCCCCCCCCCCCCACCCCCCCCCCCCCCCACCCCCCCCCCCCCCCACCCCCCCCCCCCCCCACCCCCCCCCCCCCCCACCCCCCCCCCCCCCCACCCCCCCCCCCCCCCACCCCCCCCCCCCCCCACCCCCCCCCCCCCCCACCCCCCCCCCCCCCCACCCCCCCCCCCCCCCACCCCCCCCCCCCCCCACCCCCCCCCCCCCCCACCCCCCCCCCCCCCCACCCCCCCCCCCCCCCACCCCCCCCCCCCCCCACCCCCCCCCCCCCCCACCCCCCCCCCCCCCCACCCCCCCCCCCCCCCACCCCCCCCCCCCCCCACCCCCCCCCCCCCCCACCCCCCCCCCCCCCCACCCCCCCCCCCCCCCACCCCCCCCCCCCCCCACCCCCCCCCCCCCCCACCCCCCCCCCCCCCCACCCCCCCCCCCCCCCACCCCCCCCCCCCCCCACCCCCCCCCCCCCCCACCCCCCCCCCCCCCCACCCCCCCCCCCCCCCACCCCCCCCCCCCCCCACCCCCCCCCCCCCCCACCCCCCCCCCCCCCCACCCCCCCCCCCCCCCACCCCCCCCCCCCCCCACCCCCCCCCCCCCCCACCCCCCCCCCCCCCCACCCCCCCCCCCCCCCACCCCCCCCCCCCCCCACCCCCCCCCCCCCCCACCCCCCCCCCCCCCCACCCCCCCCCCCCCCCACCCCCCCCCCCCCCCACCCCCCCCCCCCCCCACCCCCCCCCCCCCCCACCCCCCCCCCCCCCCACCCCCCCCCCCCCCCACCCCCCCCCCCCCCCACCCCCCCCCCCCCCCACCCCCCCCCCCCCCCACCCCCCCCCCCCCCCACCCCCCCCCCCCCCCACCCCCCCCCCCCCCCACCCCCCCCCCCCCCCACCCCCCCCCCCCCCCACCCCCCCCCCCCCCCACCCCCCCCCCCCCCCACCCCCCCCCCCCCCCACCCCCCCCCCCCCCCACCCCCCCCCCCCCCCACCCCCCCCCCCCCCCACCCCCCCCCCCCCCCACCCCCCCCCCCCCCCACCCCCCCCCCCCCCCACCCCCCCCCCCCCCCACCCCCCCCCCCCCCCACCCCCCCCCCCCCCCACCCCCCCCCCCCCCCACCCCCCCCCCCCCCCACCCCCCCCCCCCCCCACCCCCCCCCCCCCCCACCCCCCCCCCCCCCCACCCCCCCCCCCCCCCACCCCCCCCCCCCCCCACCCCCCCCCCCCCCCACCCCCCCCCCCCCCCACCCCCCCCCCCCCCCACCCCCCCCCCCCCCCACCCCCCCCCCCCCCCACCCCCCCCCCCCCCCACCCCCCCCCCCCCCCACCCCCCCCCCCCCCCACCCCCCCCCCCCCCCACCCCCCCCCCCCCCCACCCCCCCCCCCCCCCACCCCCCCCCCCCCCCACCCCCCCCCCCCCCCACCCCCCCCCCCCCCCACCCCCCCCCCCCCCCACCCCCCCCCCCCCCCACCCCCCCCCCCCCCCACCCCCCCCCCCCCCCACCCCCCCCCCCCCCCACCCCCCCCCCCCCCCACCCCCCCCCCCCCCCACCCCCCCCCCCCCCCACCCCCCCCCCCCCCCACCCCCCCCCCCCCCCACCCCCCCCCCCCCCCACCCCCCCCCCCCCCCACCCCCCCCCCCCCCCACCCCCCCCCCCCCCCACCCCCCCCCCCCCCCACCCCCCCCCCCCCCCACCCCCCCCCCCCCCCACCCCCCCCCCCCCCCACCCCCCCCCCCCCCCACCCCCCCCCCCCCCCACCCCCCCCCCCCCCCACCCCCCCCCCCCCCCACCCCCCCCCCCCCCCACCCCCCCCCCCCCCCACCCCCCCCCCCCCCCACCCCCCCCCCCCCCCACCCCCCCCCCCCCCCACCCCCCCCCCCCCCCACCCCCCCCCCCCCCCACCCCCCCCCCCCCCCACCCCCCCCCCCCCCCACCCCCCCCCCCCCCCACCCCCCCCCCCCCCCACCCCCCCCCCCCCCCACCCCCCCCCCCCCCCACCCCCCCCCCCCCCCACCCCCCCCCCCCCCCACCCCCCCCCCCCCCCACCCCCCCCCCCCCCCACCCCCCCCCCCCCCCACCCCCCCCCCCCCCCACCCCCCCCCCCCCCCACCCCCCCCCCCCCCCACCCCCCCCCCCCCCCACCCCCCCCCCCCCCCACCCCCCCCCCCCCCCACCCCCCCCCCCCCCCACCCCCCCCCCCCCCCACCCCCCCCCCCCCCCACCCCCCCCCCCCCCCACCCCCCCCCCCCCCCACCCCCCCCCCCCCCCACCCCCCCCCCCCCCCACCCCCCCCCCCCCCCACCCCCCCCCCCCCCCACCCCCCCCCCCCCCCACCCCCCCCCCCCCCCACCCCCCCCCCCCCCCACCCCCCCCCCCCCCCACCCCCCCCCCCCCCCACCCCCCCCCCCCCCCACCCCCCCCCCCCCCCACCCCCCCCCCCCCCCACCCCCCCCCCCCCCCACCCCCCCCCCCCCCCACCCCCCCCCCCCCCCACCCCCCCCCCCCCCCACCCCCCCC
The DNA here is from genome assembly GCF_021028975.2 of Sphaerodactylus townsendi. Taxonomy (NCBI): domain Eukaryota; kingdom Metazoa; phylum Chordata; class Lepidosauria; order Squamata; family Sphaerodactylidae; genus Sphaerodactylus; species Sphaerodactylus townsendi. The sequence goes on along the minus strand of NC_059441.1, from coordinate 17,178,764 downwards.
CCCCCCCACCCCCCCCCCCCCCCACCCCCCCCCCCCCCCACCCCCCCCCCCCCCCACCCCCCCCCCCCCCCACCCCCCCCCCCCCCCACCCCCCCCCCCCCCCACCCCCCCCCCCCCCCACCCCCCCCCCCCCCCACCCCCCCCCCCCCCCACCCCCCCCCCCCCCCACCCCCCCCCCCCCCCACCCCCCCCCCCCCCCACCCCCCCCCCCCCCCACCCCCCCCCCCCCCCACCCCCCCCCCCCCCCACCCCCCCCCCCCCCCACCCCCCCCCCCCCCCACCCCCCCCCCCCCCCACCCCCCCCCCCCCCCACCCCCCCCCCCCCCCACCCCCCCCCCCCCCCACCCCCCCCCCCCCCCACCCCCCCCCCCCCCCACCCCCCCCCCCCCCCACCCCCCCCCCCCCCCACCCCCCCCCCCCCCCACCCCCCCCCCCCCCCACCCCCCCCCCCCCCCACCCCCCCCCCCCCCCACCCCCCCCCCCCCCCACCCCCCCCCCCCCCCACCCCCCCCCCCCCCCACCCCCCCCCCCCCCCACCCCCCCCCCCCCCCACCCCCCCCCCCCCCCACCCCCCCCCCCCCCCACCCCCCCCCCCCCCCACCCCCCCCCCCCCCCACCCCCCCCCCCCCCCACCCCCCCCCCCCCCCACCCCCCCCCCCCCCCACCCCCCCCCCCCCCCACCCCCCCCCCCCCCCACCCCCCCCCCCCCCCACCCCCCCCCCCCCCCACCCCCCCCCCCCCCCACCCCCCCCCCCCCCCACCCCCCCCCCCCCCCACCCCCCCCCCCCCCCACCCCCCCCCCCCCCCACCCCCCCCCCCCCCCACCCCCCCCCCCCCCCACCCCCCCCCCCCCCCACCCCCCCCCCCCCCCACCCCCCCCCCCCCCCACCCCCCCCCCCCCCCACCCCCCCCCCCCCCCACCCCCCCCCCCCCCCACCCCCCCCCCCCCCCACCCCCCCCCCCCCCCACCCCCCCCCCCCCCCACCCCCCCCCCCCCCCACCCCCCCCCCCCCCCACCCCCCCCCCCCCCCACCCCCCCCCCCCCCCACCCCCCCCCCCCCCCACCCCCCCCCCCCCCCACCCCCCCCCCCCCCCACCCCCCCCCCCCCCCACCCCCCCCCCCCCCCACCCCCCCCCCCCCCCACCCCCCCCCCCCCCCACCCCCCCCCCCCCCCACCCCCCCCCCCCCCCACCCCCCCCCCCCCCCACCCCCCCCCCCCCCCACCCCCCCCCCCCCCCACCCCCCCCCCCCCCCACCCCCCCCCCCCCCCACCCCCCCCCCCCCCCACCCCCCCCCCCCCCCACCCCCCCCCCCCCCCACCCCCCCCCCCCCCCACCCCCCCCCCCCCCCACCCCCCCCCCCCCCCACCCCCCCCCCCCCCCACCCCCCCCCCCCCCCACCCCCCCCCCCCCCCACCCCCCCCCCCCCCCACCCCCCCCCCCCCCCACCCCCCCCCCCCCCCACCCCCCCCCCCCCCCACCCCCCCCCCCCCCCACCCCCCCCCCCCCCCACCCCCCCCCCCCCCCACCCCCCCCCCCCCCCACCCCCCCCCCCCCCCACCCCCCCCCCCCCCCACCCCCCCCCCCCCCCACCCCCCCCCCCCCCCACCCCCCCCCCCCCCCACCCCCCCCCCCCCCCACCCCCCCCCCCCCCCACCCCCCCCCCCCCCCACCCCCCCCCCCCCCCACCCCCCCCCCCCCCCACCCCCCCCCCCCCCCACCCCCCCCCCCCCCCACCCCCCCCCCCCCCCACCCCCCCCCCCCCCCACCCCCCCCCCCCCCCACCCCCCCCCCCCCCCACCCCCCCCCCCCCCCACCCCCCCCCCCCCCCACCCCCCCCCCCCCCCACCCCCCCCCCCCCCCACCCCCCCCCCCCCCCACCCCCCCCCCCCCCCACCCCCCCCCCCCCCCACCCCCCCCCCCCCCCACCCCCCCCCCCCCCCACCCCCCCCCCCCCCCACCCCCCCCCCCCCCCACCCCCCCCCCCCCCCACCCCCCCCCCCCCCCACCCCCCCCCCCCCCCACCCCCCCCCCCCCCCACCCCCCCCCCCCCCCACCCCCCCCCCCCCCCACCCCCCCCCCCCCCCACCCCCCCCCCCCCCCACCCCCCCCCCCCCCCACCCCCCCCCCCCCCCACCCCCCCCCCCCCCCACCCCCCCCCCCCCCCACCCCCCCCCCCCCCCACCCCCCCCCCCCCCCACCCCCCCCCCCCCCCACCCCCCCCCCCCCCCACCCCCCCCCCCCCCCACCCCCCCCCCCCCCCACCCCCCCCCCCCCCCACCCCCCCCCCCCCCCACCCCCCCCCCCCCCCACCCCCCCCCCCCCCCACCCCCCCCCCCCCCCACCCCCCCCCCCCCCCACCCCCCCCCCCCCCCACCCCCCCCCCCCCCCACCCCCCCCCCCCCCCACCCCCCCCCCCCCCCACCCCCCCCCCCCCCCACCCCCCCCCCCCCCCACCCCCCCCCCCCCCCACCCCCCCCCCCCCCCACCCCCCCCCCCCCCCACCCCCCCCCCCCCCCACCCCCCCCCCCCCCCACCCCCCCCCCCCCCCACCCCCCCCCCCCCCCACCCCCCCCCCCCCCCACCCCCCCCCCCCCCCACCCCCCCCCCCCCCCACCCCCCCCCCCCCCCACCCCCCCCCCCCCCCACCCCCCCCCCCCCCCACCCCCCCCCCCCCCCACCCCCCCCCCCCCCCACCCCCCCCCCCCCCCACCCCCCCCCCCCCCCACCCCCCCCCCCCCCCACCCCCCCCCCCCCCCACCCCCCCCCCCCCCCACCCCCCCCCCCCCCCACCCCCCCCCCCCCCCACCCCCCCCCCCCCCCACCCCCCCCCCCCCCCACCCCCCCCCCCCCCCACCCCCCCCCCCCCCCACCCCCCCCCCCCCCCACCCCCCCCCCCCCCCACCCCCCCCCCCCCCCACCCCCCCCCCCCCCCACCCCCCCCCCCCCCCACCCCCCCCCCCCCCCACCCCCCCCCCCCCCCACCCCCCCCCCCCCCCACCCCCCCCCCCCCCCACCCCCCCCCCCCCCCACCCCCCCCCCCCCCCACCCCCCCCCCCCCCCACCCCCCCCCCCCCCCACCCCCCCCCCCCCCCACCCCCCCCCCCCCCCACCCCCCCCCCCCCCCACCCCCCCCCCCCCCCACCCCCCCCCCCCCCCACCCCCCCCCCCCCCCACCCCCCCCCCCCCCCACCCCCCCCCCCCCCCACCCCCCCCCCCCCCCACCCCCCCCCCCCCCCACCCCCCCCCCCCCCCACCCCCCCCCCCCCCCACCCCCCCCCCCCCCCACCCCCCCCCCCCCCCACCCCCCCCCCCCCCCACCCCCCCCCCCCCCCACCCCCCCCCCCCCCCACCCCCCCCCCCCCCCACCCCCCCCCCCCCCCACCCCCCCCCCCCCCCACCCCCCCCCCCCCCCACCCCCCCCCCCCCCCACCCCCCCCCCCCCCCACCCCCCCCCCCCCCCACCCCCCCCCCCCCCCACCCCCCCCCCCCCCCACCCCCCCCCCCCCCCACCCCCCCCCCCCCCCACCCCCCCCCCCCCCCACCCCCCCCCCCCCCCACCCCCCCCCCCCCCCACCCCCCCCCCCCCCCACCCCCCCCCCCCCCCACCCCCCCCCCCCCCCACCCCCCCCCCCCCCCACCCCCCCCCCCCCCCACCCCCCCCCCCCCCCACCCCCCCCCCCCCCCACCCCCCCCCCCCCCCACCCCCCCCCCCCCCCACCCCCCCCCCCCCCCACCCCCCCCCCCCCCCACCCCCCCCCCCCCCCACCCCCCCCCCCCCCCACCCCCCCCCCCCCCCACCCCCCCCCCCCCCCACCCCCCCCCCCCCCCACCCCCCCCCCCCCCCACCCCCCCCCCCCCCCACCCCCCCCCCCCCCCACCCCCCCCCCCCCCCACCCCCCCCCCCCCCCACCCCCCCCCCCCCCCACCCCCCCCCCCCCCCACCCCCCCCCCCCCCCACCCCCCCCCCCCCCCACCCCCCCCCCCCCCCACCCCCCCCCCCCCCCACCCCCCCCCCCCCCCACCCCCCCCCCCCCCCACCCCCCCCCCCCCCCACCCCCCCCCCCCCCCACCCCCCCCCCCCCCCACCCCCCCCCCCCCCCACCCCCCCCCCCCCCCACCCCCCCCCCCCCCCACCCCCCCCCCCCCCCACCCCCCCCCCCCCCCACCCCCCCCCCCCCCCACCCCCCCCCCCCCCCACCCCCCCCCCCCCCCACCCCCCCCCCCCCCCACCCCCCCCCCCCCCCACCCCCCCCCCCCCCCACCCCCCCCCCCCCCCACCCCCCCCCCCCCCCACCCCCCCCCCCCCCCACCCCCCCCCCCCCCCACCCCCCCCCCCCCCCACCCCCCCCCCCCCCCACCCCCCCCCCCCCCCACCCCCCCCCCCCCCCACCCCCCCCCCCCCCCACCCCCCCCCCCCCCCACCCCCCCCCCCCCCCACCCCCCCCCCCCCCCACCCCCCCCCCCCCCCACCCCCCCCCCCCCCCACCCCCCCCCCCCCCCACCCCCCCCCCCCCCCACCCCCCCCCCCCCCCACCCCCCCCCCCCCCCACCCCCCCCCCCCCCCACCCCCCCCCCCCCCCACCCCCCCCCCCCCCCACCCCCCCCCCCCCCCACCCCCCCCCCCCCCCACCCCCCCCCCCCCCCACCCCCCCCCCCCCCCACCCCCCCCCCCCCCCACCCCCCCCCCCCCCCACCCCCCCCCCCCCCCACCCCCCCCCCCCCCCACCCCCCCCCCCCCCCACCCCCCCCCCCCCCCACCCCCCCCCCCCCCCACCCCCCCCCCCCCCCACCCCCCCCCCCCCCCACCCCCCCCCCCCCCCACCCCCCCCCCCCCCCACCCCCCCCCCCCCCCACCCCCCCCCCCCCCCACCCCCCCCCCCCCCCACCCCCCCCCCCCCCCACCCCCCCCCCCCCCCACCCCCCCCCCCCCCCACCCCCCCCCCCCCCCACCCCCCCCCCCCCCCACCCCCCCCCCCCCCCACCCCCCCCCCCCCCCACCCCCCCCCCCCCCCACCCCCCCCCCCCCCCACCCCCCCCCCCCCCCACCCCCCCCCCCCCCCACCCCCCCCCCCCCCCACCCCCCCCCCCCCCCACCCCCCCCCCCCCCCACCCCCCCCCCCCCCCACCCCCCCCCCCCCCCACCCCCCCCCCCCCCCACCCCCCCCCCCCCCCACCCCCCCCCCCCCCCACCCCCCCCCCCCCCCACCCCCCCCCCCCCCCACCCCCCCCCCCCCCCACCCCCCCCCCCCCCCACCCCCCCCCCCCCCCACCCCCCCCCCCCCCCACCCCCCCCCCCCCCCACCCCCCCCCCCCCCCACCCCCCCCCCCCCCCACCCCCCCCCCCCCCCACCCCCCCCCCCCCCCACCCCCCCCCCCCCCCACCCCCCCCCCCCCCCACCCCCCCCCCCCCCCACCCCCCCCCCCCCCCACCCCCCCCCCCCCCCACCCCCCCCCCCCCCCACCCCCCCCCCCCCCCACCCCCCCCCCCCCCCACCCCCCCCCCCCCCCACCCCCCCCCCCCCCCACCCCCCCCCCCCCCCACCCCCCCCCCCCCCCACCCCCCCCCCCCCCCACCCCCCCCCCCCCCCACCCCCCCCCCCCCCCACCCCCCCCCCCCCCCACCCCCCCCCCCCCCCACCCCCCCCCCCCCCCACCCCCCCCCCCCCCCACCCCCCCCCCCCCCCACCCCCCCCCCCCCCCACCCCCCCCCCCCCCCACCCCCCCCCCCCCCCACCCCCCCCCCCCCCCACCCCCCCCCCCCCCCACCCCCCCCCCCCCCCACCCCCCCCCCCCCCCACCCCCCCCCCCCCCCACCCCCCCCCCCCCCCACCCCCCCCCCCCCCCACCCCCCCCCCCCCCCACCCCCCCCCCCCCCCACCCCCCCCCCCCCCCACCCCCCCCCCCCCCCACCCCCCCCCCCCCCCACCCCCCCCCCCCCCCACCCCCCCCCCCCCCCACCCCCCCCCCCCCCCACCCCCCCCCCCCCCCACCCCCCCCCCCCCCCACCCCCCCCCCCCCCCACCCCCCCCCCCCCCCACCCCCCCCCCCCCCCACCCCCCCCCCCCCCCACCCCCCCCCCCCCCCACCCCCCCCCCCCCCCACCCCCCCCCCCCCCCACCCCCCCCCCCCCCCACCCCCCCCCCCCCCCACCCCCCCCCCCCCCCACCCCCCCCCCCCCCCACCCCCCCCCCCCCCCACCCCCCCCCCCCCCCACCCCCCCCCCCCCCCACCCCCCCCCCCCCCCACCCCCCCCCCCCCCCACCCCCCCCCCCCCCCACCCCCCCCCCCCCCCACCCCCCCCCCCCCCCACCCCCCCCCCCCCCCACCCCCCCCCCCCCCCACCCCCCCCCCCCCCCACCCCCCCCCCCCCCCACCCCCCCCCCCCCCCACCCCCCCCCCCCCCCACCCCCCCCCCCCCCCACCCCCCCCCCCCCCCACCCCCCCCCCCCCCCACCCCCCCCCCCCCCCACCCCCCCCCCCCCCCACCCCCCCCCCCCCCCACCCCCCCCCCCCCCCACCCCCCCCCCCCCCCACCCCCCCCCCCCCCCACCCCCCCCCCCCCCCACCCCCCCCCCCCCCCACCCCCCCCCCCCCCCACCCCCCCCCCCCCCCACCCCCCCCCCCCCCCACCCCCCCCCCCCCCCACCCCCCCCCCCCCCCACCCCCCCCCCCCCCCACCCCCCCCCCCCCCCACCCCCCCCCCCCCCCACCCCCCCCCCCCCCCACCCCCCCCCCCCCCCACCCCCCCCCCCCCCCACCCCCCCCCCCCCCCACCCCCCCCCCCCCCCACCCCCCCCCCCCCCCACCCCCCCCCCCCCCCACCCCCCCCCCCCCCCACCCCCCCCCCCCCCCACCCCCCCCCCCCCCCACCCCCCCCCCCCCCCACCCCCCCCCCCCCCCACCCCCCCCCCCCCCCACCCCCCCCCCCCCCCACCCCCCCCCCCCCCCACCCCCCCCCCCCCCCACCCCCCCCCCCCCCCACCCCCCCCCCCCCCCACCCCCCCCCCCCCCCACCCCCCCCCCCCCCCACCCCCCCCCCCCCCCACCCCCCCCCCCCCCCACCCCCCCCCCCCCCCACCCCCCCCCCCCCCCACCCCCCCCCCCCCCCACCCCCCCCCCCCCCCACCCCCCCCCCCCCCCACCCCCCCCCCCCCCCACCCCCCCCCCCCCCCACCCCCCCCCCCCCCCACCCCCCCCCCCCCCCACCCCCCCCCCCCCCCACCCCCCCCCCCCCCCACCCCCCCCCCCCCCCACCCCCCCCCCCCCCCACCCCCCCCCCCCCCCACCCCCCCCCCCCCCCACCCCCCCCCCCCCCCACCCCCCCCCCCCCCCACCCCCCCCCCCCCCCACCCCCCCCCCCCCCCACCCCCCCCCCCCCCCACCCCCCCCCCCCCCCACCCCCCCCCCCCCCCACCCCCCCCCCCCCCCACCCCCCCCCCCCCCCACCCCCCCCCCCCCCCACCCCCCCCCCCCCCCACCCCCCCCCCCCCCCACCCCCCCCCCCCCCCACCCCCCCCCCCCCCCACCCCCCCCCCCCCCCACCCCCCCCCCCCCCCACCCCCCCCCCCCCCCACCCCCCCCCCCCCCCACCCCCCCCCCCCCCCACCCCCCCCCCCCCCCACCCCCCCCCCCCCCCACCCCCCCCCCCCCCCACCCCCCCCCCCCCCCACCCCCCCCCCCCCCCACCCCCCCCCCCCCCCACCCCCCCCCCCCCCCACCCCCCCCCCCCCCCACCCCCCCCCCCCCCCACCCCCCCCCCCCCCCACCCCCCCCCCCCCCCACCCCCCCCCCCCCCCACCCCCCCCCCCCCCCACCCCCCCCCCCCCCCACCCCCCCCCCCCCCCACCCCCCCCCCCCCCCACCCCCCCCCCCCCCCACCCCCCCCCCCCCCCACCCCCCCCCCCCCCCACCCCCCCCCCCCCCCACCCCCCCCCCCCCCCACCCCCCCCCCCCCCCACCCCCCCCCCCCCCCACCCCCCCCCCCCCCCACCCCCCCCCCCCCCCACCCCCCCCCCCCCCCACCCCCCCCCCCCCCCACCCCCCCCCCCCCCCACCCCCCCCCCCCCCCACCCCCCCCCCCCCCCACCCCCCCCCCCCCCCACCCCCCCCCCCCCCCACCCCCCCCCCCCCCCACCCCCCCCCCCCCCCACCCCCCCCCCCCCCCACCCCCCCCCCCCCCCACCCCCCCCCCCCCCCACCCCCCCCCCCCCCCACCCCCCCCCCCCCCCACCCCCCCCCCCCCCCACCCCCCCCCCCCCCCACCCCCCCCCCCCCCCACCCCCCCCCCCCCCCACCCCCCCCCCCCCCCACCCCCCCCCCCCCCCACCCCCCCCCCCCCCCACCCCCCCCCCCCCCCACCCCCCCCCCCCCCCACCCCCCCCCCCCCCCACCCCCCCCCCCCCCCACCCCCCCCCCCCCCCACCCCCCCCCCCCCCCACCCCCCCCCCCCCCCACCCCCCCCCCCCCCCACCCCCCCCCCCCCCCACCCCCCCCCCCCCCCACCCCCCCCCCCCCCCACCCCCCCCCCCCCCCACCCCCCCCCCCCCCCACCCCCCCCCCCCCCCACCCCCCCCCCCCCCCACCCCCCCCCCCCCCCACCCCCCCCCCCCCCCACCCCCCCCCCCCCCCACCCCCCCCCCCCCCCACCCCCCCCCCCCCCCACCCCCCCCCCCCCCCACCCCCCCCCCCCCCCACCCCCCCCCCCCCCCACCCCCCCCCCCCCCCACCCCCCCCCCCCCCCACCCCCCCCCCCCCCCACCCCCCCCCCCCCCCACCCCCCCCCCCCCCCACCCCCCCCCCCCCCCACCCCCCCCCCCCCCCACCCCCCCCCCCCCCCACCCCCCCCCCCCCCCACCCCCCCCCCCCCCCACCCCCCCCCCCCCCCACCCCCCCCCCCCCCCACCCCCCCCCCCCCCCACCCCCCCCCCCCCCCACCCCCCCCCCCCCCCACCCCCCCCCCCCCCCACCCCCCCCCCCCCCCACCCCCCCCCCCCCCCACCCCCCCCCCCCCCCACCCCCCCCCCCCCCCACCCCCCCCCCCCCCCACCCCCCCCCCCCCCCACCCCCCCCCCCCCCCACCCCCCCCCCCCCCCACCCCCCCCCCCCCCCACCCCCCCCCCCCCCCACCCCCCCCCCCCCCCACCCCCCCCCCCCCCCACCCCCCCCCCCCCCCACCCCCCCCCCCCCCCACCCCCCCCCCCCCCCACCCCCCCCCCCCCCCACCCCCCCCCCCCCCCACCCCCCCCCCCCCCCACCCCCCCCCCCCCCCACCCCCCCCCCCCCCCACCCCCCCCCCCCCCCACCCCCCCCCCCCCCCACCCCCCCCCCCCCCCACCCCCCCCCCCCCCCACCCCCCCCCCCCCCCACCCCCCCCCCCCCCCACCCCCCCCCCCCCCCACCCCCCCCCCCCCCCACCCCCCCCCCCCCCCACCCCCCCCCCCCCCCACCCCCCCCCCCCCCCACCCCCCCCCCCCCCCACCCCCCCCCCCCCCCACCCCCCCCCCCCCCCACCCCCCCCCCCCCCCACCCCCCCCCCCCCCCACCCCCCCCCCCCCCCACCCCCCCCCCCCCCCACCCCCCCCCCCCCCCACCCCCCCCCCCCCCCACCCCCCCCCCCCCCCACCCCCCCCCCCCCCCACCCCCCCCCCCCCCCACCCCCCCCCCCCCCCACCCCCCCCCCCCCCCACCCCCCCCCCCCCCCACCCCCCCCCCCCCCCACCCCCCCCCCCCCCCACCCCCCCCCCCCCCCACCCCCCCCCCCCCCCACCCCCCCCCCCCCCCACCCCCCCCCCCCCCCACCCCCCCCCCCCCCCACCCCCCCCCCCCCCCACCCCCCCCCCCCCCCACCCCCCCCCCCCCCCACCCCCCCCCCCCCCCACCCCCCCCCCCCCCCACCCCCCCCCCCCCCCACCCCCCCCCCCCCCCACCCCCCCCCCCCCCCACCCCCCCCCCCCCCCACCCCCCCCCCCCCCCACCCCCCCCCCCCCCCACCCCCCCCCCCCCCCACCCCCCCCCCCCCCCACCCCCCCCCCCCCCCACCCCCCCCCCCCCCCACCCCCCCCCCCCCCCACCCCCCCCCCCCCCCACCCCCCCCCCCCCCCACCCCCCCCCCCCCCCACCCCCCCCCCCCCCCACCCCCCCCCCCCCCCACCCCCCCCCCCCCCCACCCCCCCCCCCCCCCACCCCCCCCCCCCCCCACCCCCCCCCCCCCCCACCCCCCCCCCCCCCCACCCCCCCCCCCCCCCACCCCCCCCCCCCCCCACCCCCCCCCCCCCCCACCCCCCCCCCCCCCCACCCCCCCCCCCCCCCACCCCCCCCCCCCCCCACCCCCCCCCCCCCCCACCCCCCCCCCCCCCCACCCCCCCCCCCCCCCACCCCCCCCCCCCCCCACCCCCCCCCCCCCCCACCCCCCCCCCCCCCCACCCCCCCCCCCCCCCACCCCCCCCCCCCCCCACCCCCCCCCCCCCCCACCCCCCCCCCCCCCCACCCCCCCCCCCCCCCACCCCCCCCCCCCCCCACCCCCCCCCCCCCCCACCCCCCCCCCCCCCCACCCCCCCCCCCCCCCACCCCCCCCCCCCCCCACCCCCCCCCCCCCCCACCCCCCCCCCCCCCCACCCCCCCCCCCCCCCACCCCCCCCCCCCCCCACCCCCCCCCCCCCCCACCCCCCCCCCCCCCCACCCCCCCCCCCCCCCACCCCCCCCCCCCCCCACCCCCCCCCCCCCCCACCCCCCCCCCCCCCCACCCCCCCCCCCCCCCACCCCCCCCCCCCCCCACCCCCCCCCCCCCCCACCCCCCCCCCCCCCCACCCCCCCCCCCCCCCACCCCCCCCCCCCCCCACCCCCCCCCCCCCCCACCCCCCCCCCCCCCCACCCCCCCCCCCCCCCACCCCCCCCCCCCCCCACCCCCCCCCCCCCCCACCCCCCCCCCCCCCCACCCCCCCCCCCCCCCACCCCCCCCCCCCCCCACCCCCCCCCCCCCCCACCCCCCCCCCCCCCCACCCCCCCCCCCCCCCACCCCCCCCCCCCCCCACCCCCCCCCCCCCCCACCCCCCCCCCCCCCCACCCCCCCCCCCCCCCACCCCCCCCCCCCCCCACCCCCCCCCCCCCCCACCCCCCCCCCCCCCCACCCCCCCCCCCCCCCACCCCCCCCCCCCCCCACCCCCCCCCCCCCCCACCCCCCCCCCCCCCCACCCCCCCCCCCCCCCACCCCCCCCCCCCCCCACCCCCCCCCCCCCCCACCCCCCCCCCCCCCCACCCCCCCCCCCCCCCACCCCCCCCCCCCCCCACCCCCCCCCCCCCCCACCCCCCCCCCCCCCCACCCCCCCCCCCCCCCACCCCCCCCCCCCCCCACCCCCCCCCCCCCCCACCCCCCCCCCCCCCCACCCCCCCCCCCCCCCACCCCCCCCCCCCCCCACCCCCCCCCCCCCCCACCCCCCCCCCCCCCCACCCCCCCCCCCCCCCACCCCCCCCCCCCCCCACCCCCCCCCCCCCCCACCCCCCCCCCCCCCCACCCCCCCCCCCCCCCACCCCCCCCCCCCCCCACCCCCCCCCCCCCCCACCCCCCCCCCCCCCCACCCCCCCCCCCCCCCACCCCCCCCCCCCCCCACCCCCCCCCCCCCCCACCCCCCCCCCCCCCCACCCCCCCCCCCCCCCACCCCCCCCCCCCCCCACCCCCCCCCCCCCCCACCCCCCCCCCCCCCCACCCCCCCCCCCCCCCACCCCCCCCCCCCCCCACCCCCCCCCCCCCCCACCCCCCCCCCCCCCCACCCCCCCCCCCCCCCACCCCCCCCCCCCCCCACCCCCCCCCCCCCCCACCCCCCCCCCCCCCCACCCCCCCCCCCCCCCACCCCCCCCCCCCCCCACCCCCCCCCCCCCCCACCCCCCCCCCCCCCCACCCCCCCCCCCCCCCACCCCCCCCCCCCCCCACCCCCCCCCCCCCCCACCCCCCCCCCCCCCCACCCCCCCCCCCCCCCACCCCCCCCCCCCCCCACCCCCCCCCCCCCCCACCCCCCCCCCCCCCCACCCCCCCCCCCCCCCACCCCCCCCCCCCCCCACCCCCCCCCCCCCCCACCCCCCCCCCCCCCCACCCCCCCCCCCCCCCACCCCCCCCCCCCCCCACCCCCCCCCCCCCCCACCCCCCCCCCCCCCCACCCCCCCCCCCCCCCACCCCCCCCCCCCCCCACCCCCCCCCCCCCCCACCCCCCCCCCCCCCCACCCCCCCCCCCCCCCACCCCCCCCCCCCCCCACCCACAGATGTTCAGGAACTACAATTCCCATCAGCCTCTGTCAGCATGGCCAATTGGCCATGCTGACAGAGGCTGATGGGAATTGTAGTTCCTGAACATCTGGAGAGCCGCAGGTTCCCTACCCCTGATCTACACTATACCCCCAGCAAACTGGGTCTTGAGAGCAACAGTGGCATAGTGGTTAAGAGCAGGTGTACTCTAATCTGGAGGAACCAGGTTTGATTCCCCGCTCTGCCGCTTGAGCTGTGGAGGCTTATCTGGGGAATTCAGATTAACCTGTGCACTTCAACACATGCCAGATGGGTGACCTTGGGCTAGTCATAAGAACATAAGGACTAGCCTGCTGGATCAGACCAGAGTCCATCTAGTCCAGCACTCTGCTACTTGCAGTGGCCCACCAGGTGCCTTTGGGAGCTCACATGCAGGAGGTGAAAACAATGGCCTTCTGCTGCTGCTGCTCCTGAGCACCTGGTCTGCTAAGGCATTTGCAATCAGAGATCAAGGAGGATCAAGATTGGTAGCCATAGATCGACTTCTCCTCCATAAATCTGCCCAAGCCCTTTTTAAAGCTATCCAGGTTAGTGGCCATCACCATCTCCTGTGGCAGCATATTCCAAACACCAATCACATGTTGTGTGAAGAAGCGTTTCCTTTTATTAGTCCTAATTATTCCCCCCCTAGCATTTTCAATGAATGCCCCCTGGTTCTAGTATTGTGAGAAAGAGAGAAAAATTTCTCTCTGTTAACATTTTCTATCCCATGCATAATTTTATAGACTTCAATCATATCCCCCCCCTCAGACGTCTCCTCTCCAAACTAGAGAGTCCCAAACGCTGCAGCCTCTCCTCATAAGGAAGGTGCTCCAGTCCCTCAATCATCCTCGTTGCCCTTCTCTGCACTTTTTCTATCTCCTCGGTATCCTTTTTGAGATGTGGCGTCATAGTTCTTCTGAGCTCTCTCAGCCCCACCTACCTCACAGGGTGTTTGTTGTGAGTGGGGAAGGGCAAGGAGAGTGTAAGCCCCTCTAAGTCTCCTACAGGAGAGAAAGGGGGGGATATAAATCCAAACTCTTCTTCTTCTACTCATTTTACTGACCTTGGAAGGTGGAGTCAACCTTGAGCCATCTACCTGAAATCGATTCTGTAAGGCTGTGAGCAGAGCTTTGACTGCAGCACGGCAGCTTCCCACTCTGTACTGTGGAGCTCCTTTTGTTAACTCCTGTCAAAAATATCCTTATTAACGTCCATTCCGTCTTTGCAGAAGAGGGTTTATATCTGCTTTCCAAGTCGATCTAAGCTCCAATTATCATCAGTGTAATATCTTCCTCTAAGATGCGTCTGGAAGCACCACCACTCCAATGGCAGCTGTTCCTCTACAGCAGGAGTGTCCAACTCTGGCCCTCCAGATGTTCATGGAGTACGATTCTTATCAGCCCCTGCCAAATGGCCAAGTGGTCGTTCTGACAGGGGCTGATGGGAATCGTAGTCCATGAACATCCGGAGGGTTAGAGTTTGACAGCCCTGCTCTACAGGTATGCTATCAACAATAATCCTTTTTGAGCCTCAACGAAATAAAGTTAATGAATAAATATTTCAGAAATGTGGGGGGAGGGTCGCATCCACGGTCATTGTAAGGGTGTGGGTCTTTTAGTAGAAATGTAATGTCCTATTGCAGTGGTGGCGAACCTTTGGCACTCCAGATGTTATGGACTACAATTCCCATCAGCCCTTGCCAGCACGACCAATTGGCCATGCTGGCAGGGGCTGATGGGAGTTGTAGTCCATAACATCTGGAGCGCCAAAGGTTCGCCACCATGGTCCTATTGCCTTCTGAATCTATCACTTCCTGTGTGTTGGAATAACCGAAGATGCTTCTGCTGTTGCATTTAATGGACATGTAGCCTGTGCAAATAGTGATACTTCTTTTTTTCAGTTGCAGAAACTGCTGACGGACCTTCCCCATGACATGCTGGAAGACAGCGGGGATCGCCTCTCCAACTTCTCCAACTGTAGCGCACCCGGGGAGCATGATCAGTAAGGGATATTTCTCGCTTGTTCCTCCAGTCTCTTAAAAATGAAGACCTGAAACTACATTCAGAAGAACTATATGGGTAGACCGAACCGTATTTAGTAGAAAGCGTGTGCAAGTGACATGGCTTAACAATATGCCTTCTGTAGCATTATAATTCTTGGCCAGGTTAGAAGAAGAGTTTGGATTTATATCCCACCTTTCTCTCCTGTAAGGAGACTCAAAGGGGCTTAAATCTCCTTTCCCTCCCCGCCCTCAGAACAAAAATCCTGTAAGGTGGGTGGGGCTGAGAGAGCTCCGAAGAACTGTGACTAGCCCAAGGTCACCCAGCTGGCATGTGTTGGAGTGCACAAGCTAATCTGGTTCCCCAGATAAGCCTCACAGCTCAAGTGGCAGAGCGGAGAATCAAACCCGGTCCTCCAGATTAGAGTGCACCTTCTCTTAACCACTACACCACGCTGGTTAGCCCCATCTTGTTCCATCTTGGAAGCCAAGCAGCTTTTGCACTAGTTTGTATTTAGCTGGGAGGCCACTAAGGAAGTCCAGGGTCGCTACGCGGAGGCAGGCAATAGCAAACCACCTCTGTTAATTTCTTGCCACGAGAACCCTGTGGGGGCACCATAAGTTGGTTGTGACTTGGTGGCACTTTGAGCAGCTAAAAAAATATGACTGTTACTTTCATACTGTAGGAAGGATACCAATATTAATGAGATTCTTAAAGCCTGCTTCCTTTCTGTCCAGAGTATGTGAACCCTGGGATCAGGAGGCCAGGTGGAACGATCATCCAGTTACAGCCAAGCCACAAAATGTGAGTTCTGGAGAATAAATTGTAAACGGCCGGGGGATGCTTATGTTTATTTCTTCTTCTTCTTTTTCTGCCTACTAGTGAGCTGGATGCAAATACTTATTAGCAGTTTGTATGAGGAAATGCCCAGTCGTCTGTAGTCACAAAAAGCCGATACCTTCTCTGAAATCCGGCCCTCCTGTTTCTACAGGTCTCTGCTTCAAGCTGCTTCGGTTTGCCTTTTTCATTGTCTTTTCGTTAATTGGACCCTAAACTCTTCCTGCGTCTTGCTTTGTTCTGCCCTTCCTTGACTCCTTTGGCTTTTTCTCCTTTTACTTCCGTTTCCAGCTCTCTGTGCAATCGTTGACTCCTCTACTCTTTCCTCCCCACTCCCCCACCCCGATTTTTAAATCTTGCCAAGGGGCTTTGGCTTAGCAGCAGAGCATCCGCTTCACGTGCGGAAGGTCCCAGGTTCAATCCTCGGCTTCCGTTAAAAGGGCCAAGTGTTTGAGAGCCTGCTGATCAGCTTCCATCCAGAGTAGACAAGACTGACATTGAGAATACAGAGGACTCACTTAGCAGAAGAGTTTGGATTTATATCCCCCCTTTCTCTCCTGCAGGAGACTCAAAGGGGCTTACAATCTCCTTGCCCTTCCCCCCTCACAGCAAACACCCTGTGAGGTAGGTGGGGCTGAGCTCCGAGAAGCTGTGACTAGCCCAAGGTCACCCAGCTGGCGTGTGTGGGAGTGCACAGGCTAATCTGAATTCCCCAGATAAGCCTCCACAGCTCAGGCGGCAGAGCGGGGAATCAAACCCAGTTCCTCCAGATTAGATACATGAGCTCTTTACCTCCTACGCCACTGCT
Organism: Sphaerodactylus townsendi; assembly: GCF_021028975.2. NCBI lineage: Eukaryota > Metazoa > Chordata > Lepidosauria > Squamata > Sphaerodactylidae > Sphaerodactylus > Sphaerodactylus townsendi. The sequence goes on along the minus strand of NC_059441.1, from coordinate 17,162,839 downwards.
GCTCCTTAGCAAAAGGTTCAGACCCATTGGTTTCATGTTTTCCCCAGCAACCTTCGTCATGCGGACATCATTTTCCTCGATGTACTAAAATAATAAAGCTCTTACACTAAGCCCTTTGCAGAAGAGACCAGTGCTGCTCTCAATCATAATTATTTTGTAACGGTCTCAGGCAGGTAATGGAACTATCATGTGGATTCCTTGTGGCTCTTGAAAAGGGCATACTAGCTAGCCTGACTTAATTTTTTAAGAAGAAGGAGAGTTTGGATTGATACTCTGCCTTTTTCTTCTGTAAGGAGACTCAAGGTGGCTCACAAGCTCCTTTCCCTTCCTCCCCCCCCAACAGACACCTTGCGAGGTGGGCGGGGCTGAGAGAGCTCCAAAGAACTGTGACTAGCCCAAGGTCACGCAGCAGGAATGCAGGAGTGCGGAAACACATCTGGTTCACCAGATAAACCTCTGCCACTCAGGTGGAGGAGTGGGGAATCAAACCCAGTTCTCCAGATTAGAATCCACCTGCTCTTAACCACTGCACTCTCTAAGCCAGGTGTGCGCCATTCCTTCCGGCATTTTCAATATGTTTGAAGATTTTTTTTATTAATGCTTCGGTCTACTGGGAAAGGACTAACACTGAGTAGTGCTTGCTCAACTGTTCCCTTGGCTACAAACAGGGTCCAAACTTGTATGCTGAACGTTTCCTGTACGATCAAAGCGACCATCAAGGCGAAGTGCATCCCACTGAGTGGCCAGTCCATTGCACTGGGGACGAGGAAAGAAACATGTACGAGATCTCCGGCAGGGCTAGTGACGATGGGTCGGATGATGGGTTTGTTGGAAGAGACAGCTGTCGAGCCCCAAACCGCTACCCCCAGGACAACGCATACCATCTTCCAGAAAACTTTAGACCACCGTACACGAATGGCCACCAGCAGGAATTCAGTAACCAGCACAAAACAGCAAACTTTGGAGATATCAAGGTGTGTGTGGGTCAGTGATGAAACTGTGAAATGCTGAAAGGATGGTGATAAATTCTGTTATTTCAGTCCTGTCATCAAAATACAGAATACATGCTTGTCATATGTCACGGACAAGGCAGGCATTAGGGCACAGGTGTCAAATTCGCGGCCCTCCAGATGTTATGGACTACAGTTCCCAACATCCCCTGCCAGCATGATGCTGACAGGGGATGATGGGAACTGTAGTCCATAACTTCTGGAGGGCCGCGAATTTGACACCTGTGCATTAGGGGAATGGAAACCGTCTTTGGAAATTGGCCGAGGAAGCATTTTAAGGCCATTCTGTTTCTTAGGGCTTTTTAAAATAAACTGCCAATATCTTTTGGGTAGAGTTTGGGTAGAGGGTGATTATTTGGGCATCTTGTTGTGTTGATTTTTTTTATTGCTGTGTTTTTTAATTATGGTTCACAATCTTTCTTGATGCATGTAACAAGTCAGGATATAAATAGCTGGATGCATAATTATCTGTCTGTTCCTCAAAGCATTCATGAACATTGATTTTTTAAAATTGTGACGTTTTTAATTATGATTTGCAAGCTGTCTTGAGTTGCAAGAAAAGGCAGGTTGGAAATACTTTGATGCTTAATTATCGATACTTTCTCCTTTAAACAAACGAGGGCAAACACATGAATATCTGGGCAGTATATTTGAAGGGGAAAAGTGAAGGTTATACACAGATTTATCCTTAGCTGCATGGTAGAAAATGTTAACAGAGAGAAATTTTTCTCTTTGTCACAATACTAAAACCAGGGTCATACATTGAAAATACTGAGGGGAAGGATTACGACTAATAAAAGGAAACTTTTCTTCACGCAACGCGTGATTGGTGTTTGGAATATGCTGCCACAGGAGGTGGTGATGGCCACTAACCTAGATAGCTTTAAAAGGGGCTTGGATAGATTTATGGAGGAGAAGTCGATCACTGGCTACTAATCTTGATCCTCCTTGATCTGAGATTGCAAATGCCTTAACAGTCCAGGTGCTCAGGAGCAAAAACCGCAGAAGGCCATTGCTTTCACCTCACCGTGGCAGGCTCAGGAGGCTGTGAGGTGGGCTTTTTTTTTTTTTTTCTTTATGTATATATATATATATATGCTACAGCCCTGCGAGTAGCAGAGTGCTGGACTAGATGGACTCTGGTCTGATCCAGCAGGCTTATTTTTATGTTCGTATGGTACATGCATATTTTGTGTTTGCAGAACTCAGATGCAGAACAAGTTGTAAGAAGCCGCGCCTGTCCTGAGTCACAAGGAAAAGCTGGATATAAAATAATTCTTTTGTTTGTGTGTTGTTGCGTTTGTAGTTCAGCACTTCTGAGCCCCCTAACAGCCAGTCTGCGGAGACTTACAAAGTGATATATAAACCCTACCAGAATAACATCCAGAGGCCGGTCGCTGTTTCTCCAGATGCCGCGAGAAGAAATGAGGCATTTGAAGACTTGCAGCAGGAATTTCTGGGGACTGGAGAGAGTAAGTAGTGGGGCTTAGTTTGCTGTAAAAGCTGAAGTGAAATTGGTTTCCTAAATTGAGTGTTGATATAAATGGACATGTCAGAAGAGAGCTGAATCTGGTGCAGAGTGTGCAAATGTTGTTCTTGACAACATTCTTGTAACTATTGGTGTGAGAGCTGTATTCAAACAGAATTAACAGAAATGGGGATGTAGGTATTTGCTTAATTCCAGAGATCAACCAGCAAAGTAGCTGATTTCCCAGAAGGCAGCATGCTTTGCTAGTTATGGCACCCTTAACGCTTATTCGAAACCTCATATTTGAGCCAGCGAGGTGTAGTGGTTAAGGGCAGGTGCACTCTAATCCGGAAAACCGGGTTTGATTCCCTGCTGTGCCACTTGACCTGTGGAGGCTTATCTAGTGAACTAGATTAGCTTGTGCACTCCCAACACATGCCAGCTGGGTGACCTTGGGCTAGTCACAGTTCTTCAGAGCTGTCTCAGCCCCACCCACCTCACAGGGTGTTTGTTGTGGGGGGGGGGGGAGGGGAAAGGCATTTGTAAGCCCCTTTGAGTCTCCTCACAGGACAGAAAGGGGGAATATAAATCCAAACTCTTATTATTATTTTGGGATCATTATGACTATGATATTATGTTAAATATTTCTACAGCAGGATGAAACAGAACATTTTTTATTTTCCGAGTAAGATATACAACATGTCAGCATGAAATATGTTGAAGCCTATAATATACAAAGCAGACCTGGTGTTCTTTATAATTAATCCTGCTATACATTTCACTACAGTCATGAAGATCTGAAAAAAAATTAATATTTAACGTTCGGAACTTAGACTTGTTTAGTTTTTGTCCGCCGAGGAAGGCCGTTTGACTGGCATTGCATTTGATCAGGGTTGAAAACTTGAGGGGTTTTTTTTTTGGGGGGGGGGGGGGGGGTCTATTTGTGTCAAACTCCCAGTTCATAGAACGACTCACTTGACGGGGTCAAGGATTCTATTCACGACAGAAGAGTAGCAGCAAAAGACGAGAAGGTTCCAAAACTGTTGATAATATAATGCAGCAATCCCCACCCCCCCACCCCCCATGTGAACCTAAGTAACTGTAAGAGCCCAGCCTGAGAGTCAGATTCAACCACAGAACTTCAAGGGCAGGATTCAGATAAGCACCTGCAAAGCACCTGTAAAGCAAAAGCAAAGCTCCTCCCCACAGCTTCCCCCCGTAGGAATGGCATCCTGGCAATTTGTGTTATATGTGTGTGTGGAAATGTGGCACTAATGTAGGCTGTTCAGGGCCCCATTCATTTCTGTGACTGTCATTTTTAACTGGCAGTACAGTGGAACCTCGGTTTTCATTGCCTTCAGTTTTCATCGGTTTCAGTTTTCATCGATTTTTTCAGTGAACAGTTTGTCTCGGTTTTCATGGATTTGCCTCAGTTTTCATCGATTTGCAGTAAGGTGCAGGGGGTTGTGGAGAAAAATCACCCAGACAAAGCTGTTGCAGGCCGTGTCTGAAGACTTGCAGCAGCCGCATTTCAGACAAATCTTAAAGAGGCGTCAGAAAGAGACCTCTTGGGACAGCTTTCTGGTGCAACATTGATCCACTGGCTCTGAAGCTGGTCCGAGTGTTATTGTTTGTTACTGTTTTCAGCATTAAACACTATGTTTATTCACCAAAAAAAAATATGTGTTTTTGGTATGTTTTTTGGAGTGCCTAGAACGGATTAATTGGATTTACATTGATTCCTATGGAAAAGTTTGCCTTGGTTTTCATCGATTCTTTTCGGACGGATTACAAACGAAAACCGAGGTTCCACTGTATATATATGAACCGGAACTGTCCCTTGAATCCGCAGACGCTCCAGACAATGTGCAGATTCTCCAGCTTCAGGTCCTCAACAAGGCGAGAGAGCGGCAGCTGGAGGAACTTCGCAAACAACTGGAAGAGAGAGCACAGCAGATTAGGTATCTGTCCCATCAGCTTTCCATTGTCAAAGGTAAATCTGTGTTGGAGGGGCTGTGGAGAGTGCTTTTGCTCCACTTGCGTTTTAGGCCCAGTGGAAATAAAGACGAGCATTGTATTGTCAGAGGCTTTCACGGCTGGACTCAACTGGTGGTTGTGGGCGTTCCGGTCTGTGTGGCCGTGGTCTGGTGGATCTTGTTCCTAACGTTTCGCCTGCATCTGTGGCCGGCATCTTGTGTGGCTGCACCTGTGGCTGGCATCTTCAGAGGTGTATCACGGAGAGAAGTCTGTTGTACACTGTGTCCTGGACACAGTGTGTAACAGACTTCCCTCTGTGATACACCTCTGAAGATGCCAGCCACAGATGCAGGCAAAATGTCAGGAACAAGATCTACCAGACCAGGGTCACACAGCCCGGAAAACCTACCACAACCAGCTCTATGCCTACTTTGCCTTTTTTGTATCTTGTTGGGAAATGGGGTTCAAGCTGGCAAAAAGGAAACACATAATAAAGAGATGGAATTGTAGCCTAGGGTAACCATAGGGGTGGTACATAAACACCTAGGCTGTTTCTGCACAGGTGGAATACAGCGACCCAGGGACGCTAAAAACAGCTTCCCTGGGGAGGGGTTCGCACGGCTGCTGCATCGCAACAGTGGCGGCCTCGCAACCCCCAAGTGGCGCGAAGCTGCTGTTTCCGAACCTCACTCCCTGGGCGAGGTATTTCAAAAACAGCGGCTTCCAACTGCTGCTGTGCAAACAGCAGCAGCTGGAAGGCGCCATCCTCCCCTTACCCAAATGCCTTACCTTCCCTCCGACCTTCCAGCGCATTGTCCAGGCCTGGGGACATGCCCCCCCTGCCCTGCGACTCCAGAGCTGTCGCGCAGGGCAGGGGGGCGTGTCCCCTGGCCTGGGCGATGCGCCGGAAGGTCGGCAGGAAGGTAAGGTGTTCAGGCGACGGCGCAGCGCTACACCGTCTTCCCCGCCCCTACCGGGACTGTTCGTGCGAACGGTCCGGGGGGGGTGGTGCATCGGTGTCGTATACACCGATGCACCCCCCGATCGTGGCCATGCGGAAACGGCCCTAGCTTCTTTAAATGAAACCATGTCCTCAAGGCCAATGAAGAGCATCAGAGTGAACTAAAGGAATTTGCTGATATAAAATCAGAGCCTCTGTTCATCATTTTTGAGAATTCTTGGATAGGTAAGGTACCAGGAGACTAGAGATGGGCAATGCAGGTGAAACGTTTGGAAGAATATCTACCAGACCACGGCCACAGAGCCCAGAAAGCCCACAACAACCAAATACATGCATTGTTCCTCATTATGCGGACAGTCTGAACAGAGCATAGTGTTTTTATGTGTCCATGTCCCAGTTGCTTTCACTCAGCTCTCCTGATCTGTAGGGTGACCCCAGCAGCTGGGCGACTTGAGCTCATCTTTTTTGCGAGCATCATCTTTTTAAGCCAGCCTTTATGTTGCAACAGAGCGGGCTGGATTCAGTTAGCGATGTCCTTTCTGAAGCAAAATAGACTCTGTGCTTAGTTTTTCTTGGTCTGCAAAGATACAGACTTGGGAGGTAAATCATGAAAGACCTCATTCGTCCACGGTCTGGTACATGTGGACAGTAAAGTAAAATTCAACTTGCGTCTCCTGTTGGCTCCTTACGTACCCTTTCTTTGAAGAATAGAGAATGGAGTAGAATTAGAGTGGGGCTTGAACAAATCACACTAGTATAGAATGTTCTGTGAATGCAGCCTCTGTTTTCCCCTTAAGGAAGGATTGCTGTTCAATGTATTGTCGAAGGCTTTCACGGCCGGAATCACTGGTGTGTTGTGGGTTTTCTGGGTTGTGTGGCCGTGTTCCAGTAGATGCAGGCAAAACGTCAGGAGAAAATGCTACTGGAACATGGCCACACAACCCAGAAAACCCACAACACACTCGATTGCTGGACATACTGAGTTAGGCTTTGTTTGGGCTGAAAATAAAAATCCAAAGATGCTCTTGCACCAATAGTCTTGCTGCAGACTCTAGTTTAGCACTATTTTATAAAACTGGGAAATAACTACATTCAGGAAGAGGAGTAATGAGTAAATATAAACACATCTTCTTTACTCGATGTTTAACATCTTGGAGGAGAACTCTTGGGCAGTTTTTTTAGTGATTTTAAACATCTTCAGTCACATTAAACGGTGTGCTAATCTGGTGCAGGATTTGAATTCTGATTTTATGTTCTTTAATTTGGTTTAAGAAAATGTGAATCTTTCCTTGCTCCCTGTAAGCCATTGAATATGTGAGCATTTTATCGACCGCTTGCTGATTTGCATCTGTTAAGTGGCATTTATGTAGTTAAAATCCAGAAGCACACCAACAGAATTGGAAACTGTCTTCTGTCTTTCATATTGATACTGTAGCCTTTCCCTTTGCATCACAACACTTTTTATATCTTAAATATTTCTTTTGTTTTTAAAGACGAAAAGGATGGCATGTGCCTTAGTCTCCAGGAAAGTCAACAACTTCATCAAAACAGCAAAGAAAAGGAAGTCCAGCTTGAAGCCCAAATAAAAGCTCTTGAAGCACAGATCCAAACTCTAGCTGCCAATGAGGAGAAGGTACCGTCACTATATTTTAAACTTGTGCTAGAAATCCTTTCAATAGTCACTGTGTGAGATAGCTTGCAGGCTGCCTTCAAATCACCTGTGAAGGTCACTGGAGAACATATACCAGTGATGGCGAACCTTTTCGAGACCGAATGCCCAAACTGCAACCCAAAACCCACTTATTTATCGCAAAGTGCCAACACGGCAATTTAACCTGAATACTGAGGTTTTAGTTTAGAAAAAACGGTTGGCTCAGAGTCATGCATTACTCAGGAGTAAGCTTGGTGGTAGTCAGTGGCTCTGCTTAGAAGCAATCGTGCAACTCTTCCAACGGGTGAATCACGACCCCAGGAGGGTTTACTCAGAAGCAAGCCCCATTGCCAGCAACCGAGCTTACTCCCAGGTAAAGGATCGCGCTTTAGTTCTTCGCATGAAAATCAGTGGGGTTTAACAGTGCTTAACAGGGTTACCTACACTGCTGCCCCAAAACTAGGTCTTAGGTTTAATGCTAACAATCGAGCCCAGCGGCCCAGGCCAGTCTAGATATGGGGGGGGGGGGGCACTATGTTTGTGCGTGCCCGCAGAGAGGGCTCTGAGTGCCACCTCTGACACCCATGCCATAGGTTCGCCACCACTGACATATACGGTCTGTGGTAGAGTCCCAAGTAGAGTTGTGTGCATGAAAAGCCCGCCAGCCGCAAGGAATTTTTCCACAAGGAATTTTTCAATGACTATTGAAAAAAAACACAAGGCAGTGTAAGAAGACTTAAAATGCCACAAAGCCTCCCCGCCACCAGGGAGCCCCCAAGGGGCTGAATAGCATTATGCCACCTTTGTGGTGGTGTAAGTCTGCAGCCCCTGCCACTGAGGCAGCTGGGCCATGGGCTGGGGAGGAGCCAAGTAATCTCAGCTCCTCCCCCAGACTGCCCCCGCTGCGCCAGTGGCAGGGATGCTGACACGGTGTCCTGTGCCATATCTCACGGCTGGGAAGGGCCATGGCAGCCACCCACCAGGGACATGGGTGCGAAAGAGGCCTCACTAACTGTGTAGCATGGCTTTACATTCTTGCCTTCCTTTTTTTCTGGCACTTACCACTCGGCCTCATCAAGACCGCATCACCCCATATTTCCCTGTACGGCCGCTTCGATCAGTTGAGGCCAACCTACTGGTGGTTCCTGGCCCTTCGATGATGCGGCTGGCCTCCACGCGGGCCAGGGCCTTTACGGCTCTGGCCCCGGTCTCGATGGACGCAGCTCTCCCTCCCAGCTGTATCTGGGCCCTCTTGAGTTGCTTGGTGAGTTCACGCAGGGCCTGCTAAAACGGAAGGAGCTGTTCCACCGGGCTTTTGGAGGAACCGGCTGCTGATGGTGCCCCCCCCTTTTGACCCCTTACATCTGGGCCGTTTGTCACCTAATGGGACTCGCCATCCCTCCCTCTTGGGGAGAGGACTTTGAAAATGGAGCTGCTGGACGCCACTTATATTTATACTTGTATTTATTATATCTATTATACTCAGCTCTTATTGCTTTTATCGCTGCTTTTAAAGGTTTTTAGCCATCTTATGATTGTACTATGTTTACATGTTGTACACCGCCCGGAGCCCCTCGGGGATAGGGCAGTATAAAAGTCTAAAGAATGAATGAATAAATCAATCAGTCAATCAATCAATCAATCCCTGGGTGCCTGGGAGAAAGAATTTGGACGTGGAGCTTGGCAGAATTGCATTGCAGGGCGACCCACACCCTTCACATTCTGGGGCAGGAGTCTGCAACCTGTGGCTCTCCAGATGTTCATGGACTACAAATCCCATCAGCCCCTGCCGGCATGGCCAGAATTGTAGTCCATGAACATCTGGAGAGCCGCAGGTTGCAGACCCCTGGTCTGGGGAAATCACCTCCTTCGCCCACTGTCTGTTATGGAAATAATGCAAAGGGAAATAATGTTTTTCCCCCCTTTCCTCTGGCACCAGATCAGAACATCTCCATCGTACTGTTGCTAACTGCACGCGTTAAGCGAATGTGTTATAATTGGGCATCCTTCTTTTTCCAAAAAATCTTTTGGTAGCTCATCAAACAAGCCAAGGTAGCAGAGACTGCCATGGAAAGCGCGCAGCAGCATCTCCTGGAACTCCGGCGCTCCGATGCTCTTCAGCGCGCCAGAGAACAGCATGAGGGGATTGTCGCTGCCCTGAAGCAGAAGTACGAAGAGCAGGTCTTGTCGTTGCAGGGGAAACTGGATGCCAGGGCCACAGAGCTGCAAGAGCAGGTCAGGCTGGGGCTTATAATATGGAGACGGTTAAGGGAGGCCTGTCCACTTGCAAAGTTGGCATGTCCGTTTCATTGTTGTAGTAGCTCCTTGATTTTGTTGCTTTCACTCACTTTGTAGTCATAGAATCATAGCGTTGGAAGAGATCCCCAGGGCCATCAAGTCCAATCCCCCTGCCATGCAGGAACACACAATCAAAACACTGCTGACAGATGGCCATCCAGCCTCTGTTTAAAAACCTCCGAAGGAGGAGACTCCACCACACTCCAAGGTAGTGCACTCCACTGTCAAACAGTCCTTACTGTCAGGAAGTTTTTCCTGATGTTTAGGTGGAATCTCTTTTCCTTCACCTTGATCCCATTACTCCTGGTCCTAGTATCTGGGGCCACAGAAAACAAGCTTGCTCCCTCACCAACATGACATCCCTTCCAATATCCAATAACATGGCTATCATGTCCCCTCTTGACCTCTCTTCACCAAACGAAACATCCCCAGCTCCCTAAGTCTCTCCACGTAGGGCATGGATTCCAGACCTTTTACCATTTTGGTTGCCCTCCTCTGGACCTGTTCCAGTTGATTAGAAATGCTTAACAAACATCAGATCTGGTGAGAGAGTAGGTTGATGATCATGTAAAACTATAGATTTTTTTTTGTCTCAAAGGCCATGTGGGGAAAAAGTGTGGACAAACATAAAATGAGAGTCAGTTCCTCAAACAAAATGGGCGTGCCCTGTACCTGTATTGTTACTGTCGGTGATCTGTCTTTAAAAAGGGCAAAATTTTGTTTTGTGCCCCTGTGTTGACTTTGGCTTGGGTTTATGTTTTGCGGTAAACCTCTTGTGTGGCTACTTCCCCAAGATGACCTTGCAATTGTATGTCAGATCCTAAAACTTTGCTTAAAGAAACAAGCACTGTTTAGTCGAAGGCTTTCACGGCCGGAATCACTGGGGTGCTGTGTGGTTTCTGGGCTGTATGGCCGTGTTCTGGCAGCATTTTCTCCTGACGTTTCGCCTGCATCTGCGGCTGGCATCTTATATATGTAGAAAAATGTGATTCTTTGCTGTTTCATATAGTTACCAAGGCTGTCTGTACACTGACAGAGATGTAAGAGCTGTGATATCTTTTATCAGACAGAACTCTGCTGTCATCTAAGAGCACACCTGAAACAGCTTGAAAGAAACCTAGAAGAAAGCAAGTTAGAAAAAAATGCAATAATCAACCAGCTCTCAAGAAGCCTAGAAGAAAGCCAAAACCAGTGTGCAAACCTACTGCAAACAGGTTTGACGTCTTCTCTTTTTTCTTTTCTTTTTTTTTTGTGGGGGGGAGGGGGGGCGTCTCTTTGCTTGAGAAAGTCCTTTGCACTGCAGCCGTAAGCAGAATTGCCTCCTAAGTCCATTAGCGGATTTCTCTCGTGCTACTCTGGTTAGGATTGCTTTGGAAGGACCCTTTTATTTTTTTCCCCTCAGAATAAGGAACATTTTGCTCTAAGTATCATAATGGCACCTCTAAGAAACATGCGTGAAGAACTTCACTGTATTTAGCAGCAGTGTTTTAAAACCCTCCCTTAAAAATGTTTTTTTTAAGTTCTCCATGCTGACCGAATTCCAAACCTAGCTGAGTTAGTTATTCTGCCATTTGTGCAGAAATTAATCCTTTGTGGAAACCAAAGCCTGCACAATTACCGTTGAAAATTGTCTGAATGTACTTTTTAGCTGGAACAGAAAAATTCTTCATATGTTCAGATCTACTGGCATTAATCTTGACTACTTGGTTCAGACCAATTCAGCCTATTGAGGACAGTAACTCAAAGATTTTGTGACCTTGAAATAGCAACACTATTTCCTCAACTGAAAATTTGTGTCATCCCCCCCCCCCCCCCTTTTAGGTATTCAGTTCAACCACAACACCAATTTATCCTATTATCAGCTCTTGAACTACCTTCCCACAAATGTGCCTTTGTGATGGCCAGATTGAGTTCTTTCCCATATTCTGTTCTTTCTGGAAGATTTCTTCATGTTTTGTATTCCAAATGACTCTGCGTATGTGGGGGAAATATGCCAAATTCTATCTCCCACAGGCTGTTGGGCTGCCAGCTTCATTTGGATCTGCGAGAGAAATTAATCACCCTGCTGATACAAGTTAAAACAACCCAAAATAAAAAGAAGCAACATAAGAACTTAAGAAAGAGCCTGCTGGATCAGATCAGAGTCCATCTAGTCCAGCACTCTGCTACTCACAGTGGCCCACCAGATGCCTTTGGGAGCTCACCTGCAGGAGGTGAAAGCAATGGCCTGCTGCTGCTGCTGCTCCTGAGCACCTGGTCTTCTAAGGCATTTGCAATCTCAGATCAAGGAGGATCAAAATTGGTAGCCTGAGATCGACTTCTTTTCCATCAATCTGTCCAAGCCCTTTTTAAAGCTATCCAGGTTAGCAGCCATCACCACCTCCTGTGGCGGCATATTCCAAACACCAATCATACGTTGTGTGAAGAAATGTTTCCTTTTATTAGTCCTAATCCCCTCCCCCCCAGTATTTTCAATGCATGCCCCCTGGTTCTAGTATTGTGAGAAAGAGAGAAACATTTCTCTCTGTTAACATTTTCTACCCCATGCATCATTTTATAAACTTCAATCATATCCCCCCTCAGACGTCTCCTCTCCAAACTAAAGAGTCCCAAACGCTGCAGCCTCTCCTCATAAGGAAGGTGCTCCAGTCCCTCAATCATCCTCGTTGCCCTTCTCTGCTTTTCCATCTCTTCGATATCCTTTTTGAACTTTTCTTCAGAAAAGACCTTTTCCTACTCTTTATCAGATAAGGACCCAGTTTTTCCCCGCTCTGCTCAATTTCCTTCATTGGTACCAAAAACCAAGGATTGTCTAAAAACTGGAACTAAACGGCTAAGCTGTTACAGCTATTAATCCCTCTTTTTATCCCTTGCTGATTTTACTGTTCAATGAATTTTAATTTATTTTTGTACTCCAATAGTGGTTTATGAATTCTAAATTATTTCTGAATCTAACTGGGGTTTGCTGGTGGCTAAAACAGATCAGCCGTGGCAGGTTGTTCTCGTTGCTGTGCCCATCTACAGAGGGCATGATATGTGGTCTCTGCTGGTGTGCTCAACAGACTCGGGGCCCTTCCGCACCTGCAGAATAATGCCCTTTCAGTCCACTTTCACAGTTGTTTGCAAGTGGATTTTGCTGTTCCGCACCGTAAAATCCAGCTGCAAAGTACATCAAAAGTGCATCGAAAGTGTATCATTCTGCATGTGCGGACGGGGCCTGAGTCAGGATTGCATACAAATTCTGAGCATCTTGGGAGCTTCGGGAACAAGTGCGTGGATTCCTTTGCAAGTCAGCTCGGCACAACTACCAGTGTGAAATGTTCTTGGAAATTGTTCATCTAAATTATTCCAGCTAACTTATATATTGTATTGTCGAAGGCTTTCACGGCCGGAATCACTAGGGTGCCGTGTGGTATCCAGGCTGTATGGCCGTGTTCTAGCAGCATTCTCTCCTGACGCTTCGCCTGCATCTGTGGCTGGCATCTTCAGAGGATCTGATAGTAGAAAAGCAAGTGGAGTATATATACCTGTGACTAACAATGAAGATAGCAATGAAAATAGGTGACCTTGCTCACCTATTGACCTTGCTGTCTTCATTGTTAGTCACAGATATATACTCCACTTGCTGGCATCTTCAGAGGATCTGATAGTAGAAAAGCAAGTGGAGTATATATACCTGTGACTAACAATGAAGATAGCAATGAAAATAGGTGACCTTGCTCACCTATTGACCTTGCTGTCTTCATTGTTAGTCACAGATATATACTCCACTTGCTTTCCTACTATCAGATCCTCTGATGAGGCCAGCCACAGATGCAGGCGAAACGTCAGGAGAGAATGCTGCTAGGACACGGCCACACAGCCCGGAAACCACACAGCACCCCAACTTACATATTATAGCAATGATTTCAGGCTGGATTTTCGCTTGAGGCAGCGACCTGAAACAGCAGATGGACCAGAATTTGGTGCCTGTCAGTGGAGAGAAGCCTCTTGAAGGAGGATGGGTGGACTGTTATGCAAGAGGGAAGCTTTTAACTTAATTGTGCATAATAGAGTAAATAAGTGTTGATGCGAGTGTGAAAGGCGATTCCGAAGTGGCGCACACAGCCTGCCAATACTGGACTGGAACATGTTCCAGCTGACTGTGCACACACTGTGAAGTTCTTGTAAGTGATATTAAAGAGGCAACCGCGTGCATTTTCAAACACCTTAAAAAAAGATCTTTGCAACAAGCCAGCCTTATTCGTCCTGCCATCCTGGCCTGGTTTTGCAGTTTCCTTTCCCTTCTGGCAAGCTGAAGAAAAGCAAACATTTGGTATGTCTTGCTTGGAATTAGTTTACTTTGCCCCCCCCCCCCCCCCCGCCCCTTTGAAAATGAGAGTCAATAAAGCCACCACAGTCTCAAGCGTAAAATAACCTTCCATTTAATATGCACTCAAAATGTCTGCATCCTCTACTGTTTTAAGTGGTTCTGCTCTGTTCCAGGCATCTCCGTAAAAGAGAAATCTACCGTTACTACTTTGTGGTCAGTGAGCATCGCACTGATCGGACCTTTGCACCTGTGCAGACTTAGAATTTGGAAACGTCTAGAGCAGAGGTCTTCAAACTATGGCCCTCCAGATGTTCGTGGACTGCAATTCCCATCAGCCCCTGCCAGCATGGCCAAGTGGCAGGGCTGATGGGAATTGTAGTTCATGAACATCTGGGGGGGGGGCATAGTTTGAAGAACCCTGGTCTAGAGCTGCAAAATAGGCACAAAACGCCCCTCCCCAAAAAATGTGATGGTGAACCGTGTGTGGTTTTTTAGGGGGTGGGGTGGGGGTGGAGTTCCCCCTTGCTCACTTCCTTTTCATCTGCTTGAACTTGCCACTCCTTCCTCTAGAGCAAGGGTCTCCAAGTTATGGTCCTCTAGATGTTCAGTGACTACAATTCCCTGTTGGTCAGGCTGGCAGGGGCAGATGGAAATTATAGTCCACCTGGAGGGCCATAGCTTTGAGACCCTTGCTCTAGAGCATAGGTGTCAAACTCAGGTCCTCCGGGTGTTCATGGACTACGATTCCCATCAGCCCAATGCCAGCAGGGCCAATTGGCCATGCTAGCAGGGGCTGCTGGGAATGGTAGTCTATGAACATCTGCAGGGCCTGAGTTTGACACCTATGCTCTCTAGAGCATGCATGGGTTGTCACTGTGTTCCTTAAGGGAGGGGCTCTTTGCACCTGTTTCATGGCTCTAGCAAGAGCTCTATGCAGGCACAAAGCCCATCAGAGTGACTGCTCAGGCAGCTGCTTAAAAACCAGTGATTACAGGTAAGCAACCTGGTTTTCTGCTGCCCTGGTGAGGTGCTTAGTCAAGGTGGCTGGGACTCAGCGGAGGCCTGCTTTTTATTCGTAACGCTGCCTGTATCTTCACGCTGAACTCTGGTTCTTTCTTTCCAGGTTTGGTGCAAGAGACAAATCAGCTGCGGCTGCAGCTTCAGCAAGCCCAGTCAGCTCAGCTGATTTGCAGTGAAATGAACAAGGCTCTGCAGGTAGGTTTATTTTCCTGGTACATAATTTAACATTTGCCCTCCTGTCAATGCCGGGGTGATCCATTTTCTTCTCCGAAGTTGAGATTACGAGACTCTGAATCCACAGGGCAGATGCCTGTAACAAATGGACGTTGTCCTCAGACCAGGAGCTGGTCCTTTAAACTTGGGCTTCATTCTCCAGGGTATCCTCTGGGGCCTCTTTTATTTCTGCAGACCTTTGATTCTGTCCCTGTTCTTCTGAGCTCTGCTAACATGGATATGCAAACCTGGGATTGGTCCGATACATTAATGATTTCCGGGGGCTAAATTTTGAGTGGTTGGGGCTGTGCCTGTATGGTTTGGGGTCCTGTTGTGCTTGTATGTAATTTTTTATATTTTAATGCAACCTGCATTGTATGTTGCCAAAGCAGAGAAGAAGAAGAGGATGGCCGTGTGGCATGGGTTCTGTGGAAACAGTATCTCATATGCTGTTGGATTGTCCTTTTTATGAGATAGGTAGGAAGAAGCACATAATCCTCTTCCTGCATGGAAGTGAAGGCATTACAGATAAACAGAAGGTTATATATCTTTTAAACAGCTACAACTACGAGCTGTTGGAAGCGGTGGCTAAATGTTTAAATGGTGTTATTTTAACTTGTCAGAAGTTGTAAAGGCTGTTATTATCTTGCAATGTTAATGTTAAACTATTTATATGCCATTAAAGGTGTTTGAAATCGAAATCGAAGAAGAAGAGTTGGATTTATATCCCCCCCTTTTCTCCCATAGGAGACTCAAAGGGGCTTACAAACTCCTTACCCTTCGCCGCTCACAACAAACACCCTGTGGGGTAGGTGGGGCTGAGAGCTCCGAAGAGCTGTGACTAGCCCAAGGTCACCCAGCTGGCATGTGTTAGAGTATACAGGCTAATCTGAACCCCCCAGATAAGCCTCCACAGCTCAAGCGGCAGAGCGGGGAATCAAACCCGGTTCCTGCAGGTTAGAGTATACCTGCTCTTAACCACTACGCCACTGCTACTCCTTGTTTTTAAACTTGATTTTTCCTGCCTGTTTTTGATATTATGTATTCTGTGTTTACAATTTCTCTCCAGGAAGAACTGAAGGACCTAAAAGAAGAAATAGTTTTGTACGAATCCGCTGCAAAACATGGCGTATATCTCAGTGACCCAGGAGGAAAATTAAACGTAGACATGACTGACTCTTATGTGGATTTGGGTATTAAGAAGGTCAATAACAAAACCAGACTTCACAGGTGATTTTTTTTTGGTGAAATTTAGAAAAATAAAAGACATGTGCTCTAGAGCATACCATTTCCTCGTTACCATACTGGCTGCAGCAGAATCATTAGTGTCCCCGTCAGGAAGTTAAAACAGTTTCTGGTGTTCAAAAGCTGGAAAGTTCTCCCCAGTATTTACAGACCATTGACGCAACTGAACTGTTCTGTCTTTCTGTTTTGGTCATGCTCGGTAGCAATGCACAGAATAAAGAAACGGAGAAAGAACTCTGTAAAGATGAGCTCATCTTGGAGCTGAAGGCAGAAATGGAACGTTTACTGAATGGGAACAAAACAAAGAGGGACCGGGTTTCTCAACTGCAGAATAATCTCAAAGAGTGCCAGAAGACCATAGAAGAGCTGAAGCAGCTGGTCAAAACAAACGGCCAAGAGGTGTGTTGTTTTGTTAGCATTGTGCGTTTTTTGGAAAAAAATTGATAGGATTTCAGTTTTAATACAACACAGGGGAGAAAATACTCCCCCCTTCTTCCTCAGATTCTTGGACTGCACATGAGCCACATTGTTGTGCTCAGTAATTATGTTGAGCTCAGTAATTTCAACTTCTATTGGAAAACAGCTTTTGGAGTAAGCAAGCCAAAATATTTGCCTTGATACTTTAAAAAAAGTTTGCATGGAAGGAATGTCCAGTTCTGTTTCAGGGGCAATTTATTTGCCACTTGATAATTTCCTTGCTTGGGAAGTCACGTGGCAGGACCTGGTTATTGCTGCAAGCTGAGAGCTGCCGTTTTGAGCTCCATTTTGATCTCTGTCTTCCTAGTCTAGAGAGCCAACACGGTATAGCTGTTAAGAACAGGTGGACCCTAATCTGGAGAACCGAGTTTGGTTCCCTGCTCTTCCACATGAGCAGCAGAGTCTTATCCGGTGAACCAGATTTGTTTCCACACTCCTGCATGCCTGCTGGGTGAACTTGGGCTAGTCACAGTTGTCTCTGAACTCTCTCAGCCCCACCTTCCTCCCAAGGTGTCTGTTGTGGGGAGAGGAAGGGAAAGGAGTTTGTAAGCTCCTTTGAGTCTCCTTACAGAAGAAGAAGAGAAGAGTTTGGATTTATATCCCCCCCTTTATCTCCTGTAGGAAACTCAAAGGGGCTTACAATCTCCTTTCCCTTCCCCCTCACAACAAACACCCTGTGAGATGGGTGGGGCTGAGAGAGCTCCGAAAAGCTGTGGCTAGCCCAAGGTCACCCAGCTGGCATGTGTTGGAGTGCACAGGCTAATCTGAATTCCCCAGATAAGTCCCCACAGCTCAAGCGGCAGAGCGGGGAATCAAACCCGGTTCCTCCAGATTAGAATGCACCTGCTCTTAACCACTACGCCACTGCTGCTCCAAACTCTCCCCCTCCTTCTCTGTAGGCTTCCTGGGTCGGGACTGGGTCATCTTGATGACCAGTGCAGCAAAGACTTGTTTTGTAGTATTAATGATTTTCTGGGCCCTCTTTTTGGTGCGTTTTTGACAGACAAAAGGAAGAAATATAGAAAGTCCATCGAATGTCTTGCAGTCTCATATACGTGCTAATGAGAATAATCTTGAAGAAGAAATTGTGAGGCTCCAAAAGGAAATCCAAGTTTCACAGCAAGAGATGGAGGTGGGCATTAAATGTGTTCTCGTTTTCATTGTCTTGAGTTGAAGGACACCACAAAGATTCAGCTGAAAGTAGCATCCCTGCGCCCCCTCGTCTTTAACATACAGTGGAACCTCGGTTTTCATTGGTCATCCGTCCGAAAAGAATCGATGAGAACCGAAACCGATGAAAACCGAGGCAAACTTTTCCATAGGAGTCAATGTAAATCCAATTGATCCGTTCTAGGCACTCCAAAAAACATACCAAAACCACATTTTTTTGTGAACAAACACAGTGTTTAATATTGAAAACAGTAACGAACAATAACACTCGGACCAGCTTCAAAGCCAGTGGACCAATGTCGCACCAGAAAGCTGTCCAAAGAGGTCTGTTTCTGATGCCTCTTTAAGATTGGTCTGAAATGGGGCAAGACATTGTCATTAAAGAAGTTGCAGACACGGCCTGCAACAGCTTTGTCCGGGTGATTTTTCTCCACAAACCCCTGCACTTTACTGCAAATCGATGAAAACGAGGCAAATAGATAAAAACGGAGACAAATTTTTCACTGAAAAAATCAATGAAAACCGAAACCGATGAAAACCGAAGGCAATGAAAACTGTACAGGAAAACATAATGCTATGATGTCACTTGAATTGTGTTTTTTTACCATCAGTATAATTGACTGCCATTAATGTAGGTGAAGATAGCATTCTACATGTCAATAGGGAAGAGGAAGAAGAAACTGGATCGAGGGCAGAGGTGGGATCCAACCAGTTCTCACCGCTTCTCTAGAAGTGGTTACTAATGTTTTTCTGAGTGCCAAGAAGGGGTTACTAAAGCGACCTCCCTGCCCAATAGGGACTGGAGGTGCGTATGTGCGGCGGCGCCACTGTTTGAATCCCACCACCATCGGAACCTATTATTAAACTGTTTGGATCCCACCACTGATCGAGGGTGTCATTTTTTGGATGCTGTGAGAGTGCAGGGGATGAGATGATAATTGTGAACACGCTATTTTTAATACCAGATGTCGCTTTTTTAAAAAACAACCGCTGTCTTTGACTTCTGTTTGAACAGAGCCGGCGTGCACGCATCCAAGAACTCGAAGAAAACGAGGAGAAACTGAAAAAAGTCAACCAGGAACTTTGTAGTCAAATGAGGCAGATGGTTCAGGACTTTGATCGGGACAAACAAGTAATTGACAGGTGAGCTGTCCCGGGGCAGGAGAGTAAAGTGAACGTGCCCTTTGTAAAGACTACTAGCCACTTTCTCCCGAGTGAGACGGAGGCGGATAACTAGTTGCACTTGATTTGGGATAAGCTTTCTGTTCGTAGTTTCAGACTCATTAATTAATTAGATTTTAAACCCCCCCCCCCCCCATCCCTGAAGGGCTCTGGGCAGCAACATTACACAACAGCATTACACACAACAGGCCAAGGACAACATTATACACAATAAATAAGTTAAGTTAAATTAAAAGCAATTTACAGAGTCTATAAAACCATAAAAACATAGCAGCAGACGTATTGTGTGGCGCCCGATCCCAAGGCCGGGAGGGGACAGTAATGCTAATTTGATGTTATATCGGGCGTGCCAATGATGGAGTAGCACGCAACACAGGGGCATCCTGGAGGGGGAATCCGCGGCCGGCCTCACTAACCCTAACCCTATCGAATGATTCGGTATCCCATCTATTAAATGGGTACGTTGCCATTGGCACAGAAATAGATTTTGTTTTAAAACTGTCTCCCCGCTGTAGGTACGAGAGAACCTATCGGCAGCATTATGAAGACGTAAAGAAGAAGTATTGTGAAGAGCTCACGCAAGCGCATTCTGTAGAGAAAGAAGAACTCACCCGGGCTTATGACGAGAACATTGCGCAGTTAAAGTGAGCTTGTTTTTGCCCTATTAAGTAAGATTGTTCTCAAGTCTCATTAGAGCTTTTTATGGCTTTTAGAAAAGCATCTGCTTACATGTCCCCTCTTGTCACCGCAGGGCTGAAATTGACGAGCTGAACAAAGAGATACTGACGGTCAAGGAATGTTACATCTCAGTCTGCAGAGAGAAAGATGATCAGGAGGCTACCCTGAAGGGAACGTTTGAACAAGAGCAACAGCTGAAGGAAGAGAGTGTGAGTGCCAGCAGAAAAAATTCTGAAAAACAAATTTTTAAAAAGCTGTACTAGAGAAGAAGAGTTTGGATTTATATCCCCCCTTTCTCTCCTGTAAGGAGACTGAAGGTGGCTGACAAGCTCCTTTCCCTTCCTCTCCCCACAACAAACACCTTGTGAGGTAGGTGGGGCTGAGACTGTTCCAAAGAACTTATTAACCCAGGGTCCCCCAGCAGGCATGTAGGAGTGCTGAAGCACACCTGGTTTACCAGATGAGCCTCCGCCACTCAGGTGGAATCAAACCCAGTTCTCCAGATTAGAGTGCACCTGCTGCACTACCAAGATGACCCAAACATGTTACCTTATTTTTATATATTTGCTAACAACCACAGTGTGTAGTAGTGGTTAAGAGAAATGGACCCTAATATAGATAACCAGCTTTGATTTCCCACTCTTCCACATGAAGTGGTGGATTCTTATCTGTAGAATTGGGTTTATTTCCCCTGCTCCTCTACATGAAGCCTGCTGGCTGACTTGTCACAGTTCTGTCAGATCTCTCTCAGCCTCACCTGCCTCACAAAGGCGTTGGTTGTGGAGAGAGAGGAAGGCAAAGGAGCTCGTCAGCAGCTTTCAAACTCCTTAAGGTTGAGAAAAGTGGAGTGTAAATAGAAACTCTTTTTCCTCTTTTCTGCCTGATATCTTGGGAAGCTGCTGCAATCTTAATTAGCAACAGTGATCTTGACGGACTAGCGATCTGATTCGTTATAAATCCAAACTCCTCCTCTTATTATTTAGATCAGGGGTCTGTAACCTGTGGCTCTCCAGATGTTCATGGACTACAATTCCCATCAGCCCCTGCCAGCATGGCCAATTGGGAATTGTAGTCCACGAACATCTGGAGAGCCACAGGTTGCAGACCCCTGATTTAGATGATGGCAACAGGACGCCGAGGTACTATTTTTAATCAGACCAGTTTAAAAAAACCTTAACCTGCAGTGCCTCGTTCTGTGTCGAAGAATTGAACGCCAGTCCAGAGGAAGAGGCCTAAGGGCTTCTTGTGGTCCAAGTGTGTTATTTAGCTGTCCTGTTAAAAAATTGTTTTTGCCTAGATCAAGAAACAACTGCTGGAGGAAAAAGAAAAATCCTTGAACGTCTTGAAGTCTGAGCTAGAAGAAGCGCACAAGAATTCCCTCCTGGCGGCCAAGGCCCAGTGGCAGGAAGAGAAAGAAACTGACGTCAAGCGACGTGTTGAGAATGAAGTAGAAAGAGCCAAAGCAAGTTGGGAAACAGAACGGAAAGAGGTCCGCTGGGGGTGATGCCGGCGCAAGTGTCCCAAAGCTTTTTGAACCCGCGGGCACTTTGGGTATTCCAACACAGGGTGGTGGGCTTTTCATCACTTTAGCAAGTTAAATTGTCATTTCCACCCCCACCCCCCTTCCTTTTTAAAGTAAGCATCACAGTTTCGAAGGGCCTTATTTCCGTGCACAGTTGCAGTGTTAAACTGAGAACTATTCGTGCTGTAGCACCTATAGGTTTGCTTCATGTTGGTGGTTGTGGTTTTTTTTGACTTCGTAGCCATGGTCTGTTGGTTTTGGCTCCTGGTGGTTCCCCTTGTCGATGACTGGTGTCTTCAGAGGCATGTCATGTTGAGATGCGTTCCTCTCCATGACTGAAGATGCCATCCACCGATGAGGGTGAAACATTGGGAGCTGGGGCTACCGGGCCACGGCCACACGGTCAAAAAACCCACAACAGCCAGTTGATTCCTGCCGTGAACAGTACATATATTCATATTTATCAAAGCAGTCCCAATGTAGTCCCACACAGGTGCAGGCCCACCATAGGAGATATTTCTACAGCTCATCAGAAAGTCCAAAATGTCATACAACTCCCAACATTAATTAATGTATTGATTTTAAATGGTTTTATATTGTATTGGGTTTTATCTGGTTGTAAACTGCCCAGAGCCCTTCGGGGTGGGCGGTATAACAAGTTTAAGAAAGAAAGAAAGAAAGAAAGAAAGAAAGAAAGAAAGAAAGAAAGAAAGAAAGAAAGAAAGAAAGAAAGAAAGAAAGAAAGAAAGAAAGAAAGAAAGAAAGAAAGAAAGAAAGAAAGAAAGAAAGAAAGAAAGAAAGAAAGAAAGAAAGAAAGAAACCCAAACTTAGATTTTACTTAATTGCTTTAGGACAGGGGTCTGCAACCTGCGGCTCTCCAGATGTTCATGGACTACAATTCCCATCAGCCCCTGCCAGCATGGCCAATTGAACATCTGGAGAGCTGCAGGTTGCAGACCCCTGCTTTAGGAGATGAATCATTCATAATGTAGCTTTACTCCTGGCTAATTTGAGGCTGTGAACCTGTGAACCTGGATAGGTTGCAGACCCCTGCTTTAGGAGATGAATCATTCATAATGTAGCTTTAATTCCAGCTAATTTGAGGCTGTGAACTGTGAACCTGGATAGTCTAGGCCAGTGGTGGTGAACCTACGGCACTCCAGATATTCATGGACTATAATTCCCATCAGCCCCAATTGGCCATGCTTGCAGGGGCTGGTGGGAATTGTAGTCCATGAACATCTGGAGTGCCATAGGTTCACCACCACGGGTCTAGGCTACCTGATCTCATTGGATCTTGGACACTTAGCTGGGCCGGCCCACCTCTGAAGTCTCTTGCCTTGAAAACCCTACGGGATTGCTGGAAATCAGCTGTGACTTGATGGCTAAATGAATAAATAAATATTTTGGAAGTTTATGGGTTGACTCTTGTAGATCTGTCGGGCTACCTCCTTTCTTCTGGCCAAAGGATCTGGGGTGTGTGGAAGAAGGATGAGAAAAATATATTTTATTCTTGACCCAAGAGGCTTTCCCATTGACAGAAGAGCCCCCACTGTCGGGACGGAGAAAAACGCTTCTTCTAGTGTAACATACGTGCAAGATGTACCTCTGCTTGCGCACGTTTCTCAACCTCCCCTTTGAAAAAAGTCTTCTGTTACGTTTAGACCGTAGGCCAAGCTATTCGGAAAGTTGAAGAAGAATGGCAGCGTAGACTGGACCAAGCGGTGGAAGGAAGCAAGAGAGCCGTCGTGGAACTCAAAGACTGCTGCAGCCAAACCCAGCCGGTGACCATCATGGACGAAACACTGAGCCAGCTGTTGGCAAGGGAAGTTGAGAAGCAAACGCTGTCTTTGCAGGAGGTGCTGAAAGAAAAGGAGAAGGCCTTAAGACAGCATGAAATAAGTCTGGAAATGAGACGCCCTGAGCACATTGCCCGCCAGGTAATAAGTAGATGCGTTGCATTGACGGTGTCCAAAAAATAACCTTAAGTATGTTCAAGACCAGTCAGAGTTGGGATATTATGTCATTGCTTGTCTTGGATATTATGAACACATTCAGATTTCCTTTAATGGCATTCTTTCAATTGTATATAGATAAGGTTTAAAGCAGTGGTTCTCAACTTTGGGGTCAGGACCCCTTTGGGGGTCAAACGACCCTTTCACAGGGGTCGCCTAAGACTCTCTGCATCAGTGTTCTCCATCACCACAACACGAGGAACCGTATTAAAGGGTCGCGGCTTTAGGAAGGTTGAGAACCACTAGTTTAAAGGAAAGGGAATATACTAAAATAAAAAGGCAATTAGTATTCAAGATGTACAAGTTTCAGTCGATTTCTTGTCTTAAGCTTTTTTGGCCGAGAGATTGCTACTGACTTAGTGAAACGTGGGTCTTGGTCAGTGAATTAGCCTGGGATTACTCAGAGGTATTCCCCTTTCTCTCCTAATTCCAAATTGAACTATCTCCTGAATAATCAGGACACTAAGATATTGGAATTGGTGGCCAACTTCCTGGTTAATACCCTGAAATAACTTTCTGGGCTTTCCTCCTTGTACTAATGATGTCTGTATGATTTCTGTATAATGATTTCTGTTTTTCTTAGTAGTTGTATCATTCTATAAACCCTATCTGGTGCATACCATACTCTTTTTTAATGCCTAATAAAGGTCGAGTTTGAGTACTCAGAGGTATTCATAGATTCCCCGTTCCGCACATGCAGAATAATGCACTTTCAATCCACTTCCAGTGCACTTTGCAGCTGGATTTTACTGGGCGGAATAGCAGAATCCACTCACAAACAGTTGTGAAAGTGGATTGAAAGTGTATTATTCTGCATGTGTGGAAGGGGCCTCAGTTCTGCAAGCAGCTGTCTGAATTTCTGCACTTTAATACTTCATTCCGAGCTGAAAACACGGGGACATCACGCAACAGGCTGCTTACCCAGCTATTAATATCTAATGGGGCAGCCCAGTTGCATGTGAGGCAGCTTGAAATCCCATTGACATCAGAAGGATTCACGTTAACTTGTAGGATTTGCAGCCCGAAACACCAGAATAGGCAACTTACCTTGATTGAGCTGGATTTGAAGCCGTTCTTCCAATCCTACAGTGGTTGAAGTGCCCCCTTTCTTTGCCATCGTGTAACCCTCTGTAGGTGGAGCTGGCCCTGACCAAGGCTCGTGCCAGGTGGCTGCAGGAACTGACCGAGCTGGAGGAGTACAGAACTCATCTGAAAGCCGCTCAGGAAAAATGGGAGAAGGACCACGAAGTCAACACGGCCAAACAGGTAGCAGAAACCGACCTGATTCTGACAGAAGAATAAGACTTTTTTAATATAAAATTTCAGAGTTTCAACAGATGCTAGAGGAAGCTAATAAAACCTGTTCCCCTGATCTCTCTGGGAATACCTGTGGATAGATTAATTGTAGCCCGGTACCTTTATCTCCTAGTTGAGGCCCGGTGGTGTAGAGCAATCACCTTAGCTAGGTGTAATGCCCTGCCTTCTTCCCTTAGCCTTGGACGCCACCTTGGAATCCCACATAAAGAAAGGAAATGCCCGTGTGGCATGGGTTCTGTGGAAACAGTATCTCATATGCTGTTGAATTGTCCTTTTTACGAGATAGGTAGGAAGAAGCACTTCCTGCATGGAAGTGAAGGCATTACAGATAAACAGAAGGTTATATATCTTGTAAACAGCCACAACTACGAGCTGTTGGAAGCGGTGGCTAAATTTTTAAACGGTGTTATTTTAACTCGTCAGAAGTTGTAAAGGCTGCTATTACCTTGCAATGTTAATCTTAAACTATTTATATGCCATTAAAGGTATTCGAAATCAATCGAATATAAAATTGCATTTCTGGCAGCATGATATGCATTTCTGAGCAAAGTTAGCAGAACAGAAACGTTCTTCTAGCACTCCACCTAACCCTCCGATGTACTTCAACTTTAAGATTTGATATTCTCCCCCACACACATACACATAGATTTCAGTTCTGCAGCTGTATAGGTTTGGCCTTTTTGTCTGCTCTGATGTTTAAAAGAAAACACCGTCTTGCTTCTAGCTACGATTTGGTACAAGCTGCAGTTAACAAATGCTCATTGCGTCTTTATTGGCAATTCCTAAAAGGTGGCAAACGGCGGGAGGGGAGAAGGTGTGATTGGTGTTTGGAATATGCTGCCACAGGAGGTGGTGATGGCCACTAACCTGGATAGCTTTAAAAAGGGCTTGGACAGATTTATGGAGGAGAAGTCGATCTATGGCTACAATCTTGATCCTCCTTGATCTGAGATTGCAAATGCCTTAGCAGACCAGGTGCTCGGGAGCAGCAGCAGCAGAAGGTTATTGCTTTCACATCCTGCACGTGAGCTCCCAAAGGCACCTGGTGGGCCACTGTGAGTAGCAGAGTGCTGGACTAGATGGACTCTGGTCTGATCCAGTTGGCTTGTTCTTATGTTCTTATGTTCTTAAGGTGGAAGCACACAAACCTGTGGATTTTCTGGTAACTTGAGCATCCTTGGGAGATGGAAAACATTTTGTCTGTCCCAAGGCATTGTGTGATAACCTACCATATCGGGAGCAAAAGTCCTGAGAAATCACCAGGATGGTATTGACAAGGAATATCAGCTACTACCATCACAAGCCAATAAGTCATGCTCCCCGTTGTACAATAACATCCCCCTTACTCATAGCCATATCGCCAAGTGCCTCTATCTTTTGACTGTGTCCAGACAGAGATGGATGTTAACTACAGCAAAGCATAATGTTTTTCCATCAGTCATCCCCCTGGCCTGCTTTACGTAAGGTCCACTCCAGGATAGAGTCTGTGATCTCTGCCCGAATCAGCTGAAATCAGTCAGTCCTATTTTATTTGATTGCCCAAAATACAAAAAAGTATCCGCTGACAAATCTGGGGTCGTAGCAGCATCTAACTTTGCTTTCTTTCTCAACAGTAGTGATGCGGAGATTCTTGAAGAAGTTGCGAAGCTTCTTTTACAGGTATCTGTAAAAGAAGTTGCGAAGCTTCTTGTACAGGTATCTGCCCATTCTCCAAATGAGAGATAAGCGTGGGCCTTTGAACACATATTTATATTTTTTTAATGTTGTAAATTCACGCTCTTATCCATTTTTTAAAATATATGATATTTTATAGAAGATTTAACTCTTGTTTTCTTTTGGTAATTTGTTTTACTTTTGTCAATTTGTTGCCACCCCTGATTAACGGTGTCTGGTCAGATCATAAACAACTTCTTAATTTACGCCTAATAAAGAAGAAGAAGAGTTGGATTTATATCCCCCCCTTTCTCTCCCGTAGGAGACTCAAAGGGGCTGACAAACTCCTTTCCCTTCCTCCCTCACAACAAACACCCTGTGAGGTAGGTGGGGCTGAGAGAGCTCCAAAGAACTTTGACTAGCCCAAGGTCACCCAGCTGGCGAGTGTTGGGAGTATACAGGCTAATCTGAATTCCCCAGATAAGCCTCCACAGCTCAGGCGGCAGAGCGAGGAATCAAACCTGGTTCCTCCAAATTAGAATACACCTGCTCTTAACTGCTACGCCACTGCTGCTCCTTTGTATTGTATTGTATTGTATTGTATTGTATTGTATTGTATTGTATTGTATTGTATTGTATTGTGTGGTGTTGATAGACTTGGATTGCATTCTGCATTGGATAGACTTGGATTGCATTGTTGCATTCTGTAGGTATCTCTGGCTGTTTCAGCAGCGGAAGAGAAATGGAAGAAGGAACTTGAGAATAGTGACCAAAGCAGAATGAGGACTAAGGAGCTGGAAGAGAAGATCCTTTCCTTCAAACGAGAGCTGGAGCTCAAGAAAGAGGAAATCCCCGCTATTGTGAAAGCCGAACTGGCCAGAGCTCGGACCCTGTGGAACAAGGAGAAGCAAGAGGAAGTCCTTGCGATCCAGGAACAAAACGAGAAAGACTATCACGCCTTCCTGCACGACCACAGGAATAAAATCAGCGAGTTGCTGGTCAAGGCCAAAGAGGACTTCGCAAAGCAGAGGGAGGAGCTGCTGGAGCAAAAAGAGGCGGAGCTAAAGGCGTGCGTGGAGAGGAAGCAGCAAGAATGGGCCGTTCAGGAAGCGAAGAGGATCCAAAACGAAGTCAGTCAGTATGAAGACAGGACTCTGGTCCTGGTGGAGCTCTTGGTGGACGAAATGCACGAGGATTTGGTTCGATGCGCGGGGGATGTGTCCGCCTGGCAAGCCAAGTGGGGAACGGCTCCCTGTGTTCAAGTCCACCTCCAGTTCAAAGACAGACTGACGCTGTGTCTGCAAAAGGCGTACACCAGGGCGGTCTATGCTGTCCTAGAAAAAGCCAAACAAAAGGTGAGAAAGGTAATGTATCTGAGGCTTTCGACAATAACGCTTGGATGGGAGCAAGGTTGTTCATGAATACCTTCTGCTTTTTGACTTTTCATGGACAGATTTCGAACTGAAAGTCCTGTTAAATATTTGACAGATACTTGACTTCAACAAGGCAGGACTTTTCTAATTCACTCTCCTGCTGCTGCCCACTCTAAGCATGGTGTAGTGTAGTGGTGGCGAACCTATGGCACTCCAGATGTTCATGGACTACAATTCCCATCAGCCCCTGGGTGAAGTGGTTAAGTGGTGTAGTGGTTAAGAGCAGGTGCACTCGAATCTGGTGAACCAGGTTTGATTGCCCGCTCTGCCACTTGAGCTATGGAGGCTTATCTGGGGAACCAGATTAGCTTGTGCACTCCAAGACATAAGAACATAAGAACGAGCCTGCTGGATCAGACCAGAGTCCATCTAGTCCAGCACTCTGCTATTCGCAGTGGCCCACCAGATGCCTTGGGGAGCTTGCATGCAGGATGTGAAAGCAATGGCCTTCTGCTGCTGCTGCTCCCGAGCATCTGGTCTGCTAAGGCATTTGCAATCTCTGATCAAGGAGGACCAATTGGTAGCCATAGATCGACTTCTCCTCCATAAATCTGTCCAAGCCCCTTTTAAAGCTACCCAGGTTAGTGGCCATCACCACCTCCTGTGGCAGCATATTCCAAACACCAATCACACGTTGCGTGAAGAAGTGTTTCCTTTTATTAGTCCTAATGCTAGCTGGGTGACCTTGGGCTAGTCACAGTTCTTCCGAGTGCTCTCAGCCCCACCCACCTCACAGGGTGTTTGTTGGGGGGATGGGAGGGAAAAGAGAGTGTAAGCCCCTTTGAGTCTCCTTACAGGAGAGAAAGGGGGGACATAAATCCAAACTGCTCCTCCTCTTCTTCTCCTTCCCCCCCATCAGATTTTATTTTGGGTGGGGAGTCTACAGACCCACCAGCTGAGCATGGGGATCAATATTGCCGGGGGGGGGGGGTCTGTAGTGAGAGTGGAAAGTTCATGGACATCAATACCACCCATAAGTCGAAATGTGCTTCTTTTGGAAGGGAATAGCTGCATGGCTAGGTAGGGGCCCGTCAATTTCAGTCTTCTCTTCCTCTTTATAAAACATGAGTGGGCTGTCTTCTGTGTTGAAATAAACTCACGATTCGAATTACAGGCACCTGAGGATCCAGACTGGGGTTTTCAAGATCCAGCGCGCCCTGGCTTACAGAACAGCGAAGGAGAGACAGGAGACAAAGCAAGAGGAGCCGCGTATGACGTGGGAGAGCCAGCAGAGTTCCAAAGAAGATGGAGGAAGCCACCATCTCTTCAGGAGACTGAAACGGACAAGGGTACATCTCTCGAATAGATTCTGACCCCATTGGTTTTGTGTGCCATGTAAAATATAAGTTCAGGCATGTTTGTTTTTTTCATTTTGGAAAATCTGGGGATTTCTCGGTGGCTCATGTTGCTCTGGCTGAGTAGCAGCAAGAACACTGATCCGTTTACCTGAGCGTAGGTCACTGATTTGAGAATCTGAGTATAAAGGAGAAGGAGAAGAGTTTGGATTTATACCCCACCTTTCTCTCCTGTAAGGTGGCTGACAAACTCCTTTCCCTTCCTCTCCCCACAACAGACACCTTGTGAGGTAGGTGGGGCTGAGAGAGTTCCGAGAGAATTGTGAGCAGCCCAAGGTATGTAGGAGTGCGGAAACACATCTGGTTCACCAGATAAGCCTCTGCCACTCAGGTGGAGAAGTGGGGAATCAAACCCGGTCCTCCAGAGTACAATCCACCTGCTCTTAACCACTACACCACACTGCCGGAGCCAAGCTGTCCCCCTCAGCCAGCTCTTCTAGACTTCCACTGCTGGCCGGCTGCTCTTGTGTTCTATCCATCTCATACTCTAGATGGCACCAGAGGACCGCCAGTAGTTTTATCTTTTAAAAAGCAGCAGTGGCGTAGGAGGTTAAGAGCTCGTGTATCTAATCTGGAGGAACCGGGTTTGATTCCCAGCTCTTCCGCCTGAGCTGTGGAGGTTTATCTGGGGAATTCAGATTAGCCTGTACACTCCCACACACGCCAGCTGGGTGACCTTGGGCTAGTCACAGCTTCTCGGAGCTCTCTCAGCCCCACCTACCTCACAGGTTGTTTGTTGTGAGGGGGGAAGGGCAAGGAGATTGTAAGCCCCTTTGAGTCTCCTACAGGAGAGAAAGGGGGGATATAAATCCAAACTCTTCTTCTTCTTCTTTATTTCCCTAGTGTTCTGGTATTCTCTTTATCACATCCACCCATGTTTGTAACCCACTCACCTTCAAGGAAGTTGGAGGCAGGGAGGGATATATAGACCTCTCACTCCCCAGCTTTGGCTGGCAATAACCCTGCTAAGGTGAGAGTTTGAGGCAGTCCAGCGGACGAGGGTTTGATTCCAAGGTCTCTCCGGTGCAGTCCTCTAACTATGTCACCCCATTGGTTTGTCGAAGCTGGTCTCATTAACTCGCTCTGTGCAGTTAGATTTGATCTCGCTGTGGGGCTGGGGTGGTCCTCATGTCCGTGGCCAGCTGATTCCCTTGCTGTTAGAGGAGGCGGGTAGGCTGACCTTTGTTCCATGAGGCCATAGGGCTGCAGCAAGCAGTTCCTATAAAAGACATAGGTGTCAAACTCACGGTCCTCCAGATGTTATGGACTACAGTTCCCATCATCCCCTGCCAGCATCATGCTGGCAGGGGATGATGGGAACTGTAGTCCATAACATCTGGAGGGCCGCAAGTTTGACACCTGTGCTATAAGAGAAAGGTAAAATGAACACACCTGTGCTTGGCCCAGTGCTTGAGGGCAAGACGTTTGGGTTGGTCTTAGGGTTCAGGTAACAATTTCTGACAGAATTCCCCCCCCCCCAAAAAAACACAGAAGTTAGGGTTAAAGCTAGGGCAGGAACTCGGGCTAGGGCAGGGGTCTGCAACCTGCGGCTGTCCAGATGTTCATGGACTACAAATCCCATCAGCCCCCCGCTACCATGGCCAATTGGCCATGCTGCAGGAGCTGATGAGAATTGTAGTCCATGAACATCTGGAGAGCCGTAGGTTGCAGACCCCTGGGCTAGGACTATGGTCAGTTTCAGATTTCAGTTTAGCGTTAGTGTAACAATTTATCACGGAATGGTTTTTAAAAAATAAAGTTAGGGTTAGGGTTAAGTCTAGGGCAGGGGATCGGGTTAGGGTTACATTGCGTTCTAGGGCACGGACTAGGGCTATGGTCCGTGTCAGGTTTGTTGTTGTTGTTGTTGTTTGTTTGTTTGTTTGTTTGTTTATTTATCTATTTATTGTTTCAATTTCTATACCGCCCGATCCCCAAAGGGCTCCGGGCGGTGAACAACAAAATTCAGAGACAAGCAGGAGCAATATCACACATACAATATAAATACATAGGCTCCATCTCATGTCAACAATAAAATAGCTTAAAACCAGCGAAAACAGATTAATATATAAAACAGGCGTCCAACCCCAAATTTAAAACCTACCCCCAGAAGAGGGGGGGGTCGGTAGGCCCCTCAATATGAGGGACCCTGATGTAACAGCCCCGAAAACAAGGGGCAATAGAGAGCAGTAGGGGGCACCACATCAGCGGACGGACACTCCAAAGGCCCGGTGGAACAACACAGTCTTACAGGCCCTGCGGAACTCACCCAGGTCCCCCAGGGCCCGGACAGCTGGAGAAAGGGTGTTCCACCAGGCCGGGGCCAGTGCTGTAAAAGTCCTGGCCCGCGTGGAGGCCAGCCGCATCATCGAGGGGCCAGGGGTCACCAGCAAATTGGCCTCTGCTGATTGCAGAGGCCGAGTAGGGACATATGGGGTGATGCGGTCCCGAAGGTACGAGGGTCAGAGTTAGGGTTTTGGGTCAGAGTTAGGGTTCAGGTGACAATTTGTTACCTAGGCACCTGCAGCATGTCTCCTGTCACCTGAGGCATAACGAGTGTGCGCAAAGTGCCATGAAGTCATACCTGACACAGTGACTTCAAGGTGCTTTCAAGGCAAGTGAGAAGCAGAGGTGGTTTGCCATTGCCTTCCTCTATAGAGTCTTCCTCGGTGGTCTCCATTCTAAGCACTGACTGTACCTTGTTTATGAGATCTGATAGGGTTGGGCTACACCGTACCACCTTTCCATCATTCAAGCTTAGTCGCAAATATTTAAATGAAGCTGGGAGAGACGTTACTAATGAGCCAGCATTTCTTTGTGACGAGAACAACACTGATTTATTCTTACCTTATGTTTGCTCGTGAATGGAGGCTGGGGTGTGGTAGGTGGGCTTTTTGGGGGGTTAAAGATTTCCTAAAGTCTTTGTCCTCGATTTATTCTGTTGTCCAAACCCAGGTGCTTCAGCAAACCAGAGGTGGTTGGGTTTTTTTGCTGACGTACGAGGATTTCAAGCAAACTCCGATTTGTCTAAGAGGCTGCTTATAACAGAAGCAGAGAGTAGATTCATGAGTATTTAAAGCAGGATGATCTGTCTCTCTCATTTTACCTTCCCGCTGCATACGGAGTGGGGAGAGTCCTTGAAGCCCTGGACTCCCCTCCTTGGAAGAACTCTGTAATTCCCGAAGCCTAAAGAAAGCCCAAAATATTCTGAGAGACCCGTCTCATCCAGCACACTCTCTTTTTGAACTGTCACCATCCGGCAGACGATACAGGTCTATCAAAACTAGAACAAAGAGGCTTAGAGACAGCTTCTACTCTAGAGCTGTGGCTATGCTAAACTCTGCAGCTTCGTGTTGATGTGTTTGGGGCTGTGTAGTGATGGGTGGAGGAAGGGGAAAGTGAGGATGGGGTGTGAGTCTGGAATTGTGTGCATCGAGGAATGCTGCTGTAAATTTTCGTTGTGCGTGCACAATGACAATAAATGCTTATGCTTGTGCTTAAATTGGGCTTGAATTCATTGGAAGCAAACTTCCAGTTGGCTCAGGTGATTCAAGTTTTTAGAAAAACCGTTTTACAAGCCGAGTAGTAACTTATCCATTTTGTGGTGTGCGTTGCCTGGCTTCCTTTCTCTCAGCCCCGTTGCTTCTGTCTCATTGGTCTGTGGCAGATTCGAAGCGCCCCTTGTCCCAGGAAGACCTTTGCGGCAAACGCTGCCTTCAGCAGCTCGAAAGAAAGGAATGGGAATGTCAGGATTTGAGGAAGAAGCTCGACAAAGTGTGCAGGCATCTCCAGCTGGCAGTGAAAGAGCACCAAGAAAAATCGGAACAATGGCAAGGTTTGGCTGTTTTTTTGTTTGTCCAGAGAAAATTATTGCTGGGTTCTTTGTCCTGGTGGCTGTGTAAAATCTGCTGATGTCACTCTGAGAAGAGGGTCACCTATGCATGTTCTACACTTGATGACCGATAGCGGGTGACATGCACAGTTTGAACAGGAACTTGACCCACTGTAGTGATTAAGAGCAGGTGCATTCTAATTTGGAGAACCGGGTTTGATTCCCCACTCCTCCCCCTGAGTGGCAGAGGCTTATCTGGTGAACCAGATGTGTTTCCGCTCTCCTACATTCCTGCTGGGTGACCTTGGCCTAGTCACAGTTCTCTCCCAACTCTCTCACCCCCACCTACCTCACAAGATGTCTGTTGTGGGGTTCCGAGAAGGGAAGGGAAAGGAGCTTGTAAGCCACCTTGATTCTCCTTACAGCAGAGAAATCCAACTCTTCTTCTTCTCTCCCCAATCCAGGTCCAACACTCTAACTGCAGTCCCAAACACAAACATAAATTGTCGAAGGCTGGCTTCTTTCCACGGCAGGGAATCACTTAGGTGCTGGGGAAGCCTATGTGGTTTCGGGCACCAACAAGCGGTCGTATGGCGTGTTGGCATTAGCTCTCCTGATGCTTAGCCTGCATCTGTGGCTGGCATCTTCAGAGGATCCTCTGAAGATGCCAGCCACAGATGCAGGCGAAACGTCAGGAGAGAATGCTGCTAGAACACGGCCATACAGCCCGGAAACCACACAGCACCTAAACAAACATAAATTGTCTGTGCTGCACTTTTCTGTAAGGTTCTTAAATATTTATTGCCAGGCAACGGTGGATTTAATGACAAAGCACAGTGCCACCGTGGAAGGTTAATTAATATTTCAGGCAGTAGGAACATTCAGCATGTTGATCCACAAGTATCCCATTAACCAAGGTATTCTTAATGTTTCTGCCTTTTATTTTTAGAAAACGAAAAAAGGGTGCAGGCATTAACTGCGGAAAATGTGGCGATGAAGAGCCGACTGGAAGATAGCAGCATCCAAGCAAGGTAGCTAAAAAGAGGGAAATGATAAGTTGGTCTGTGAACATCGGAAGCTGCCTTGTTGCTGTTGTCTGGGCTGCTTCGTGATGGCTCTCCAGTTCTCAGGTGGAACAAGTTCTTCCCCAGCTCTTTCTTCCTGAGATCCTTGAAAATGAAAATGTCCCAGAGACTTGCTGCTCCCTAGCAGGTTACCAGCACTGAGCCGCACCTTGTCCACGTTCAAAGTAATTTATGTTTCTGTGTTACAACCAGAGGTGGGATCCTGCAGGTTCTCACAGGTTCCCGAGAGTAGGTTACTAATTATTTGTGTGTGCCGAGAGGGGGTTACTAATGGGTGATTTTGCCACGTGATTTTTGCCTTAGTTACGCCCCTCCTCTCAGCAGTAGCGCGCAGAACTTGAAGCAGTCTAGCAGGAGGTGCACCGGCGTGCGTGGCAATAGCCTCGCGCCTCGCGATGCATTCGTTTCCTGCCCAAGGACCGGTGCAGCGGCTGCGTCCTTGCCACAGCCCCGCCCAGGAATGCCCGGCCACGCCCCTGTTGTGCCCCACCCAGCCCCATTGGCGCTACACCACAGTTTGAATCCCACCACCATGGGAACCTGGTACTAAAAATTTTGGATCCCACCACTGGTTACAACTGTCAGTAGTGAAGGGCCGCTGTAACAGGACGTCCAACTGTTGAAAGAGTTTGCTCTTGCAACCATAGATTTATTGAAAATTTGGACCACGTGGCCTTTTGGTGCTCAAGGTTTACAACGGATCCTCGGAAAGATATCTTAGAAATATCTTGTCACGGTTATCATGGAGATTCAATTTAAATAAACTTGTAACGCTATTCCTGGATAAAGGTGACCGAACGACATTGCAGACGGCAACGTTTATTGCTGTGGTTGCTGAAAGATCTCTTGATGTCAGCCAGACTGATGAATAGTTTATTGTGATAAGTAATTTTTGTGGTCATCTGTTACTGTGTTTGTGAAGTTTATACTGTAGTTGGCAGCGTAGCTACGTTCCTGCTTGTGCTGTGATCCTTACGATTTCTGAGTTTGTTGTTTGCTGTGACTTTTTGAGCCAGTGCAATAAAATACATTTGATAGGATTTGTTTTTTTTCCTGTGCTTTCCAAGATCGTTGTCCGAGGGGTGTGTTCCAAAACCTTGCCCTTCCTGTGATGGAAAAGCCTTGGAAGAAATGCGTTCCCAATATATTAAAGCTGTGGGCAAAATTAAGAGTGAGTGACCAACATGAGTTCCTGATTATTTACTAACCCTTTCCCCCGTTTGTATTCAGTAACAGAGAAGTCAAAACAAGACGGCAACTACACTAAGCTGCTAATTTTGATTGGCCACTCTTTTCTGATCTCTTTGATTGGCCACTCTTTTCTGATCTCTGTCCTAGTGCATGTCTTGCTGATCGTTCAAAAATCCTGGCATTTGGTTCAAATTGTCATTGCACGTCAGCTCTGTGACCTTGTTGCATACCGTGTTCCCCCCAAAATAAAACCTACCCCGAAAATAAGACATCCTCCAAAAATAAGCCCTATCGTGATTTTTAAGGATTTTTGGAGAATGCTTAAAATATAAGCCCTACTCCAAAAATAAGCCCTACCAGTAGTTACAGATCAGGATGGTGTGATACAGCAGGATGCTCCCTTCCAATGAATTGTGAAGGTGCCGTATTTCCTCTAAAATAAGCCTACCCAGAAAATAAGCCCTAATGCATCTTTTGGTGCAAAAATTAATATAAGACCCTGTCTTATTTTTTGGGAAACACGGTATATCTCTGGAGAATCTATCCTTCATTTAGGTGGAAAATTCATACCGTGTTCTTTGTAGGCGACATGCTTCGTTATATCCAGGAAAGTAAGGAGAGAGCAGCGGACATTATTAAAGCCGAAGTGCTGAGGGAGCGTCAGGAGACTGCCCGGAAGATGCGCAAATATTACCTGATTTGTCTTCAGCAACTTCTGACGGATGATGGAAAGACCGAAGGGTAAGGTGTGGATCATTGTTTGGAATATGCTGCCACAGGAGGTGGTGATGGCCACTCACCTGGGTAGCTGTAAAAGGGGCTTGGGCAGATTGATGGAGAAGTCTATGTATGGCTACCAATCTTGGTCCTCCTTGATCTGAGATTGCAAATGCCTTAGCAGACCAGGTGCTTGGGAGCAGCAGCAGCAGAAGGCCATTGCTTTCACTTCCTGCATGTGAGCTCCCAAAGGCACCTGGTGGGCCACTGCGAGTAGCAGAGTGCTGGACTAGATGGACTCTGGTCTGATCCAGTTGGCTCTTTCTTGTGTTCTTTAGAGATTTCTGTGCAGGCTGAATGAGCATTGACATTTTTATATTCCATACATTTTCCTAGCGTATTTCTTTGGTGGTTTTCATGTATGTCAGCGCACAATCCATGTATAACATTTTTACAACAGAATCCTGAACAAAGTTGCATTCCTCTAATCCCATTAATTTCAGTGGATTTAGGAGGGTCGAACTCTGCCTGAGCAAGGCTGTTAATAGGACATTTTGGAGGACATTGATTGATAAAGTCCCTTTGTGTAGTGATCCTGGTGAGGGAACAAACTTGTTCTCTGCTGCTTCAGAGACTAGGACCAGGAGTCAGGGGTTCAAGGTGAAGGAAAAGACCTTCCACCTAAACATCAGGAAAAACTTCCTGACAGACAGGGCTGTTCGACAGTGGAATTCACTACCTTTTATGCCTAATAAAGGTTTACTGTACTGCACTACCTTGGAGTGCGGTGGAGTCCCCTTCTTTGGAAGCTTTTAAGGAGAGGCTGGATGGCCATCTGTCAGGAGTGCTTTGATTGTGTGTTCCTGCATTGCAGGGGATTGGACTTGATGACCCCTCGGGTCTCTTCCAACTCTATGATTCTATGGACTTCCTTACTGAGCTCCCATCCAAATACTCCTTTGTTTCCAAACTCTGATGCGATTGTCAACTCAATGCATGGCAGCTGTGAAAAAGGCCAACTCTATGCTGGGGATAATTAGGAAAGGAGTTGATAATAAAACTGCAAGGATTGTCATGCCCTTATATAAAGCCGTGGTGCGACCGCACTTGGAGTACTGTGTTCAGTTCTGGTCGCCACATCTCAAAAAGGATATCGAAGAGATAGAAAAAGTGCAGAGAAGGGCAACGAGGATGATTGAAGGATTGGAGCACCTTCCCTATGAGGAGAGGCTGCAGCGTTTGGGGCTCTTTAGTTTGGAGAGGAGACGTCTGAGGGGGAATATGATTGAAGTCTATAAAATGATGCATGGGGTAGAAAATGTTGACAGAGAGAACTTTTTCTCTCTTTCTCACAATACTAGAACCAGGGGGCATTCATTGAAAATGCTGGGGGAAAGAATTAAGACTAATAAAAGGAAACACTTCTTCACTCAACGTGTGATTGGTGTTTGGAATATGCTGCCACAGGAGGTGGTGATGGCCACTAACCTGGATAGCTTTAAAAGGGGCTTGGACAGATTTATGGAGGAGAAGTCGATCTATGGCTACCAATCTTGATCCTCCTTGATCTGAGATTGCAAATGCCTTAGCAGACCTGGTGCTCAGGACCAGGAGCAGCAGAAGGCCATTGCGTTCACATCCTGTACGTGAGCTCCCAAAGGCACCTGGTGGGCCACTGCGAGTAGCAGAGTGCTGGACTAGATAGACTCTGGTCTGATCCAGCAGGCTTGTTCTTATGTTCTTATTGGGCTAGCTAGGGGCATCCAGGCCAGGCCCAGCTTCACGTGGAACAATGTTTTTAAATATGTTTTTAGAATTTAAATACAACTCCCTTCCCTTTCATAAAATAACCACCTCACTGAAAGGCCCTTCTCCGTCACTGCTGCAAAACTATCGAAGAGGAGCTGAGCTTTTAAAATGTTTTTCCCCCCCACAGGGCCGAGAAGAAAATAATCTGCGCGGCTGGCAAACTGGCAACCATGGCCAAAATCCTCGAAACGCCGGTGCGTAACTCATGGCAGAGCACAGCCGCCCACTCAGGTATGGTGGCCCGAAGGTCGGTTTTCAGTTTTTCAGCTGCCTGTTGTTTCGAGCAATGCATTCCCAATATGTTAAGGTATTTTGCCTCTCTGAGGCTTCCGTAGCAGGCACCTGCAGCCTGTGGTTCTGCAGCCAAATATGACCCAGTATGGAATGACATTTTTTTTGCCATCAAGTCGCAGCTGACTCATGATGACCTCGTTGGGTTTTCAAGGCCAGAGATATGCAGAAAAGCCCCACCTGCAATACAATACTATCAACCACACCTTTGTATAGCAAGATCCAGCCAAACACTTACTGATTGGTTCCCCACCCTGCAACATGGACATATATACCCCATTAAAACATCCCCTTCTCACTGGACACAGTGTGTAACAGTGATACACCTCTGAAGATGCCAGCCACAGATGCAGGTGAAGCGGTAGGAACATGGCCACACAGACCAGAAAACCCACCACAAACATATTCAAAAGCGGTTTGTCATTGCCTGCCTCCACGTAGGGCTTTCGTATTCCTATTGCCTGCCTCCACGTAGGGCTTTCGTATTCCTATTGCCTGCCTCCACGTAGGGCTTTCGTATTCCTATTGCCTGCCTCCACGTAGGGCTTTCGTATTCCTATTGCCTGCCTCCACGTAGGGCTTTCGTATTCCTATTGCCTGCCTCCACGTAGGGCTTTCGTATTCCTATTGCCTGCCTCCACGTAGGGCTTTCGTATTCCTATTGCCTGCCTCCACGTAGGGCTTTCGTATTCCTATTGCCTGCCTCCACGTAGGGCTTTCGTATTCCTATTGCCTGCCTCCACGTAGGGCTTTCGTATTCCTATTGCCTGCCTCCACGTAGGGCTTTCGTATTCCTAATGCCTGCCTCCACGTTCGGGCTCTCGTATTCCTCGTATTCCAAATACTAGCCAGGTCTGACCCTGCTTAGCTGCTGAGATCTGACGAGATGAGGTTAGCCTAGGCCAGTGGTGGCGAACCTATGGCACTCCAGATGCTCATTGGCCATGCTGGCAGGGGCTGATGGGAATTGTAGTCCATGAACATCTGGAGTGCCATAGGTTCGCCACCACAAGCCTAGGCCTGGGGTCTGCAACCTGCGGCTCTCCAGATGTTCATGGACTACAATTCCCATCAGCCCCATGCGGCAGGGGCTGATGGGAATTGTAGTCCATGAACATCTGGAGAGCCGCAGGCTGCAGACCCCTGGCTAGCCTATCCAGGTCAGAGCGTGGGACAACGTAAAGCTCCTTTAATAAAAGCAGAAAACGCAGTATTGTAAATTAAGGCAGGGGTCCCCAACCTTATTGAGTCTGTAGGCACCTTTGGGATTCTGGCACAGCATGGTGGGCGTGGCCACAAAATGGCTGCTACGGGAGGCAGAGCCAGTCTCACAGTGGCTGTTGCAGCTTGCCTTCAGTCACACAGTACAGATCCTTGTGTTGCGGGGGCAGTTGCTACCAACCAAATCTCCAGTACCCATTCAGAAGCTTTGGAAGGCAAAAACCCTCCGCAGTTTCTAAAAACAATTGTTGGGCACCAGAAAAGTTGTGGTGGTCGCTGTGGTGCACTTTGGGGGGCCCCTGAGAAGGTATAGAGGCACGCTGGGTCGGCTGCAGGAATTACAGGAAGGGAACGGCCAGCAAATATGTTTTTAGGACTAAGGCGCTTCTTAAAAGACTTTTTCAAAACGTGATAGGAGGGAAGAGCTGTTTGTAATCTTCTTGCAAACCATGTGCAGATTTATGCAGCACACTAAGACAGTTATGCAGGATACTCCAGTATATACATGTATGAACAACTGCAGGACCTTGTTCTTGATAAAGGACTTGAAACAGCCATTGTTTGGGCTGCAGAAACTTCATGGATTATTATCTGACATTTCAATTAACAGCCATGCTAAAGTTGGGCATATCTTGTTACTCACATGAACTTTGCCGTAGGCGTGCTTTTCTGATCTTGTGCTCTGAAAATTTTGCTGTATTTTGGCTCTTTAATTATAAAAGGCTTTGGGTCTTTAATTATAAAAGGCTGTTGACTCAAGTCTATCACGCCAACAGTTGAATCTTTTGAGCGCGTATGAAGCATCGAAGGAATGCTGGAAAGTTGGATGTATTAATCTTATTTCCTTGTGTTTTTGTTTGTTTGTCTTTGTTTTCATTCCCACTTTTTACAAAAAAATATAGCCCTGCCCCAGAATTCCAAGCCATTTGCTGGGGTCGAGGATCCTAAAGGAAATCACGCGCAGCATCCTAAGCAAACCTCTTCTGAAAATCCGGTTGGGGGCAGAGGTGTGGCCAAAAAGACCAACCAGCCGGGGACTCAGAAACGTATACCTTGTAGTTTAAGGCAGCGGCTGGATGCTGAAAGTCCATCTCTGTCTTCCAACACTCTGGCGAGTGGGAATACGTTAAAACAACTGGACAATGTTTTGGTAGATGCTCTAACCTCACCGATGGCTTCCAATGCAGACAGGAATGCCGAACAAGGCCTGCCTCCTTCTGTTGACGCCGCAGCCTTCCAGACTCGTTCCCCTCACATTTCTCAGACCAAATTCCAAAATGCGACTCCGGCCACCTGTGCCAACTCTGGGGGAGCTCGAGGAATGCCTCAGAGCCAAAATGAAAGGTCGACCTTGAAAGAATTCGGATGCCTCCAACCCAGTAGCCATCCGGAGGCAGCTCCTAGAAAATCTAAAGACTATCATGTTCAGGAAGCGCCAGTGAAGGATGACGGAGGCTCCGTTGATGGTAGCCTGGTCAGTGAGCCTCTGTTCTTGGAACGCAACCACAGGCCTTTGGGTGCTGCTCAAAGAGCACATCCCAGCCCCCAAGCAGAATTCTGCCAATGGTTCCCCACACCAAACCCCTTTTCTGATGTCCAGGAAGGCGCTTCTGGTTTCTACCGACAAGGCAGCAGTCAAAGAGGCAGGGTTCTTGTGACTACAAGCCAAACCTCGAGGCGCCACGAAGATCTCCTCAAGGTGAACCCAGGTCACACGCCAGATGAGAATCCGGACCAGCTGAGTTCTCCTGGTGCCCAGCAAAGCAGTGCGGAGTTGTGTTCAGTGGTGGGGAAAAGCTACAGTGCGCTGCATTCGAAGAAACGGATACGTGATGTGATGGATTTTCAGCAAGACAGTGGTTTTGACAGCCCCCAAATCAACTTTGATTAACACTGGGGGTCTTGGAACACTCTCCTAAAAGAGACGCTTTAAATATATTTATAAGAAAGTCGTGGGAAAAGGAGCCAATTGTGCCACAAACCTCTGAGGTGCCTTTTTATGTGTTTTTTTTTTAAACTTCCTAATTTGACTTCTGTGAACAAACCAACCCCAAATATTTATTCAGGTTTTGGATATGTCTCCGCTGTGTGGCTTAACTCTGTATAAACTGTCTTTTTATATAAATGTTTGTGCGTCTCTTTGTGAGAAACGATCTATTTTTATACCTCGAGATTAGCGTGCCGTGCAATGCAACCTTTTTTTATTGTTTATGCAGAAATAAAACTGACTTCGTTGTCCTCCGTGTACTAAAATGGTGATGGGCCTTTCCTTAACAATATACACAATTTTGCCTTCTCTTATTTTGTTACATTTCCCCTGCTCCTCAGTGGAGCTGACGACGGTAGTGTCCGCCAGTGGTCTCCCCTCTGGGCACTGGCCAGTCCCAGAATGAAAGATCTTAATGTAACACTGGTAGATAAGAACATCTTATTCCGTGCGGCCTTCCACGTGCCCAGAATCAAATTGAAGGCAGTGTCTCCACTGCTGGGCGGGTAACTTTGGCTTTCTTTTTTATACTGTCCTGCAGGCAGGCAGGCAGGGCG
This sequence comes from Sphaerodactylus townsendi, assembly GCF_021028975.2. Taxonomy (NCBI): domain Eukaryota; kingdom Metazoa; phylum Chordata; class Lepidosauria; order Squamata; family Sphaerodactylidae; genus Sphaerodactylus; species Sphaerodactylus townsendi. Next base: position 17,121,195 of record NC_059441.1, on the reverse strand, counting down.
ATGATAATTCAGCGCCCAGTCTCGCAGAATAGAACAGGCAGCAGCCAAGAGTGTAGTAAGAGGACAATCCAATGGGTCAAGGCAGGCGGCAGGCGAAGGCATACCGTGTTTCCCCGAAAATAAGACAGTGTCTTATATTAATTTTTGCTCCCAAAGATGTGCTATGTCTTATTTTCAGGGGATGTCTTATTTTTCTGTGTTCTGTTCGTCGGGCATGCTTCCAAACAAAAACTTTGCTACGTCTGGGATGCCTTATATTTCGCACTTCAGCAAAACCTCTACTGTGTCTTATTTTCAGGGGGTGTCTTATATTCGGGGAAACAGGGTAGGCCCCTTCCGCACATGCAGAATGATGTACTTTCAATCCATTGTTTGCAAGTGAATTTTGCTATTCCACACAGTAAAATCCAGCTGCAAAGTGGATCGAAAGTGTATTATTCTGCATGTGTGGAAGGGGCCATAGTCTCGGGTCAGTCCAACAGGAGCTCAGGCAAACAGGCTCACAGCCAGGCTTATAGAGAGAGAGCCTTGTCCAAGGGGTTGGGATTCTGCAAGGAGTTAATCGCCATCAAATGTAGATGTCTTCCCATATCTTGCTTCCAAACTAGCCATCCTCCTTTGCTCCTGCAGCAGCTGCTTCTGCCTTCTGTGCACAGCTGACTCATTACTGGGTTCCTCTTCCACCTGTATGTCATCAGGCAGGGAAGAGCTGGGCTGGGTGTTGGCTCTGCTGCCAGGTTCTGCCTCAGAGTCCTCTGTATCCTGGTAAGTAGAAGAAGAAGAAGAGTTTGGATTTATATCCCCCCTTTCTCTCCTGCAGGAGACTCAAAGGGGCTGATAATCTCCTTGCCCTTCCCCACTCACAACAAACACCCTGTGAGGTGGGTGGGGCTGAGAGAGCTCCGAGAAGCTGTGACTTCTCACAATACTAGTACCAGGGGGCATACATTGAAAATGCTGGGGGGAAGAATTAGGACTAATAAAAGGAAACACTTCTTCACGCAACGTGTGATTGGTGTTTGGAATATGCTGCCACAGGAGGTGGTGATGGCCACTAACCTGGATAGCTTTAAAAGGGGCTTGGACAGATTTATGGAGAAGTCGATTTATGGCTACCAATCTTGATACTCTCTGATCTGAGATTGCAAATGCCTTAACAGTCCAGGTGCGCAGCAGCAGCCGCAGAAGGCCATTGCTTTCACCTCCTGCATGTGAGCTCCCAAAGGCACCTGGTCGGCCACTGCGAGTAGCAGAGAGCTGGACTAGATGGACTCTGGTCTGATCCAGCTGGCTTGTTCTGATGTCCTTATGTTCTTATGACTAGCCCAAGGTCACCCAGCTGGCGTGTGTTAGAATGTACAAGCTAATCTGAATTCCCCAGATAAGCCTCCACAGCTCAAGCGGCAGAGCTGGGAATCAAACCCGGTTCCTCCAGATTAGATACACGAGCTCTTAACCTCCTACGCCACTGCTGCTCCTACCCAGGGGCTGGCTCATAACATATATGAGCTGGATTGACATTGTTCTAATCTTGCATGTGTAGCTGCACTGTTTAATTGAGTTGCTGACAGTCTGCAAGGCTACACAGGTAGCTTTTCCCGTTTGCTTGAAAAACCTGGGAAGTTAGGAGACACAGAAATGATGGTAGAAAATACCAACAGGTCGCCACTGACTCGTGGCTATCTATAGGGCAGGCATTCCCAACCTTTTTTTTTAGCCTGCGGGCTCATTTGGAATTTTGAAACAGCATGGCGGGCACAGTAACCCAAAGGCCACTGCAGGAAGCGGAGCCAGCCGCAAAACGATTGCCGTGGCTTAGCTTCAGTAACGCAGTGCAGATCCTTATGCTGGGGTGGCTACCAAAGCAGCATCCAAAAATATCTGCACACCAATCAAATCTCCAACAATCGATCAGGGCTCTTGCTGGGCAAAAGCTCTTCCTGTCCCTACTCACTTCTTAAAACATTTGATGGGAGCCAGAAAATATGTTGGGGGGGGGGGGGGGGGGCATGGCTCCTGCAGGCAACAGGTGTTCAGAAGTAGTAGCAAACAGGAGGTGGTTGTGACAGGGAACAACCTCCCCACTGCCTGAGGGCCGTTATCAGGCCTTCTTGCAGGTTAGTTGGCCGTGTGAAATGGGCTCTGCTGTCGTGCATCAATACGGAAGCCATCTTGAGGCTAATTCGGGCAACCGGTGACTTTGCCCGGGGATCCTACAAAGCTCAGCCATAATTCTTCTCAGGTCTATTCAGCCGGGCTTGTTCCCTGGACAGCATTCTTAGGATTTTCCCCTGTTCAGTGACTAATGTGCTGCTGTTGTTGTTTTTTAAATAAAACCTTAAATAAACGTTTTTCTCCCAAGTTGCTTCACGTGAGGATGGAAGAAGAATGCCAGATTTTTGCCAGATTCTGAGTTTTGCCAGATTCTGAGGATTCCAGGTACTGTTTTCTGTACTTTTAGTGTGGGAAGGTACCAGGGAAAACTATGTACTGGATCCTGAGCTTTGGATAGAATTTCGATAGAATTTCTCTGTGGCAATGAGGAATGCATTTGAAGTCTGTGGTGTTTTAAAGACCCAGATAATTGTGTCAGATGTCACACACAGCACGCACACTGAGTTTAGTCTTTGTGTAGTCTTTTAGTTTAGTCTTAATTGCTGATGTCCCTGTGTAAGCATGAACAGAGGAGAAATCTTACCTTCAGGATCCCATAAGCCACAGAAAGGCATTTGAACTATTCAGGAAACCTATTTATTTCTATTTACAGTGTTTATATTCTGCCTTTCTTTCCAGCGGTGATCCAAAGCAGTTTGCATCTTTCTCCTCTTTATTTTTACTTATTTCTTTTACTCTGGCATTTCTACCCCGCCCACTCTCCATAGGACTCGGGGCGGCCTACAACCATTAAATATAAAAACACATGGAACGGTTCAATAAACACAATAAAACACAATATATTAAAAAACATCCCAATAAAATAGCGCCAATGCTGAAGCCCACGGGAGGCCAGCTGTAATGGAAACTAGCCCGGTTGGCTTGGTGGAAACACCTGGCGGAATAGCTCCATCTTACAGGCCCTGCGGAATTGATTTAAAGCCCTCAGGGCCCTGGTCTCATTAGGGAGCATATTTCACCAGGTTGGGATTGCTCTCCAATCCATCTGCATATTTTGCCTCGTTTTCCCACTCCTGCTAACTATCTACATCTTCTACATGAGCCCACTCTGAGACACGCTGTCACCTTAGCCAGATGCAATGTTCTTCCTTCTACCAGATGATACAAAAGAGAGCACCCTCTTCCATCCTCTGATAGATCTTGCACCTGCAATCCTGGTCTTGAAGAAACCGTCCATCATGTTCTATTATACTGCCCTTTATATGCTGTAGAGCGGGAAAGACTACTTAATCCTCTGTTAGCTGATCTAGGCAACACTACAGACGCTGTCAAAACTTTGTTCTTGCTAGACAGCAACTCAACTGTTACCATCGAACAAACTGCTAGATTCTTGTGTGTTGTCATCACTGAACGTTCCCAAATGCTTAGCAGACTCAATCCCAATTCAGTGGCTTAATATTCCAGCTCTCATAATGCTTTTTTTTTTACTTTTTTACCAGCCAATTTTAATTTCCATTGTATAATTTATATATATGCCATTAAAGGTTTCATCATCATCATCACCAGGTTGGGGCCATTTTATCCTGACAACACCCACCTTACGAGGTAGGCTAGATTGACAGTACTTGGCTGGCCTGAGGTCACCCAACCAGTTTCCTTGGGAAAGGGGATTAGAACCTGGTTCTCTGCAGTCGCAGTTCGACATTTTAACCGCCACGCCTGAGTCCAGGCTGGCCTTATTTAAAATACGCTCCACAAAAGTTCTCCCCTAATTGTTCTTTTTTTTTTTTTTAAAGCTTCCCTATTAAAATAAAACCTGCAGGCCATCAAGCTTTCACAGAGCAGCTGAGGAAGGGGGCGGCGTCCTGTTCTTATAGCTCAATGCTGTCTCTGGTATTTTTGGGGCGGCTTGTCCTGTATAATTATTGCAAGAGCAGAACAAGCTGCGCCGCGGCGCTGTCATTATCTAATCAGCCCCTTGTTTTTCTTAGAAAGCGACTTGCGGGACTTTTTAATCCGCAGGTTTGACCAGAGCCATTCGTCAAGTTGTGCAAATACAATTTGTTCCGTGAAACCGAAAATGAGTGAGATTCAGCGGTTGTCCTTTAATGGGGCTATACTCCCCCCCCCCCCAGTATTGGGTTTTTTTTAATCCAGATTTTATGTAGCACAATCCATAAAAGCAGGCAATAAAGTTCCTTTCCTAGAAAGCAACACCCTCCCAGTCCCTTTCCTACTAGGGGACAGCACAAGGAATAATAAAAATGGATCCTTGTGGCCCCCATTCTATAGTTGTGGTTAAGAGCAGGTGGATTCTAATCTGGAGAACCGGGTTTGATTCCCCACTCCTCCACCTGAGCGGCGGAGGCTTATCTGGTGAACCAGATGTGTTTCCGCACTCCTACATTCCTGCTGGGTGACCTTGGGCTAGTCACAGTTCTCTCCGAACTCTCTCAGCCCCCCCCCCCACCTCACCAGGTGTCTGTTGTGGGGAGAGGAAGGGAAAGGAGCTTGTAAGCCACTTTGAATCTCCTTACAGCAGAGAAAGGTGAGGTATAAATCCACATTCTTCTGCTTCTTCCAAAAAGTGGGAATCCCTGCAAATGTCACGGTCATGGCTGCTGATCTCTCCATGGCCCAGGACAAGCAACCAACCACATGCCACTTAGCAGCGCCTCAGTTTATTTGGGTCTACCGTCCTGGTCCCTGCTCCTTAGTTTACCCTACAGAGGAGCCATAGATTAGTGTATACATGAAGCAGGTTTAATGCAAGGGGCAGAAACTTCATTAGATTCACGAACTCTGCACTTGAATGCCAACGATGTTATTTATTGGCCCTAAAAATAAAAAGTAAAGCACTGGGTTATTTATTACTGGTCCATGGGTGGACATCATAACACGACATTTACTAGGCAGACTATGTTCATGGGCTGGTTTGCCGTTGTGTTCCCTAGTTGTCTACACTTTGTCCTTAGCAGCTTGGTACTCAGTGTGATGTAGTGGTTATAAGCAGGTGGATTCTAATCTGGAGAACCGGGTTTCATTCCCCACTCCTCCACCTGAGTGGCAGAGGCTTATCAGGTGAACCAGATGTGTTTCCACACTCCTACATTCCTGTTGGGTGACCCTGGGCTAGTCACAGTTCTTCAGAACTCTCTCAGCCCCGTCTACCTCACCAGGTGTCTGTTGTGGGGGGAGGAAGGGAAAGGAGCTTGAATCTCCTTGCAGGAGAGAACGGTGGGGTATAAATCCAAACTCTTCTTCCTCTCTTCTTCTTATTGACCCAGAAGGGTGGAAGGCTGAGTCACGCTAGAGCTGGCTGCTTGAAGCCGACTTCCCTTGGGATCGAACTCAGGTTGTGAGCAGGGCTTTTGAGTGCAGTACTGCAGCTTACCTCTCTGCGCCACAGGGCTCCTATTTATTCACCCTAGCACCAAGTTTTTAAATACCCCACTTCTGCTTTTCCCAGGATATAATTTTAGGTTGGCTTGCTTTCCTTCTTGGTGGTTTTATCTCTCTCCCTTGTTTATACCAGACACGGTAAGGATTCGATTGTACAGGAATTCCCATAGCGGAATATGTGATGAAACGGCTGCAGGAAATCTGTTCTATGTGAGACAGTCCTCAAACGTGTGTGTGTGTGTGTGTGTGTGTTTGTGTGTGAATGTTCCTATATATGGCTTACATCCTCCATAGTTTTGGCTGAGTTTCCAATGGAGGTTCTGAAATATGTTTCTTCAAAAATAGCTGCAGGAGGAAGAAAGAAAAAGTGAGAGCAGGTTTTAAGAATCCAACCGATCATTTCCCTCTTTAAAACGTTTCCCTTTCATTTTGCCCATCCATGAACAGCCGAGGGAATTTTTGAGGTTTATACATCTGCCGCTGAGTGTGTCGTTCTTTCAGCTTTCAATTTTTGAAATTCAAACATGCTTCAGGATCTATCACATAGGGCAGGACATAACGAAGGCGTTTTAATAATTCCCTGCTTGGCGGCTTGGATGTAAAGGTTTTCTGCCTTCGATTTTATTCATCTTCTCTTACTTTTGTAAGTCCTCTGCGTATTTATTTTCCTGTTTTTGTTTTATTAAAGCTCTATGCCTCCCCTTTTGGCTTTGGGGAGGTTCACAACGGTTCATAAAAACAGCATATAATACAATAAATGATTGAAATGATAAATTCAGGTTAAAACTAGACTTCCAGATAGCTAAAATGGCGAAAACTGTCATGATATATTAAAAAGAGTGAAAAGGTCGCAAGAAGGTCATCTTCTGAGTTAGCAGGAGTTTGCCAAACCCAAGGACGGAGACAGCCAGTCTAGGGGCAAAAGTAGCAACCTTTAACATGATTGATGAATTCAACTGTGATTCTAGATCCGTGGTGGCGAACCTTTGGCACTCCAGATGTTATGGACTACAATTCCCATCAGCCCCTGCCAGCATGGCCAATTGGCAGGGGCTGATGGGAATTGTA